>NW_028121432.1:0-368254 GCF_965183815.1 Platalea leucorodia | reverse complement strand
CTCCTCCTCCTTCTCCTTCTGTGTCCTCTTGTCGCCTCCTCCTCCCTTACCTCCTGGGTCCTGCTTCGTCCTTTTCTTGCCTCCTGTTTTTCCTTCTCCTATTTCCTTCTCTGGACTCCTGTTGCCTCTTCCTCCTCCTCTTCTTGCCTCCTCTTCCCTCTTGTTTCATCCTGTTGTCTCCTCCTTTTTCTGTTTTGTTTTCCTTGCCTCCTGTGGCTTCCTTCTCCCTTTCCTCCTGTGTCCTCTTGTTGCTTCCTTGTTTTCAGAGACAGAGCACTGCTTACAAATCAAGTATTTACAAGTCCTAAGGGGGGACCTTGCACTGGAACTGCTGCAGGACACTGAGACCTGTGACCCTCCAGTGGCCAAGGATGCCTCCACCATGGTCTGCTCCTTCCGAGGTCTGAGTGAGTGACTCCTATTCTTTTACACACTTTTCGAGTCTTGATTATGATTGTTATGTTGACACAGCAAACCATGTATTAAGATTTGACCCAATCTGCAGAGGGTCCAGGTGATTAGAAATCAGAAGTTAAGTTAGGTTAGGATCCAGGTCATCAGAAATCATAAGTTAAGTTGTATTATAAATTCTCTATTACACTACTTACAAATTGTACTACATTGATTCTGCTCGTAGAAATCCTGTGCTATTCTAATCATAAATTTGGTGCTATGCTAATCATAGTATCCTGTTAAGAAAATAAAGCTGAATTTTAACTACAATTTAGTGCCGTAATCATTCTGCCAAATATCCCTAAAAGAACCTCGCTGTCCCGTTGCTCTCAGGTGACACTCTTGCACACAGGTATCCACAACAGGCCACGGGAAGGAGGTGGCTCATGATTGTAGCTTGTAGTTCAGCAGCCCCATCTTGACATCATCTGCAAGGAGGAGGAACGTCATCACTGCCACAGCAGGCCAAATTTCCATGCAAGATTCATAGCAAAATTCTAGTGCAAAGGTCGTTTATAGAATCAGCTCTTGGGGAGTCATTTGTGTTGGGGGAGCTCAAGCTGTCCCCCGACCTTTGGCAGCAAATGTCTACTTCTCCCAGCCCTTTGCAAGGAACAGGGGGCATGCAACCCATGATCCCCTAGAGCTGGAGGGGGAATGCGGAGGGTGGCCGTTGCCTTCTCACCAGGGATAATCCCTGTGGGGAACACAAGCTCCCGCAGCAATAACTCATCAATGTCCAGCTGGAAGATGGATCTGCAAGCAGCAAACACCACTCTTTTGCTGTGGAATCACTCTTGGACCATAGCAAAGGTCCCGAGTCCTGCAACCAGGACACCCTGCCCAGGGAAAAGACAAAAGGGCTGATGAATGAGTACTTTAGAGAGAGGAAAAGTGAAAGCTTTGGTAAAAAAAAAAACGTTCTCCATTTTTTTACTTCCCCTCCTCAAAATATTTCCAACCATCTCTTGGCTAGAGATGATCCCAGGCATTTCCAGCACAAGGAATACCCCTGGGATTTATTCCCAGGCATTATCCGTGGCACAGACCCAGGATAGAATCATAGAATCTTAGAATTGTCAAGGTTGGAAAAGACCCTTAAGACCATCGAGTCCAACCGTTAACCTAACACTGCCAAGTCCATCTATACCATGTCCTTGAGCACCATATCTATCCGTTCTTGAAGTACCTCCAGAGATGGAGACTCAACCACTTCCCTGCTTAGCCTGTTCCAATGCTTGACCACCCTCTCAGTGAAGAAGTTTTTCCTAATGTCTAACCTAAACCTCCCCTGGCACAGCTTGAGGCTGTTTCCTCTCATTCTATCACTCGTTACCAGGCAGAAGAGACCAACCCCCACCTCGCTACAACCTCCTTTCAGGCAGTTGTAGAGAGCAATAAGGTCTCCCCTCAGCCTCCTCTTCTCCAGGCTGAGCACCCCCAGCTCCCTCAGCCGCTCCTCATAAGACTTGTTCTCTAGACCCTTCACCAACTTTGCTGCCCTTCTTTGGACACTCTCCAGCACCTCAATGTCCTTCTTGGAGTGAGGGGCCCAAAACTGAACACAGTACTCGAGGTGCGGCCTCACCAGTGCCAAATACAGGGGCACTATCACCTCCCCGGTCCTGCTGGCCACACTATTCTTGATAAAGGCCAGGATGCCACTGGCCCTCTTGGCCACCTGAGCACACTGCTGGCTCATGTTCAGGCGGCTGTCAACCAACACCCCCAGGTCCCTTTCCACCAGGCAGCTCTCCAGCCCCTCCTCCCCCAGCCTGTAGCATTGCATGGGGTTGTTGTGACACAAGTGCAGGACCCGGCACTTAGCCTTGTTGAACCTCATACAGTTGGCCCCGGCCCATCGGTCCAGCCTGTCCAGGTCCCTCTGCAGGGCCTTCCTACCCTCCAGCAGATCGACACTTCCACCCAACTTGGTGTCATCTGCAAACTTACTGAGGGTGCACTCAATCCCCTCATCCAGATCATCAATGAAGACGGTGAACAGGACCGGCCCCAGTACTGAGCCCTGGCGAACACCACTCATGACCGGCCGCCAACTGGATTTGACTCCATTCACCACCACTCTCTGTGATCGGCCGTCCAGCCAGTTTTTAACCCAGCACAGAGTGCACCCATCCAAGCCGTGAGCAGCCAGCTTCTCCAGGAGAATGCTGTGGGAGACTGTGTCAAGGGCCTTACTTAAGTCCAAGTAGACAACATCCACAGCCTTCCCCTCATCCACTAAGCGGGTCAAGCATCATCCCCTTTCTCTCTGCTTGGTCTCTCCACTCTGACCACTGGGAAGAGTGAAGGCCTAGGGCGTGCTGCATGCTTTCTCAGGCTGGATCTGGACTTGGTTTCTCTCCCGGTTGGCCAAGAAGCTGCTCTGGGCACATGGGGTGCTCTTGGTGTGCTGCTATGATGCTCGGGGAGGGATCGCTCCTCAGGGCCCAGGCTCTCAGGAGGACTGAACCCCTGCAGGGTGAGAGGGACCAGGACACCAGCCTCCCTTGTCCAGCTTCAGCTGTCGCAGGATGCCATCAGACACAGCTCCCCAGATAGCCACAATCTCTGAAAAGCAAGGGAAAGAGGTCTCAGGCCCTGGGCTGGCCAGCTCACAGACTCTCAGCAAGCTCCTTGCCCAGGCAATGACAGATGCTGGTGTACACAAAGAGCCCAGAAAAACACTGCCATGGCTGGGGAGCTGGGCTGTGCCCCACTTTCAGACTGCCAGCTCGCAGAGAAAGCTGTCCCTCAGCGGCCCCACTTTTGAGGGGACCGAGCCATGCCCAAAGGAGCTTTGATACTCAGGGCAGCCCCAGTACCAGGACCTGCACTCCTGGCAGCCACATTGTGTCCCAAGCCCAGTGGGATCCTCAGGCAGGGCTCTCGTGGCAGCCCCCAGCCCTCTCCAGCCACCCCCACAGCCCAGCCATTCCAGCTTTTGACAGCTGACAGCCCTGATGCGACCCCTCAGGAAGGAGCTCCCCAAACCCTCACCCTTGCTACAGAGCTGCAGGAGTGTGGGGAACAAGCAGCTCAGCTTCAAGCTGACGGCCGTGGTGCAGCAGCCCTCCATCGCGCTTGCTGCTTGCCCTCAGCTCAGGAAAAGGGACGCTCTTCCCGCCTCCTCACCCAAAACTCCTCTGACCTGCTCCTCTCCTGTCTGTCAGCGAGGGTCCCCCAGTGCATCCCTGCTGCCTCCCGACCCTGATCCCAGCCGTGGAGCAGCTCTGAAGGGCAGCGGTGGGGAGCCCCTGAGCAGGGCCCAGCAGCACCCAGGCCTCGCTGGCAAGTGCCGGCACTGCCATGGCACCGGGGAGACCTCCCTGTCATGCAGTGCATCCCCCTGTGACATCAGCCCACATCATCTGAAGGGCCATTATGACATGAGCAGGGAGATGGCACAACAGGGGAGAGAGGCGAGAGATCTTCCCTCTTGTCCTGAGAAACAGGCATCCCCTTTCTCCCAAGTCCTTTGCCAAAATTGCATCTGCCCCCTGCACCAACACGTCTCTGCTACTGGGAGCCCGTCCGGGCAGGCGGGGGTTTCGGGTTGGCTGCAGTCGGGCTGTTTTCAAGACATGGGATTGAAGGCCTGTGGGATAAAACAGCCCCTCCCGTGTTACGGAACACTCTCTGCTTTGTGTCGCTCTCATGGTAGGAGTAGCACATGCCTCACTGCACTGGTTTGGGCTGGGATGGACTCAATCTTCTTCATGGCAGCCCAGATGGGGCTGTGTTTTGGATCTGTGACCAAAACAGTCCTGATAAAACACGGGTGTTTCAGCTGTTGCTGAACAGTGCTTGCACAGCGTCAAGGGCTTCTCTGTTCCTCGCTCTGACCCACCCGTGAGTAGGCTGGGGGTGGGCAAGAAGCTGCGAGAGGACGTAGCCAGGACAGCTGACCCCAACTGACCAAAGGGATATTCCGTACCAGATGACATCATGCTCAGCAATAAAGCTGGGGAAAGAAGGAGTAAGGCGGGGAGGGGTGGTATGCTTGGGGCTATGATGTTTGTCTTCCCAGCTAATTCCCTCAGATACTGCATACGCCCCTCAGCAGGGGTCCACTTGACTTGGTCATTTGCACCGTCTTCTTTGATGGGATACCTTTCCTTCACGCTCAGCTGGAGCCGACTGTAGGGGAAACTGATAGAGCTGGGGCTTGGGTCTCCGGTTTAGCCTCAGTGGCTGCTTGTATGTCTTCAGATGCAGAGACCCTCTCTTCTCCTTGAGGCTGCTGAACAGGGAATGAATAGTGCTCAGCAGGCACAGGCCAGGCCCCAGAACAGTGCGACAATTTGTGTCTCTTTGGCACAGCCAGGGCCAGGACATCCTTTTTTTCAAACCTTCCGTCGCTTCATCGGGATCCCACACTTGTTCGGGGCTGAAGTCCCAGACCACCGGCGGTGACAACTCTTCCAGGTACCCGCCCATATTCTTCCACATGCCTTCCCACCTATAACCACGCTGCCTTGGGTCATATCCCTATGCTGATATTTCTACTTGGTTAACCTTTGAAAAAGCAGGAACAATATTCTTGAGAAGCACCAACAGGAGTATTTTGGTTACCCAAGGATGATCAAGATACTGAAGAGTTATTGTAACAAGGGAGAAAACACCTGCCCCACAGAAGAAAAAGGACAAGGTGCCATTCTCTGTTTCCTCCACCAACTGGCTCTCGGAGGAGAAAAGGGAAGAAAAGGAATTGTTCATTGTCTCCATAAGATGGTTCCCAAAATACAGGGAAGGCATCAATGAAGGGCACAAATACCAAAGCAGGCTCAAGGCCACTGCTTTTATCATCATTCTTGCAGAGAAAACACCACCAAGTGCTACACAGCACAGCAAAAAAGGGAGCAGGACACGGATCAGATAAACCCATGTCGAGAACACATAAGTCAACATCGCGACCACAACTGTTAAGCAGATGTAATAATCATAGGTTCCCTCTAATATGCTCTGGTCAAATCTTTTGTTACCCCAAACCCTTCGACCCCCACGATGGGTTTAACCCCAGTGGGCAGCTGAGCATCACACAGCCGCTCGATCACTTCCCAACCCACAGTGGGACGGGGAGAGAATCGGAAGGGTAAAAGTGAAAAAACTTTGGAGTTGAGATAAAGACAGTTTAATAAGGAGCAAAAAAGGAGAATAAAACAAGAAAGAAAAACAAACCCAGGGAAAGTACATGATGCAAAAAACAAAAAACGATGCAAAAAACTGCAAAAAAGTGCTCACCACCAACCCAATCGATGCCCAGCCAGTACCTGAGAAACAGCAGCCCCCTGCAAGTATCCCCTCCCCACCCACCCCCGCCACCTCCCCCGTTTGATTGCTGAGCACAACATCCGATGGGCTGGAATACCCCTTTGGTCAGCTGGCGTCAGCAGTCCCAGCTGTGTCCCCTCCCGTGCACCCCCAGCCTGCTCACTGGCAGGGCACTGCGAGAAGCAGAAAAGGCCTCCCTGCTATCTAAGTAAGAACTGTTCAGCAATAAGCAAAACACCCCTGTGGTATCAGCACTGGTGTAGGAGCAAATCCAAAACAGAGCACCATACCAGCTGCAGATGCAGTTAAAATTAAAGAGGCACCTGCAGATACCATTGCAGATCCTGATGCAGAGAGCACGGCAGATGCAGATACCAGTGCAGATTCCATAGCAGGTGGAGACACCGCTGGGGACGCAGATACCACTGCAGATGCAGAGACAATTGCAGGTGCCAACACAGATGCAAATACCATCGCAGAGGGAGACACCTCTGCAGATACTGATACGTGTCCACTCACAGAAGCCATTACAAGTACACGTGCAGATGCAGATACCATTGCCAATACAGATACAGTTACAGGTACAATTACGGGTACAGCCAGCATACGAGAGACAGATGCTGGTCCCATCAGAAATACAGCTATTAAGAGCATCACAAATACCATCTCAGATACCGATAGCATTACAGACACCCATTAAATATGCAGATACAATGAGAGTTACTGGCACAAAATACTGGAGATCCCGTTACAGACTCCATTGCAGATGCCATAGCAGACGCACACACCATTGCAGACGTGACTGCAGATGAAGATCCCATGGCAGATGCAGACACCATCGCAGAGACCATTCCAGATCACACTGCAGATGCAGATGAGATTTCAGATGGAACTGCAGATGGAGATGACACTGAAGATGCTGAGGCCACTGCAGGTGCCATTGCAGATGAAACATTTGAAGGTGCTGATGCCCTTGCAGATACAGGTGCCAGGGCAGATACCATTGGAGATACCACTGCAGTGGCAGACACCAGTGCAGAAGCAGATGTTACTGCAGGTGCCACTGCAGATGCAGATACCCATGCAAATGCAGAAATAGTGGCAGATGCCATTGCAGATGCAGATGCCATTGCAGTTTCAGTCCATGTTCCGATAGCACTGAAGGTGCCCCTGAAGATACCACAGCAAATGCCATTGCAGAGACCACTCCAGATGCAGATACCACTGCCGGTGCCATTGCAGATGCAGACAGCATTGCAGATGCAGACACCACTGCAGATGCAGATACCACTGTAGGAGCAATTCCAGAAGCTCTTAGCAATGTGTATGCCGTGGCACATTCCATTACAGACGCAGATACCACAGCAGGTGCAGATGCCAGTGCAGATGGCATTGCAGAATGAATTGGCATTGCAGAATGAATTAGCATTGCAGACACCCTTGCAGATGGCATTGCTGAGGCACAATGCATTCCTCAGAACATCACAGATGGAGACAGCAATGCAAATGGCATTGCAGAGGCACATGCCATTGCAGACGGTGTTGCAGATGCAGCTAGAGTGGCAGAAGAACATCTGATTGCATGAGGATACCATCGAAGACACCATTGCAGATGCTACTGCAGGTGCAGATATGACCACACATGCCATTGCGGATGCATGCAAAAATTCAGAGAGAAATGCCATTCCACATGCAGACACCATTGCAGATGCTGTTGCAGATGCAGATACCATTGCCGATCCAATACTGCATTCCAGGTGGCACTGAAGAATTGCAGGCACCATTGCAGATGCAGTAACGGGCCGAAGGACAGGCACAGCTACAGACGCCATTCGAGACACGCATGCTGGCACCATTAGAAATGCAGGTACCAGTACCATCACAGCAACCGACAGAATTACAGACACAGATTCACATTGAACTGCCGATACAATTGCAAATACAGGCACAGAACAGACACAATTCCAGATAAAGGTACAATTACACACACAACTGACGATACAAGGACAGTCTCACATGCAAGTGCACATTCAATTACACCAACAAGAGCAGCTACTGCAAGTGACGCCACTGCCGATGGAGGTACCACGACAGACAAAGGAACCCTTACACATAAAGACACTGATACAACTGCAGCTGCCGTTACGCACAGATGTACGGATACAATTACACTTACAGACAGCATTACACATACAGATACCACTACACATACCGATAAACAGAGAGAAGGTGCCACTGAACATACCACTGCAGGCGGCATTGCAGGTTCCAACACCAGGGCAGGCACCATTTCAGATGCACGTACCGCTGCTGATAACCCTGCAGATGCCATTGGCAAATAACGCTTCAGGTGCAGGTGCCACTGCCATTGAAGAAACCATTGCTGATGCCACTGCAGATGCAGAGGCCATTGCAGATACAAGTGCACATTCAATTGCTCAAAAAAAAGCAGATACAGAAGTGACACCATTGCCCACTGAGAATCCACAACAGACCAGGAGGAACCATTACACGTAAAGACATTGATAGAAACACAGCTACCAAAAGCAGCTCCGGGGACCCCGAGGCTGGTCGGCCTCACCTTGCTCCCTGGGAGAATCATGTCCTCCACTATCACCTTCCTGGGCACATTTCTGAGAAGGGGACTGAGAAAAGAGAGCACGGACTGAGCACCAAAGATGCCACTGAAGATGCAGCAGCCCAGGCAGAGGCAGATCCCATTGCAGAGACCATTCCAGAGAACGCTGCAGGCCTAGATGAAATTTCCGATGGAACTGCAGATGGAGATGCCATTGAAGATGCTGGTGCCATTGTAGGTGCTACTGCAAATGCAGATATCTTGGAAAGTGCTGATAGCCAACAGCAATGTGAATCCCATGGCAGATTCCATTTCAGATGCAGCTGCCATAGCAGATGCAGAGACCATTGCCTATGGCATTGCAGAATGAATTGGCATTGCAGAGACCACGGCAGATGCCTTTGCAGATGCAGATGCTGTTCCACAACTAAATACTTCTGAAGAAGCCGACACCACTGCAAACGCAGGTACCATGGCAGACACCTTTCAAGGTGGCGGTGCCGTTGCAGGCAGCCTTGCAGATGCAGTGTCATTGCAGATACCCCTGCAGATGAATATAGCATTGCGGGTACTGCTTTATACTCAAATACCATTGCTTGCACCGCTGCAGATAGCAGTGCAGAGAGCTGCAGGTAGCATAATCTCAGCACGCGTCACCGCCTCCACTGATGCCATTGCAGATGCTCACAGCGTAGCACGAGCAGATGCAGTATCAACGCAGATGCTGTGGCAGATAGCATTGCAGATGCAGGGACTGAGGCAGATGCAAAGGACATTACAGATGCTATTGCATTTCACATACCTGCACATAGACCGCTGCAGATGCCATTCCAGGTGCAAATACGATTGCAGATAGCGTTGCAGGTGAACATACGATTGCAGATGGAGATGTAGATGCCATTGCAGCAGAAGGTATCATTGCAAAGGCTATTGATGATGCAGGGAGCACTGCTGATGCCAGAGCAGTTGCAGATACCATTGCAGATGTAGGTACCATTTCAGATGCAGATACCATTGCAAATGGCATTGCAGATTAAAATACCATTGCAGAAACCATTGCATAGACCTTTGCAGATGCACATCACATTCCTGATAATGCGGCAGGTGCAGACACCAAAGCAAACACCATTGCAGATGCAGACGCCATTTCAGATGCAGATACCACTGTAGAAACCATTGCAGAAACCATTGCTGATGCAAAGTCAGGTGAAGACAAAAGAGGGGATGCCGACGCCGTTGCAGATGCAGGTATCACTGAAGATGCAGAGGCTACAGCAGACACTCACAGCTTTACAAATGCCGTTGCAGCTGCAGATACCTTTGCAGATGCAGAGGCCATTGCAGATGCCGTTGCAGGTGACATTGCAGATAGCATTGACAATGCCATTTCGGATACACCTACAGATAACAATACCATTAGAAAGATACTGATGCAATTACAGATACAATTGCCGATACAGTGGCACATACAGACAGAAC
Organism: Platalea leucorodia; assembly: GCF_965183815.1. Lineage (NCBI taxonomy): Eukaryota > Metazoa > Chordata > Aves > Pelecaniformes > Threskiornithidae > Platalea > Platalea leucorodia. The sequence goes on along the minus strand of NW_028121432.1, from coordinate 358,470 downwards.
TGCACATGCGATCACAGACGCAAGACAAGCCACAGACACAAGTACACATTCAGTTACACCTATAGATACACGTACAGCCACTGATCTCATTCCTGGTAGGGGTACCGTTACACACCCAGGTAGTGAGACACATACCACTGAAGACACAGGGAGTATCTACATCTGCACTGGTATCTGCAAAGGCATCTGCATCTTCAACAGCATCTCCATCGGCAATTGCATCTGAAATTGTACTTTTACCTGCAAGGCCATCTACAGAGGTATCTGCATCTGCAACGCTATCTCTAGCACCATTGATCCCGGTATCTTTCAAAGCAATCTTCAACATCAGCTGCAACAGCATTGGCATCTGCAGTGGTGTCTGACATGGCACCTGAACAGCCAGCGGTGTCCGTAATGGTACCTGCACCTGCAATGGTTTCTGCAATGGCACCTGCATCTTCAACAGCATCTCCATCAGCAATTGCATCCGAAACTGTATTTGCTTCTGCAATGGCATCTGCAACAGTGTCTGCATCTGCAATAGCACTGGCAATGTTATCAGCAATGGTTTCTGCATCTGCAATGGTGTCTACATTGGAGAGCTGCAGATGACAGCACAGTTGCACCCACAGCATTCCAGATGCAGATACCTTGGCAGATGGCATTGCAGGTTCAAACACCAGGGCAGGCACCATTTCAGATGCACATACCGCTGCTGCTAACCCTGCAGATGCCATTGGCAAAGCAAATAACACTGCAGATGCAGGTACCACTGCCACTGCAGAAACCATTGCTGATGCCACTGATCCCATTGCAGATATCGACAGCATTGCACTTACCCAGGCAGGTACCAATACCATTACAGATGCCTCTACCACTACTCTTACAGCTCCTGATACCAGTACAGAGACCACGATACCATTACAGACAGTCACACCCATACCCAGACCGTCAGCGGTACAGAGACCATTAGAGATAGCCGTGCTGATACTATTGCAGCTAGCGAGGGAATGACTCACGCGCATACAGAAACCAAATACACAGACACCTACAGAAACCATTGCGAGTCCATGTGCAGGTACAGGTACCATTCCCTATGCAGGTACACTTACAGGCACAGTTACAGGCACAGACAGAGATAGCATTAGAGGCACAGATACTACTGGCACAATTACCACCACAGGTACCAGCACCATCATCCATACCACTGCATAAACTAGTATAATTACAGGTACAGATGCCCATGGAATTTCAGGTACAATTGCAGATAACAGGCACAAAATCCATAAAGTTCCAGATACAACGGCAGATAAAGATACAATTAAACAGTACAGAAGTGCACTCCCAGGCACCATTACACGAATACCACCGCAGATGCAAGTACAAGTACAGATACAATTACACGTAGAAGTACAGATACAATGAGAGTCCATTCTCCAAGGGACAGAGTTACCATTCCAAGTTAAGCTATTGATACAAATGCAGTTGTAGACATTGAGACAAATACAATTGTAGATTCAGATACAGGTACTATTACACATGCAAGTACTCGTACAGTTACCATTACAGACACCAATACTAACACAGACACCAATACCCACACCTGCAATTGCATCTGAAATTGTATCTGCATCTGCCATTGTAACTGCAATGGAATCTGCATCTCTTCTGGCATCTGCAACAGCACCTGCAGTTGCCCCTGCATCTGCAGTGATTCCTGCAACGGTACCTGCCTCTGAAATACTACCTGCATCTGCAATGTTATCTGCAATGGCATCCGAACCTTCGATCGTATCTGCATCTGCAACGCTATCTGCAATGGTATCTGCACCTGCAACGCCATCTGCACTGGAGAGTTGCAGACAACGGTACGGTTGCACACACAGCATTCCAGATGCAGATAACTTTGTAGATGCCACGGCAGATTCAAATACCATTGGAGATGCAGAGGCCATTGCAGATACTGATCCCGTTGCAGATATCAACAGCATTCCACATGCCGATGCAGACAGCGACACCATTACAGATACACACACAGCACACCGGGGCGTTATCCCCCTGCTCAGCACTGCTCAGACCACATATGCGACACCGTGCTGCCTACGGGGCTTCCTCCCTCCACACTCACACATTCCCCTGTCGTGGTTTAACCCCAGCCAGCAACTAAGCACCACACAGCCGCTCGCTCACTCCCCCCCGGTGGGATGGGGGAGAGAATCGGAAGAGTAAAAGTGAGAAAACTCATGGGTTGAGATAAAGACAGTTTAATAGGTAAAGCAAAAGCCACACGCACAAGCAAAGCAAAGCAAGGAATTCATTCACTACTTCCCAGCGGCAGGCAGGTGTTCAGCCATCTCCAGGAAAGCAGGGCTCCATCACGCGTAACGGTTACTTGGGAAGACAAACGCCATCACACCCAATGTCCCCCCCTTCCTTCTTCTTCCCCCAGCTTATATACTGAGCATGATGTCATATGGTATGGAATAGCCCTTTGGCCAGTCTGGGTCAGCTGTCCTAGCTATGCTCCCTCCCAGCTTCTTATGCACCTGGCAGAGCACAAGAAGCTAAAAAGTCCTTGACTAGTGTAAACTCTACTCAGCAAGAACCAAAACATCAGTGTCTTATCAACATTATTCTCATCCTAAATTCAAAACACAGCACTCTACCAGCTACTAAGAAGAAAATTAACTCTATCCCAGCTGAAACCAGGACACCCCCCATCCCGATACAGGACAGACATCCACCAGCTGCAGCCAGGATGCGGGAACACTCCCCACCCAGGGAGAGGCCGAGGGCACGGGCCGGCTCAGCCCGGGCAGGAGAGGGCTCCAGGGCTCGCCACAGCCCGCCAAGACCTTCAGCCAGGCTCTTCGTCCTGGTAGGGGGCAGGAGGAGGAGACACCATGGGCCACAGTGGAGAGGAGAGACCCGGCAATGCCCCTGCAGCCTGCTGCCGGCCTAGCAGCAGCTCCAGCTGAAGGGACCTCACAAACACCCACCCAGCCACAAGCCGGCTGCTGGCCTATCACCTGCAGGGACAGAAGTGACCTCACAAGCAACTTCCAAGCCACGGGCCTGCTCCTACCCTATCAGCGTCTCCGGCAGAAGTGACCTCACCAGCCCCGCCCCAGCCCTCCCCTCCCTGCTGGCCCCTTGCCTGCCCCCCAACCGGCCTCTCCTCTGCCCCCCAGCTCCCTCCTCTCTGCGCTGTCACTGGCAGGCACTGAGCACCTCACTGCCACCTGCTGCTCCTGACCAATCAGCTTCCTCCCACGCAAGTGACCTCACTGCACCCCAGCAATGCCACCTTCCACCCCGCTCCCCCATCCCCTCTCCTGGCCTCTGCCTCTGGCTCTCACAGTCCCTGTCCTCCTCCTGCCTCCCCAGGGGCCGAGGAGCTCAGAGCTGGGGAAAGGGGGCACAGCGCTGCTCAAGAAACCTTCTGCTGGGGATTCGCAGGTTTAGTCCTGCTCGTACAGGGGGCACGCTCATCTCTGTGAGGAAGAAAACACCCTCCTGACCCATACAACACTCTCACTCCCAGCCCACACTGCCTTTGTTGGGGAGGGACCAAAGAAATCCATTCATTGCCTCCGACACTCAAACAGCTTCAACACGGACCCGACTAGAGTTGTCCCAACCCTGTTGCAGAAGCGGGTAAGGAGCCACCAAAAACCGCAGCATCTGTATCTCCAGACCCCGCTGCAGAACACGCTCTGCCCTTGCTCTTTGCAGAGACGCCGCTTCCTCAGCAGTGGGGCACGGGCGTGAGCCAGGCAACACAGAAAACAGTAAAAGCAGGGGCAGGCCAGTGCTATTGGTCAGCATGCTCCCGCTGCCCCAGGGGCTGGGAAATGGAGCAGCCAGAGCATACAGGTGCATCTGATTGCAAAAATCAAAAGTAAAAAGAAAAAAAGCCCAACTTGGGCAATCTGAAGTTCTGGTGAAAATGACACCTTCTCTCTTAATCCAAAATAACCCCGTCCATTTTTGCTGTCTTCCAAAAAGGCCAAATAAAATATGAAAAATAAATAAATAAAAAGAAGCCAAGAATATTATGCAGTGCAGGTTATATTCCAAGATTTAGTAACTTTTAACTTGTAGGCAGACGCAGATGCCACTGCAGATGCAGATACCATTGCAGCTACCATTGGAGATGTAGATACCATTTGAGATGCCATTTCAGCTGCAGATACCATTACAGATTAAGATTACACGGCAGAGGTAAATGCCACTGCAGGTGCAGATACAACTGCAGAGGCAGGTAATAATGAAAACGGCCAGGCTAACTGCTTGACTTGCGACCGCACCAGGTACAGAAGGAAAATGCTGCCAGGTTTGTCCTCTTGACCAGACATCTAACCACGCAGGGTGACCAGAGCAGGAATGCTTCCATGAAAGATACCTGGGGGTTGCTGCTCACCTGGACGCTATTGCTGCTCACACCCCCCTTCCCAACTCCTCTCCGGCTGCATTCTACTTCGATAGGGCACAGCATTGCTAAACATGGTCATTTGGAGCTGAAAGAGGCACAAGCCATGCCTAAAAAGAAGCAGCCTTGCTGATTTCACAGTTAATGTCACAGCAGACTGTGGAGCAGTTCCTATGTGCATCTACCCTGGTTTTGCATCAGAAAGTGATTTTGCACATGCGATGCCCTGCAACAGGGCTTTGGAGCCTGGCTTTGCCTCATACCTCTCCTTCTGCTTGCTGGCCAGGGCTCCTCCTGGCTCTGCCAGGGTGGAGAGTAAAGTGGGGGTCTGTTAGGAGGTGCATCTGTCTGGCATCCACCTCTATTCCACGCTCTCCAAGCTCTTCTGAGTGCAGCTATGGAAAGCAAAAGCATGAGGAATGACACATGTTGGGGTTGGCTGAGCTTTAAAAGTCATGCCTACACCTGATGATGCAGTAGGGTAAACTTGATCCAAAGAATGTGCAGCAACATGGGGACTTCTGTGAAGTAAACAAGGAAAAACTACACCTCAACAGAAAATGGACATCAGTTGTCTCCATTGGCCCTCTGAGGTCATGTGCTCTGCGACCCCTGCTGCCCTCCTTGGGAAGGACTCCTAAAATGGCATGCCCCTCAGAAGGTGTCAGACCACTAGGTCTCAACATGAAGAAGAACAAACGGTTCCTGGTTGAGTCAGTGGTGACAAGGCAAATGCAATAGAAAGACACTGACAGCCTGGCTGCTAGCCATCTATGATGAAAACACGTCTCTTTCTTCATCACCTGATCCTCCTCAGAGGGAAAACCACAAGAGGGAACACAGAATCTCCTGGGTCAGGATAACCATGTTCTCTTTCTACCCCTGCCAGAAGTGCCCTTGAAGAAACAGCGCATCTGAAACACATCTACTTCATTTGCATTGTACCCATCTCCTACAGCAGAGCTAAGAAACCTTCCTCAGAAAAATCACAGAATCATAAAACAAGGGCTACTGAGTACACAAGATGATCTGCACTTGTCAGTGGCAAGGGCATGAGACCAAGACTTCCACACCAGACGAGGTCCAGTGCTATGTCAGTGCTGTGGAGAAAAGCCTCTGTGCAGCTGGGCAGCAGTGTGGGAATGCTCACAAACCTCAGGTCATGTCTGATGAGCATCTAAAAGGAGTAAAGCAGCTCTGGCTTGTCTCCCAAACTGTGTGCTGAAACCTGAGGAAAAGTCACTGAACCCCTGGAAAAAGGTCACCCTCCTCAGCCACGTTTATTAGTGTTCAAAGTGACAAATTAGAGGGTGTTATAAGGGCAAGCATTAGAGAACTTTAACCAGAGGTGATGCTCCAAACTGCATCAGATACTGAAGGTAGTAGGTGCGGCTGCATCCACAAGTTATTGATTTTAGATGCAATTAAAACCTCTTCAGCATCCTACCTGTCTGCACATCATAGAATCATAGAAGACCTTGATATGGAAGGGACCCATAAGGATCATCGAGTCCAAATCTCTGCTCCTGTACCTGCAAGGTACAGAGCATGGACCTGCCTCCAACATTGATATAACTCCTCGGGTGGATTCCCTGGGGGACGCTGGGGCTGCTCCCTGTGACATTCCGTGGTCTCCAGGGGAGGCCAAAACATTGCAGATCTGCCTGCAAGAGGTCCAGAAGAGCTACCAGGCATGGACCTGCCCCCAACATACACAATGCTCTTTGGGTATCTACTCTAGGAAAGTCTGGGGCTACTGCCTGGGACTTCATCTGTCTGCAGAGGAAACCAAAATGCTCCTGAGATGCCTGGGAGGAGTATCGGGCAGCTACCAGGCATGGGCCTGCCTCCAACGCTGAAAAAACGCCTCAGGGAACTTCCTTGGAGGATTCAGGGGTTGCTACCTGGGAATTCCTCCTTCTCCAGAGGAGGCCAAGACACCCCTGGAGAATCATAGAATCGTTTACGTTGGAAAAGACCTTTAAGATCATCAAGTCCAACCATTGACCTAGCACTGCCAAGTCCACCACCATCCAGGAGATGCCTGGGAAGAGTCCTGGGGAGCTACTGGGCATGGACTTTCCCCCAGCATACACACTGCTGTTCAGGTAGCTACCTTAGAATAGTCTGGGGCTGCTACCAGGGAGTTCTCTGGTCTCCAGAAGAAACCAAAGTGCTCCTGGAGATGGCGGAGAGGAGTCCTGGGGAGCTGCAGGGCATGGACCTGCCTTCAATATGAAGAAAGCTCTTCAGGTAACTAACTAGGAGGACTCAGGGGTTGCTACCTGAGACTTCAGCTGTGTCCAGGGAACGGCAAAAGACTCCCTAGCTGCCTGAGAGTAGTCCCAGCAAGGTACAATGCATGGACATGCCTCCAGTATCGACAAAATGCCTGTGCTAGCAGCCTTGGAAGAGTCCGGGGCTGCTAACCAAGGAATTCATCCATCTCCTGAAAAGGCCAAAACATTCTGGAGCTGCCTGGGAGAGGTCCCGGGGAGCTACAGAGCATGACTTACCTCCAACATACACAATGCTCAGTAGCATAGCTACCTTTGAAGAGTCTCGGGCTCCTGCTGGAGAATTCATCCATCTCCAGAGGAGGCCAAAACACTTGTGCAGATGCCTGGGAGGAGTCCCGGGGAGCTACCAGGAATGCACCCGAGTCCTACATGAAGAAAACTTTTCAGGTGACTATCGAGGAGGAGCCTGTGGCTGCTACCCAGAAAATTCAGCCATCTCTAGGGAACGAAAAAACACTCCCAGGCTGCTTCGCAGGAGTCTCAGCAAGGTACAGAGCATGGACCTGCCTCCAACATTGAGAAAACTCCTCGAGTGGATTCCCTGGAGGAGTCTGGGGCTGCTACCAGCGAAATTCCGCAGTCTGCAGGGGAGGCCAAAACATTCCGGAGCTGCCTGAGAGGAGTCCGAAGGAGCTGCAGGGCATGGACCTTCCCCCAGCACACACAGTGCTCTTTGGGTAGCTACCTGCAGAAGAGTCTGGGGCTGCTACCTGGGAATTCAGCTTTCTCCAGCACAGGCCAACACAATCCTGGAGATACCTGGGTGGAGTCACAGGGAGCTACCAGACACGGACCTGCCTTCACCATGAACAAGACTATTCAACAAAATACCTAGGAGGGTTACTGGGCTACTCCCCAAGACTTCAGCCATCTCCAGAGGAAGTGAACACACTCTTGGTGATGCCTAGGAGGAACCCTGGGGAGCTGCCAGGCATGGATCTGCCTCCAACATGGACAAACAATTGAATTAGCAACCTAGGAGGAGTTTGGGGCTACTACCCCTGACTTCAGCTGGCTCCAGATGAAGCCAAAACACTCTTGGAGATGCCCAAGAGGAGTTCCAGAGAGATATCGGCCATTGACCTGCCTTCAATATGAAGAAAGCTCTTGGAGTAAGTAACTAGGAGGACTCTGGGGCTGCTACCCGAGACTTCAGCTGTATCCAGGGAAGGCCAAAAAACTCCAAAGCTGCCTGGGAGGACTCCCAGAAAGCTACAGGGCATGGACCATCCCTCAACAGTGAAAACACTCCTTGAGTGGATTCCTTGGAGGAGTCAGGGGCTGCTACCTGTGAAATTCAGCTCTCTCCAGGGAAGACCAAAACATTCTGCAGCTGCCTGGGAGGAGTCCCAGGGAGCTACCGGGCTTGCACCTGCCTCCAACATGGACAAAAGGCTTCGGGTAGCTACCTTGGAGGAGTCTGGGGCTGCTGCCTGGGACTTCAGCTTTCCCCAGAGGAGGCCAAGACAATCCTGAACGTGCCTGGGAGAATTCCCGCACAGCTACTGAGCACAGACCTTCCCCCAACATACACAATGCTCTTTGTGTAGCTACCTTCAAAGAGCCTGGGCCTGCTGCAGGGAATTCACCTGTCTCCAGATGAAGCTAAAACACTGGACATTGGAGATGCCTGGAAGGAGTCTCGGGGACCTTCTGGGAATAAACCTGCCTCACACATGAAGAAAACTCTTCAGGGAACTACCTAGGATGAGGCTGCAGCTGTTGCTGAGGACTTCAGCGGCCTCCAGGCAAAGTGCAAACACTCCAAAGCTGCCTGGGAGGAGTCTCAGAGAGCTCCAGGGCATGGAACTGCCTCCAATAGAGGCAAAACTCTTTGCATAACTTCCGTGGGGGAGTCTGGGGCTACTACCTTCAAAATTCCGCCATCTCCAGGGGAGGCCAAAACATTGCAGAGCTGCTTGGGAGTCCCTGGGAAGCTATTGGGCATGGACCTGCCTTCCAGTTCAAGAAAACTCCTCAACTAACAACCTTACAGCATCTGGGTCTGCTACCTGCAAAATTCAGCTGTCCCCAGGGAGGCCAACACAGTCCTAGAGATGACTGGGAAAATTCCCAGGGAGCTACCAGGCATGGACCTGCCCCCAACATGAACAAAACCTTTCAGGTAACTATACAGGTGTCATATGCGTCTTCTATCCAGGACTTCAGCTGGCTCCAGGGAAAGGCAAAACTGGAGGACTTGCTGCCTTGGAGGACTCCCAGAGGTCTACCGAGCATGGACCTGCCTCCAGCATACACAAAACACCTTGGGTAGCTACCTTGGAAAAGTCTGGCACGGCTACCTGCTAAATTCAGCTGTCTCCAGGGGAGGCCAAAACATTCTGGAGATTCCTCCGAGGATTCCTGAGGAGCTATCAGGCATGGCCTGCCTCCAAGACAAAGAAAACTCTGCCACTAACTAGGAAAGTTGTGGTGCATCTACCTGGGACTTTAGCTGTCTGTAAAGAAAATGAAAACACTCCGTTAGATGTATGGGAAAAGTCCTGAAGTAAAAACAGAAATGGACCTGCCCCCAAGATGCACAATGCTCTTTGGGTAGCCACCTCAGAAGATTCTGGGGCGGCTACCTGGGAATTCACTTGTCTCCAGAAGAAACCAAAAGACTCCGGGAAATCCCTGTGAGGAGTTCCAGAGTGCCTCCGACATACAGCAAACTCTTCAGGTATCTCCCCTGGTGCAGTCTGGGGCTGCTACCCAGGACTTCAGCTCCCTCCACAGCAGGACAAAACACTGGGGCAGATGCCTGGGAGGAGTCCTGGGGAGCTCCAGGGCGTGGACCTGCTTCCCATTCCTATCAGCAATCAATGGCCGAGCATCAATCAATAGGATGGCAGCAGTCAGTAAAAGCAGCAAGCAATCGTATAGCAACAACCAATCCTTTAGGAATAAGCAATACAACAGCAACAACCAGGTTACTACAAAGTTGTCACTAGGGAGGGCACTTATCCTCCAAATAGCAGCAGATATACTGATGATGGATTACTTATATGGAGATCTAATACTGGTATAAAGTGAATTAGATTTCAGAAAGGGCCAAAGCAATCCCAGAGGGGACACACCCATCCCAGAGGTGGGTGGATAAACCTAACCGCTCCAAAAGCGAGCCCAAAGGGGGAACAATAACGTAACAGACAGAGTCTCACTTCCGAGATGATCTGGAGGTGCCTGGATTCTCGGTCCCCAGCTGCGCTGCAAAGTGGCCAGCTGCACGTTTCAGGGATGCTTCTGATCGCCAGGCCCACAGCTCCCAGGCTCGCAGGAGCGTTCTGCTCGGCCATTTCCCCTTCTAAGCAGTCACCTTTATGGCTGCTCACACCTGCCCGCTCCTGCCCTATCGGCTCCTCAGGCACCAGTGACCTCACAAGAACCTGCTCAAGCCAGGGGCCTGCTCCTGCCCTATCAGCTCCTCAGACACCAGTGACATCACAAGCACCTGCACAGCAGAAGCGTCCTCACTGCCAACGCCCTGGCTTTTTCCCTCCATCCCCATCTCTGTCTCCCATCTCCCCCTGCTCTCCCCTCTCCCATGCACCTTTCTCCCCCACTCCACCACCTCCCACTGCCTCTGGCTGCCTCTGGGTTCGGGTGGCAGATGTTACCTCGCAAGCATTGTCCCAGACGGGTCACCTGCATCTCCTTCTCATCTCCTTCTGCTCTCATCATCACTGCACCAGTTGTTTGATGCGCTTTTGGACATCATGGGCCCTTTCGTCCTGCCTCCCTCCTGCTGTTAAATGCTGTTCCTGCAAGAGAAGCCACCATCAGTCGGTGTCCCCTCTCTGCCATCCTACTTGCATCTCTCTGACCTGGACAGCTGCTAGGAGCTGTCACCATCAGCCCCGGCTCTGCTTGAAGGCGTCTCCTGGCACAGGCGCAGCTCTGGCTGTGCTTGGTGTGGGCCATGCTTCTGGAGGGAGAACAGCAACACCCACAGTTCCTCCTGGGCAATGTCCTGCTGGGAAGAGCTGATCGGAAGGCTGGTTTGCCACAGGTCCTGAGGCTGGTTCAGGGGTGCTCCCTGTCCCCCAGCTCGGCCACAGGTCCCACATCTGGCTCCTTCCAGCAGGATTTTGGAAAGCCCATTCCCAGCTGGCAGCGCCAGGCCAAGGGCACGGGGCAGAAACAGCTCCCAGCCCCAAGGGCCCCAGCCCCCAACTGGCCTCTGTCCCCAAACTACTACAACTGCCAAACAGGCTCTGCCTCTAACTGAATTCTCTCCATTTTTAGGAAGAAAACCCTGTATACTTCCAGATTCAGTAGTCTAAGACTTCTAGAGGGCAACTTGGGCTTCAATTCCAGAACAAAAGAATTGCCATCACAGAATCTCAGCCACCACCTCCACGATCGTCTTCTCAGCGACCCACAAATGCTGCCTTGCCAAAAGTGACACCACCGGCTCAGCCAGAATGACTGTCAGCGTCACAAGAGGCCTTGTGTCCAAAAACACTCGGCACGTCCCTGATCCCATGAGACCAAAGATTCTTTCCTTTTTCCTTCCTTAATCAGTTGAGGCCCTTCTAGGCATCTTTAAAAGATCCTGACCTTAAAATGGCAACAATTCAGGCACAGCAGATGATGGGTCAGCTCATTGGTTTTGGTGTTCTCATAAAACCTGAGGCATGTGTTTTAGCTATTCCTCAACTCTTTTTCTCTTTTCTTCACATTCCTCCCCAAAAAGAGAAGAAAAAGCCAAGGAGTAACAGCAGCCGGACATTTGGAATGCTCTGCTAATACAGGAGGTTTCCAACAAGCGTGCCAGGGGAATAGGCGCAGCCAGCTGCAAGCTGCAAGGCACACACCAGCAGTGTGCAACGAGGCACGGCCAGTGCCCATCGGCACCCTTGTTCTGACAGACGGCCATGGCTGAAGACAAGTCTGCTCAGTCAGAGCAAAAAATGACGGGCTGGATCCTAAAAATGCCACTTTGGAGGCTGAAAATGAGGCTTTGGGAAGTAAAAATGTGCCTTTGGACTCCAAAAAGGAGACTTTGCAAACTAAAACTGAGCCTCTGGACCACAGAAATGAGGCTTTCTGCCCTAAAAAGGAGGCTTTCTGCCCTAAAAATCATAGAAGCATAGAATGCTTTGGGATGGAAGGGACCTTTAAAGGTCATCTAGTCCATCCCCCCTGCAATGGGCAGGGACATCTTCAACTAGATGAGGTTGCTCAGAGCCCCATCCAGCCTGGCCTTGAACGTTTCCAAGGATGGGGCATCTCCCACCTCTCTGGGCAACCTGTTCCAGTGTTACACCACCCTCATCGGGAAAAATTTGTTTCTGGTGTTTAGGCTAAATCTACCCTCCTTTAGTTTAAAACCATTCCCCCTTGTCCTCTCGCAGCAGACCTTTCTAAAAAGACCATCCCCAGCTTACTTGCAGGCCCCCCCTTAAGTATTGAAAGGCTGCTATAAGGTCTCCCCACAGCCTTCTCTTTGCCAGGCTGAACGACCCCAGCTCTTTCAGCCTTTCCTCATAGCAGAGGTGTTCCGCTCTCTGATCAGTTTTGGGGCCTCCTCTGGACCCACTCCACCAGGTCCATGTCCTTCCCGTGCTGAGGACTCCAGAGCTGGACGCAGTAAAAAATGAGGCTTTAGACCCTCAAAATTAAACTGTGAGCCCTGAAGAAAGGCTATGGGTAAGAAAAGAGAGGTTTGGACCCTAAAAAGGAGGATTTGGGCCCTCAAAATGAGGCTTTGGGGACCATAAGGGGCTCAAAGTGTTACAGTAAATGAGCTTACATCAGGCTGCTGGACAGTCACCAGTGGGGTTCCCCAGGGCTCCATTTTAGGGCCAGTGCTCTTTCATGTTTTTAGGAATGATCCAGACACAGGAGTTGAAGGTACATGAAGTAAATTTGCTGACGATCCTAAAGTAGGAGGAGCTGTGGTCTCCCTCGAGGCTAGGGAGGCCTTCCAGAGAGATCTGGATAGACTCGAGAGCTGGGCAATCACCAACCATGGGAAGTTTATCAAGAGCAAGTGCTGGGTTCTCCCCTGGGACGGGGTAATCCTGGTTAGCCATACAAACGGGGGGACGAGAGGCTGGCGAGCAGCCCTGCCGAAAGAGATCTGGGGGTTTGGGTTGATGGCAAGTTGAACAGGAGTCAAGAGCATGCCCTGGCAGCCAAAGGGGCCAAACGTGTCCTGGGGTGCATCAAGCACAGCACCGCTAGCCGGTCGAGGGAGGCGATTGTCCCACTCTACACTGCCCTGGTGCGGCCCCACCTCGAGCGCTGCGTGCAGTTTTGGGCACCTCAATATAAGAAGGACATCAAACTAGGAGTGTGTCCAGAGGAGGGCAACCAAGATGGTGAAGGGTCTCGAGGGCAAGACTTACGAGGAGCGGCTGAGGTCGCTTGGTGTGTTCAGCTTGGAGAAGAGAAGGCTGAGCGGTGACCTCATTGCAGTCTACAGCTTCCTCGGGGGGGGGTAGCGGAGGGGGAGGTGCTGATCTCCTCTCTCTGGTGACCAGTGACAGGACACGAGGCAACGGAATGAATGGAATGTGTCAGGGGAAGTTCAGATTGCACATTAGGAAAAGGTTCTTCACTGAGAGGGTGGTCGGTCCCTGCAACAGGCTCCCCAGGGAAGTGCTCACAGCACCAAGCCTGTCAGAGTTCAAGGAGCGTCTGGACGACGCTCTTAGTCCTATGGTTCAGTGTTAGGTAGACCGGGGAGGAGCAGGGAGTTGGACTCGATGATCCTCAGGGCTCCCTTCCAACCTGACATATTCTGTGGTGCTGTCATTCTAAGGCAGCGGCCTGCTCCTGCTCTGAAACCTCTGCAAGCCCCTGTGGAAGCCACCTGCATGCTCCTGCCCCAATGCCTAGAGAAACACCACTTACCTCACAAGGGCCTTCACACGCCAGGTGAATTCTCCTGCCCTATCAGCTCCTTGGCCACCAGTGACAACATAAGCAGCAGCACAAACCAGGTGCCTGCTTGTTCAGCCACCAGTGACATCACAAGCACCTGCAGAAGCCAGGCGCACACTCCCACCCTAAGAGCTGCAGAGCCACCCCTGACATCACAAGCACCTGCACCAGCCAGGTGTCTGTTCATACCCAGTCAGCTACTTAGCCACCAGTGACATCACAAGCAGCTGCACAAGCCAGGTGCCAGTTCCTAACCTATCACCTACTCAAGCACATATGACATCACAAGCACCTGCACAAGCCAGCTGCATGCTCCTGCCCTGCCAACTACTTGGCCATCAGTGACCACAGAAGCTGCTGCACTGGGCAGGGACCTGCTCCTAAACTATCATCTGCTTGCCATCATGGGACACCACGAGCACCTGCTCAAGCCAGGGGCCAGCTCCTGCCCTATCACTTAATCACCCACCGATGACCTCACAAGCAGTTGCACAACCCAGCGGCTGGCCCTTGCCCTCACACCCCCTCCACCACCTAGGACAACACATGCACCAGCACAAGCCAGGGGCCTGTTCCTAACCTCTCACCTATGCAAGCACTTATGACATCACAAGCACCTGTGGCAGCCAGGTGCATAGGCCTGGCCTATCAGCCACTTAGCCCCCAGTGACATCAGAGGCAGCTGTACAACCAGCTGCCTGCTCCTGCCCCATCCCCTACTCAGGCACCTCGGACACCATAAGCACTTGCACACGGGAGGGGCCTGCTCCAGCCCTAGCCCCTACTCACGTACACGTGGCATCCCAAACACCTACACAGCCCAGCGCCATGCTCCTGCCCCGACAGCTACAGAGCTGCCGGGGACAGCGCACGTCCTGCCCCTGCCCTATCACCTCTTCAGGCACAGGGGAGATCGCAAGCACGTGAACAAGCCAGGTGATTCCTTCTGCTCCATCACCTACTTATCCACCTGGGAAATCACAGAATCAGAGCATGTCCTGAGTTGGAAGGGACCCACAAGGATCATCGAGTCCCACTCCTGTCCCTGCACAGGACAACCCCAAAACTCACACCCTAGCTCTGAGCGTGTTGTCCAAACGCTTCTTGAATATTGTCAGCCTTGGCGATGTGACCACCTCCAGGGTCAGCCTGTCCCACTGCTCCACCCCCCTCTGCGTGAAGAACCTTTTCCTAACATCCAACCTAAACCTGCCCTGCCTATCTTCCTGCCGTTCCCTCGCGTTCTGTCATTGGTCATGAGGGAGAAGAGATCAGCGCCTGCCCCTCCTCTTCCCCTTGTGAGGAAGCTGTAGACCGCGATGAGCTCTCCCCTCAAATCACAAGCATCTGCTCAAGCCAGGGGCCTGTTCACAACTTATCACGTACTCTGGTGCCTATGACCTCACTAGCAGCTGCACAAGCCAGGGGCCTGCTCCTGCCCTATCAGCTCCTCAGACACCAGTGACATCACAAGCACCTGCACAGCAGAAGCGTCCTCACTGCCAACGCCCTGGCTTTTTCCCTCCATCCCCATCTCTGTCTCCCATCTCCCCCTGCTCTCCCCTCTCCCATGCACCTTTCTCCCCCACTCCACCACCTCCCACTGCCTCTGGCTGCCTCTGGGTTCGGGTGGCAGATGTTACCTCGCAAGCATTGTCCCAGACGGGTCACCTGCATCTCCTTCTCATCTCCTTCTGCTCTCATCATCACTGCACCAGTTGTTTGATGCGCTTTTGGACATCATGGGCCCTTTCGTACTGCCTCCCTCCTGCTGTTAAATGCTGTTCCTGTACCTGGGAAGAGTGCAAAAGAAACCCTCAGCACCCGCAGTGTTCCAGCCAAAGCTGTGAACAGGCACGCTTACAGCCCTGGGCAGGTTTTTATCCATTTGCCTGGTACGGCTTGGGGAAGAGGTGGGAGTGCTGCCGGTGGGCAAACAGCCCTTCGCCAGCAGCGCACGGGGAAGCCCAGCGGCTGCCAGCTGCGGGAGGTGCCCAGGCCGTGGCAGCTGTGTGGCCTCGAGGGGACACGTCCCCGTGTGGCCCTGTGTCACAAAGGGGCAGTGATGCGGCACCCATCCGGTGCTTGTGAGCTCACCTGGCCAGGCCTTGGCATCCTGAAAAGCGGGCCAGCGAAAGCCAGTTGGGCTGAGCTGGCCTTTGGGGTAACTTGGCTCCTCCCTTTGCTACTTGCTTGCCTGCTTTTTTCCGACCGTTTATCGTTTACTGCCCACTTCTCCTCAACTTCCATCCTCTTTCAAAGGTAATTATGATTTGACTTTCAGGACAGATCATAGAGTAGGTAAATAGGGGATAAAAGTATAGGCTGGTCTATAGCTTCTGAGCCGTAGGCCGAGCTGTTACACCTTTATAGGCTGCCCAGGGCTACGGCTAGAGTTCCTATTTGCTAACTCTTATTTCTTTACCATATGCTAGCATAGGTTAAGTAGTGGGGTGGCAGTGTAGTCTGAGGCATTGAGCTCAGCCTAGAATGACAAGAAACCCACCCTGAATGATGCGGTAGGAAGGGAGACAGAAAAGGAGCACGGCAAAGGCAGCCGTTAAAGTAGCGGCTGAAAGCCGGTCCCACCTGCATACAAGGTGGGAAAGTGCGGGCTGGAGAGCCAGAGGGCTCTGCTGCTAACGCTAGCAGCAGGTAAGCAGCAGGTCCTCTTCAGAGAAGGTGACACGCCATGCAGCCTTTCAAAAGGGCCTTGGCAATTGCTGTCAACTGGAGTCCGGTGACATCACTGCAGCAGGTCCTGCGGCTGGTCCAGGGGTGCTCCCTGTCCCCCAGCTCGGCCACAGGTCCTACTTCTGGCTCCTTCCAGCAGGATTTTTGAAAATCCGTTCCCAGCTGGCAGCGCCAGGCCAAGGGCACAGGGCAGAAACAGCCCCCAGACCCAAGGGCCCCAGAACCCAACTGGCCTCTGCCCCCAAACAACTAAAACTGCCAAACAGGCTCTCCCTCAAACTGAATTAGCTCCATTTTTAGGAAAAAAAAAAAACTTGTGCACTTTCAGATTCAGTAGTCTAAGACTTCTAGAGGGCAACTTGGGCTTCAATTCCAGAGGAAAAGAATTGCCATTCCAGAATCTCAGCCACCACCTCCATGATCGTCTTCTCAGTGACCCACAAATACCGCCTTGCAAATAGTGGAATGGCTAATAAAAAGTATCCTCTCCTCCTCCCAAATCTGTGTTTATCTCCTACCCTCAGGCTACCGCAGTAATAATCATTCTGTTCTTCTGTAGTTACCACCGACCTGAAACCCCTCCAAAGCATCATTCACGGACGTGACTGACAATACTGCGGGTAAGGGAGAACCTTCACTAACCACGCATCCATCCCTTAGGCCTTCTGCAGCGAGGCCTCTGGGACCGAGCACGTCTACATGGACATCTCTGCCTGACAGGAGACAACCGGCTCAAAGAAATTATCTTGGCTCCAGTGAAAGCAAAGAACTTAGAATAATAACATAAACAAATTTAAGAGAAAGCAGGATAGCGGATGAGGCAGAAAAGGTATTTTGTCTCACCCACCTCCAATTTCAGAGGAAGTTTCAAGGGGTTTTCTTTTTTTTTTTTTAATCATTGCCCAGCACAAGTGAAAAAACACACCCCTGCTGTTTCAGTAGAACTGGAAACTACAAGAGTAAGACTATCGACTCTGTGTAATTACTCTTCTTTCCAGCACACCTTGGTCTTTGGTTTTCTTACATCTCAGTGGAGAGCTTTAACTTAAAACCATGGAGTTCTGATATGGGAATAGCAAAACGTCCTCTGTAAAGCTTTGAAAAGAACAGTATATTGAAGGAAAGAGGTTCATATAAACTGTCCAAGATTATAATGCTTTTGAGTATCTTCACCATGCTCATCTTCCCGGTCTTCAAGCTCTTCTGATGACACTATAACTACCATCCCGCTACATACATAACATTAAACTGTTCAAGTCCTCTTCCAAATGATATAAAATCCAAAACTCCCTACACAGATGCCCATAGGTTTGACTATTCCCATCACGTTAGGTAGGTCCTGCCAAACCTACAGCCTGCAAAACCTGAAGACAATCAGCACACAGGCGTATACGTATCTATCTGCTTTTGTCCTTGCCAAAACTGCTGGGTGACCTGTCATCAGCCGGAGGGACTGACAGCAGGCAAGACTCTCTCATCTGCCTTAGCTCGGGCGCAGCTCCTGGGAAAACGACGGCAGATAAAATTCATTGGAAATGAACCTGGAAGAGACCAGGTGCTTTGTTACATGAGTCTCACGGACACAGCCCTGTCCCTGGGAAGAGTGCAAAAGAAGCCCTCAGCACCCGCAATGTTCCAGCCAAAGCTGCGACCAGGCACGCTTACAGCCCTGGGCAGGTTTTTATCCATTGGCCTGGGGCGGCTCGGGGAAGAGGTGGGAGTGCTGCCGGCGGGCGAATGGCCCTTCGCCAACAGCGCACGGGGAAGCCCAGCGGCTGCCAGCTGCGGGAGGTGCCCAGGCCGTGGCAGCTGTGTGGCCTCGAGGGGACACGTCCCCTTTCAAAAGGGCCTTGGCAATTGCTGTCAACTGGAGTCCGGTGACAGGGACAGCAGGGCCATCAGCCTGCAGCTCTGCAGCAGTTACAAGTACCACTGAAACACTTTTGATGGCGGATGCTGTTCTGTGGGTTACATTTGGGGTTCTTGGAATCATTTTGTTGAGCTACAATTATTTCTTTGTGATCAGGTGACGGGATTGGCGCTGATCTTCTCTTTCTCGAGCGTGTCCTGACATCCTTTGTCACCCAAAGCTTTCTCCTCTGTTCCTGGGAGAAGCGATGGCCACAATGGGGAATGACTCCGGTGAGTAACGCCTTCACCAGCAGGCTTGGACTTTGTGAATCCCCAAAGGCAATGGACGTGGCTGGTGCCCCATCCTTGAATGTTGATGTGCTGAAAACCTGGAGGGAATTTGGGGCGTTTCCTGATAGCAGCCAGACTCACCCAGGTGCTTTCGATTAGACGCAGGAAGAACGCGTGTTGTCACTCCTCTGCCACTACATACAAGACTTGGAAAGATGACATTGCTCCTAGAAAGATCTGACATCAGTAGGGTTACCTTCTGGGCTAGGGACTTGCTTCTTTTCATCAAGTTACAATCAGGAAAAGGGAAGACTTGACCTGATAAGCCAGCTCAAGAGTCTAGAGGGAAAGGAAGGCACAGAAATCAGAGTGTGGGTTTGTTGGACTTTCAGCAAAGTAAGCAGGGGAGCAGACTCTTTTCCAAAACTGTTTCTTAACCAGGAAATGCCAATGGCAGTGTTAGGCTTCCCCCGATGTTTCTCAGAGGTTGGAGCCAGTTTCCCTGGGTGCTCCTCTACAGAAGTCGACTTTCAAAATAGGCTCTCATACAACAGCATCGTCTCATCTCTTTTCAAACGTCATTTCCCTGCAGTCCTTGCCAAGGGAATGGCTCTGCCACAACGCATCCTCTTTCCCCTGGAGAAGATTTGCATGGACTGGCAGCAAAGACAGAGAGCTGGAGCAGGACTCCACAACCTGGGCAATACCTGCTACCTCAACTCCGTCCTGCAGTGCCTGACATACACACCCCCTCTGGCCAACTACCTGCTCTCGCGTGAGCACAGCCGGTCATGTGAGTACTTTGATGAACGTCTCCCTGTACATCTGGTGGGCACTTCCCAAGGATTCCCAGCATCTGGAATCTGATTGAGGAGAAAAGCAGCCCTTCTTTGTCAGCCCTGAGTGGCGTTCTTTGAACACTCAAGCCTAGAAGGCTCTTGTCCTATCTAGGTGTGTCCATCTTCAGAAAGGCACCACTTTCTGGCCTCGGGTCTCGGTCCCTGTTCCTGCCAGCTCAACTCTCTCTGCTTATTGCACAGAAAACTGCTGTCACTTAAGCATCCCCCTGAAGAAAGTTTTCTATGCACTAAAATGGCCCGGGCTTGTTGGGACATTGGCACCTTGGGAGAAGGGGACTGGAGACTGTTATCTTCTAATTTCAAGATCTCCATTAAGGTTCCCATTGCTACGGGTATTTTGCTAACCTGAGAAGCTTCCCTCCCTCCCTCCCTCTTCAGGTCGCCAGCAAGGCTTCTGCATGATGTGCATAATGGAAGCGCACGTTAACGGGGTCCTGCATTCTTCAGCCAGGGCCATCGAGCCTAGGGCTGTCCTCAGTGTCCTCACACGTAAGGCATTTCAGGTGCTTTTACATGCTTTCTTCCCTTCTTGTAGGAGACAGCTACTAACTTCTTCTTGCTTAGGAATAGGAGAACACTTGCAGCTTGGCAGGCAGGAAGACGCCCACGAGTTCTTACGCTACACTGTCGATGCCATGCAGAGAGCTTGTCCGAGTGGAAGCAGCGAGTAAGCACAAGCAAATTACCCCTTCCATGCTCCTGAGCCCTTTGGACTCCTTGGTGTACTCCCATCAAGAAAACCCGATGCCCAGGGTTTTCAGACAAAGCAAAACTCTTGGAGGAGATAATTCTCTGCCTTACCATTTCTTTCCAGCTTGGACATCTCTTCTCAAGCAACTACCATCATCCATCAAATATTTGGGGGCTTTCTAAGATCAAGAGGTACTTTTTAGAAATATTACTGCCCTTAGATTGGTCTGTGGCCCTTTCTCTGTTCGTGGTAAACAGCTTCTAGTATGCAGCAGTTGTGTCCAGTGTCTCCAAAGCAGTACGTGTTGGGCATTGAAATGGGCACAGTTAGCCTCCTTCCCAACCTGAGAAGCTTTTCTCTTTGCCTTCCAGTAACGTGCTTGAGCTGCAAAGCCGTTTCCGACACCTACGAGGCATTCCTTGATATTGCTTTGGATATCCAGGTAAGATGTTTGGAAATTGTGGTGCAAAAGGTTTCAAGGCCCCTGCAGGGGGCCGAGGTTATCTCCAGTTAACTCCACTGACTTAAGACTGTAGGCTGTTGCCACGCCAGAGCTTGGTGGTGGATGGGAAGGGAACTGGGCTTCTGGGCTCCTTCTCTGGAAGCCCTCTAAATGGTCTGCCTGTGCTGGGTGCTGGGTGTCAGCCGGGCAAAGAGTAAGGATGGTATCTGCAGCCAGGATGACGCTGCCATACCACCCTGCTTTGGACTCCCTCAATACGCGCCTGATTGCTGGACGGGTGGGGTTGATTGCTTTTGCTACTTTTGACCATGCGTACCACAGGCAACTCTGGTACCGCCCAGGGGTAGCTGCTTATTGGGATAACGCTGGTACCACATGGGCAGCTATTTCTTGGGATTCTGAGTTTCCAGGAGCTTAGTGCTCTCCTTTCTTTCTCATCCAGGCAGCCTCAACTGTCACTGCAGCTCTGGAAGACTTTGTCAAACCTGAGCAGCTGGATGGTGAAAATGGCTATAAATGTAGCAAGTAAGATTGTTACTAATGACATCTTCCTAGCAGATACTGGGTTAGGGTACTGCACGTCTGGGAGCACCAGTTATGTTCTGACTAATTGAGAAACCCACTCATGAGACAGCTTGGGGTTTTTTTCTTTTTTTTTTCTTCCCCATACAACTAATCCACCTGAATCATCCAGAACTTGGAAAATAATGCATTCATTTCTAAGATGGGTAACTTTTTCTCTCCTGCCTGAATATTTGGAAAGCTTTCATGAGAATTTTATTCCTGGCATCGTCTGACCACCGCTGGAGGTGCTCAACCCTCCTAGCTAGGAAGTTGCCCACTGAACTACGCCTCGGGCCAGAAGGGAAAAGACAGGTCCCGTATGCAGTGGGAAGCCAAAGCAAGGAGGAGCTCTGGGCAGGGATTTGGCAACAGCAGCTTTCTCAAGAAACCAAACAACCCTTTAACTGCCAAGGCTTTTTGGATGCTTGCGTCTCTGTGCAGGAGACCTCAGTCCTTGGAGCGGCAGCAGCCCCTGCCGGCTCTCTGAACAGTGTCATACCTAGGTCTTGTCTTGTAAAGACTGCAGACTGCTGCTCTCCAAAGTGAGCCACCCGAGACCGAAGCTACCTTCGGTGAGAGCGTGTGGGCTTCAGGGGTCTGAAATGCAAACCTGTGCGCACGATAGCTGGGCCAAACAAGCCTTAACTCAGCCCTACAGGGGTGGGGGGCAGAGTGGGGAGAAGATGGGCTGCAACAGTTGGGTCTGTGCTTGTTTCAAGGTGTGAACAGCTGGCCACTGCATCCAAGAGGCTCACAATACATCGCTCCTCCAATGTCCTGACAGTCTGCTTGAAGAGATTTGATGCTTTCTCTGGCAGAAAGATTAGCAAGGTATGTACACAAGTGCACTGCAACTTTGTCTGCTTGGAAGGAGACCTTTCCCGAAGGAGAATCCTTTTTTGGAAGTTGCTCATGGCTGCACACCACGGCTATTGAGTGCAGCCATCTAAGAAAAATCCATGCAATAGCTATGCCTTGCTCTTTCCCTTGTGGCAAGAGGAAAGTGCCAATGTGAAGAGAAGCCCTTTCCTGTGCTCGTCAAGAGCTGCTTTGGCCAAGAACAGTTTTCTGCCACTGCAGTGATGAAATGGCAACACCTGGTTTTGATGAACTGAGAAGATCTGTTTCTATGCCTCTAGCCTGTGTTTGCTGGCAAGGTTTTCTCAGGCTGCTTCCTAAAGACTCTCAGGATAATTTTGGGGGTCGTCTTGGTCTCTCTTTAGGTTGTGCAGTATCCGGAATCTTTGGACCTTGCCGCATACATGTCTCAAGCCCCTGGAGAACCACTCCTCTACTCCTTGTATGCCGTCCTGGTACATGAAGGCTCCAGCTGCCAGGCAGGACACTATTACTGCTTCGTGAAGGTAGGAGACAACTCTGTGATTTGCACTGGTGTATGGTGTCTGTGTCCTTCAGTGGTGTTCTGCCTGTGGTTTTGCTTTAAAACCCCTGCAGTTCATCTAAAGATAGTGTTGCCTTTCTTTGCAGGCCAGCGATGGACACTGGTACAAGATGAACGATGCCTCTGTGGATCGTTGTGACATCAAGACAGTTCTCTGCCAGCGTGCATATTTACTCTTCTATGCCAGGTAATAACAAGTGTGTGACAGTGCTCAGAATACACTCCTTCTGCTGTTACTGATCTGGGTGGTGGTGTTCTCCTCCAGTGGGTTTTGCTTTCTGGCCTAGGAGAGAATGACTGTTTGTCCAGTTGAATTCTGCCTCTTCTGCAGTTCGCCACCTCCTGCCTTCTGCCTCCTTGGCACTAAATGTTGCGCTTGTGTAACATGCTAGCCGTCTGCTCCCTGAGACTGGCTAGCTGCAAAAAGAGGCCAAATGGAGCTCCAAGAGGGTCTAAGATGAGTTACTGCTTAGGGGAGTAAGTAAGTCCCCTTACTGAAAGGGACAGGCATGGCTGGAAGACCATGACCTCATTTCCAGCTTCTAGCATTGCTTCCGTCTTCTGCCTGTCATGTCAAGTGCTGCCAGAAAGTGACAGGATGAGAGTGAAGCCATGAGGAGGCTGCAAGAACAACCCTAGACTAAGATCACTGTTTCTTCTCCAGGCACCACGATTTGACCCCTGGAGCAGGCGCTGAATGCCAAGACACAAAGAGCATTTCCATGACAAAGCTGGATCAAGTGCTGAAGAGGGCATTTTCTGGAGGCACCGGGGCACTGAGAAATCAAGAAGGCAGAGAAAAGAGGCCCAGGATCCAAGGGAAGAGACAAACACGGGAGTCTGCAGGAACGCCCCATCAGCGCCGCGGCAGGAAGAGAGCACGCTCTGACACCGAGGAGGAGGAGGAGAAGCTGAACAGAAGCCAACCAGACTGCCCGCCTCTGAAGCGGAGGCGCATTGCCCTCACGGAAACGCAGAAGCGCCCTCACTGTCAGCTGCCGCATGACAGTGGGAACCTGTGCAGCTCTTCCCAATGGCAGAGGAACAGCCCTGATAACGGCAGAAGCTCAGGAGGGGAAGGTGTGCACGGCTCGAGCGGCCACAGAGCAGACTCGCATCCTGGGTCGGTAGGTGAGCGGCAGCTGGGCACATCCTCACGTCAACAACGTCCGCTCCCACCAGTGCCAGTTCACCCAGAGTCTGCAGGCCCTTGCCAGGCAAATGAAGAACAACCATGCAGAAAGAGGAAACAGTCCTGTGAAGGGGGGGGTGAAAGTGACCCTGAAAGAAAGCGGCAAAAGACAGAAGCGAGCATCCTGGTGATCCAGAATTGACAAAGAAATGCAAGAAAGTGAAGAACAAAAAGAAATCCAAAGAGAACTCTGGAGAGGAGGACTCAAAAGTAAGCAACGTTTGCAGCATGACCAGCAAATGTTGCCTCACGCTTTGCCAGGTGTTTGAGGCGCGTGGCTTATGGAAAGAAGCGTTCAGGACTTGTGACGGAGCCTGCCACCACAACCTGCAATTTACCATCAAAGGCCACAGACAAACATTATCAAAAGAATGCTAACCATCAAACTTGACATTTACGAGAGAAACAATAAAATTGCCATCATAACCAAAGCCAGTCCAAAGTGGTGCTTCTCATTTCTGTAGAGAGTTTGACCATGCAAGAAAGAACAGAAGGGTTCGGGGGTTTTTTGTAATTTTTTAACTCGAGACTTCTGTTATGAAAGCACCCTTGTGATCCAGAAGGGTGGAACCTTTCTACAGCTGCTGAGCATATGAAATTAGCAGGCAGAGATCTCAGGGAAAAAAAATGCCTGGGAACAGAGCATCTCCAGTGCTGCTCCATTAGTGGTTCAGGTCGCCGGCCTGTGATTCACGTTGTCTTCTCCCAAGTGCAGCATCCCGTGCAAGAGAGACAAGGAAACCAAGGCATTACAAGCATTGCCGCTGACGGTCCCCATCAACAGGGTCATCTTGTTGAGAAGCTGGTTTCCTGGCAAACTTGGCCAGTGGACTTTGAGTAAAAGAGACCACACTTCACCTTGAAGATGCTTCTGCAGTGTCCCACAACAGCTGCAGTTCATACGCCTTCTGGCCCACTTCTGAGCCTGTCACAAGGCGTCCTACATATGAAATCAGTTTCTGAGGCAAAACCGAGGCAGAAACATGTAGGCACTTCTCCTCACAGAAAGTATAAAACACTCAGCTCCCAAGCCTACCGCGAGACTCACTGCAAAAAGAGAGAAGGTGCCTCTCCATCGGCATCCTCTTTTATCTCCAAAAGCCAGCGCTTGGGACTACCGTGCCCTCTAGAAACCGAATCCAGCGAGAGAGGCCTTGGGAATGGGGACGGGAGCAGGAACAGGGTCGAGGTGAGCAGCCAAGCGCAGGGATCTTTCTTGGCAGCAGTCCTGCTCTGGTGACCTGTGTAAAAGTCAGTTCTTTGCCAGCCTAGGAGAGAGGCAAGGAGACTTCAGCAGAGAATTACCAAGGGAATTGATTCTCTTTATTTAGCCATGCTTATTGTACCTGCATAAAACAGTTCTCCATGCCTGCCCTAGCATCTTCTCAGGCACGTAGCACATCAAAAAACATCTTCACAAATCACATACAGACTCCTGCCCTATCAGCTACTCAGCCACCAGTAACATCACAGGCACCTGAAAAAGCAACGGGCCAGTTCCTGCCACGAATGACATCACCGACACCTAAGCAGGCCATGCATCTTTTCCTATCTATCTGCTACTCAGTCGCAAGTGCTGTCACTAGCACCCGCACAAGCAATTGGAAAGCTCCTGCCCTATCAGCTCCTCAGCAGCAGGTGACACCACAAGTACCTGCAGCAGAAGGCAGCTTCCTGCTCCTTCCCCACCAGCTGCTCAGCCACCAGGGTCTTCACAAGGACCTGCACAGCAGAAGCATCCTCAGTTTCCACATGCCATCTTTTTCACCTCCATCTCTAGCTTGTCTCCTGTCTCTCTGGGCTCTTCTCTCTGCCAGGCACTTTTCTCCATCACTCCAGGACCTCCCAATGCCTTTTACTTCTGCTTCTGTGGCAGATGTTACCTTGAAAGCCACGTGACCTGCACCTATTTCTCTCTCCCTCTGCTTTGTGCTCTGGCTCTTTGATGCATTTTTTCACCTCATAGGCCCTTGTGCCCTGGCTCCCTCCTGCTGTTAAACGCTGTTCCTGCAAGAGAAGTGACCATCAGTTGGTGTCCCCTCTCTGCCATCTTACCTGCATCTCCCTCAGCTGGACAGCTGCTGGGAGCTGTCACCACCAGCCCCGGCTCTGCTTGAAGGCGTCTCCTGGCACAGGCGCAGCTCTGGCTGTGCTTGGTGTGGGCCATGCTTCCGGAGGGAGAACAGCAACCCTCACAGTTACTCCTGGGCAGTGTCCTGCTGGGAAGAGCTGATCTGAAGGCAGGCTGGCAGCTGACCCTGAGGCCGTGCTGGGGGTGGCCACATCTGGCTCCTTCCAGCAGGATTTTGGAAAGCCCCTTCCCAGCTGGCAGTGCCAGGCCAAGGGCACAGGGCAGAAACAGCCTCCTCCCTTGAGGGCTCCAGCCCCCAACTGGCCTCTGTCCCCTAACTACTAAAGCTTCCAAACAGGCTCTCCCTCTAACTGAATTATCTCCATTTTTAGGAAAAAAAAAAACCTGTATACTTCCAGATTCAGTAGTCTAAGACTTCTAGAGGGCAATTTGGGCTTCAATTCCAAGAGCAAAACAATTTCCATTACAGAATCCCAGCCACCACCTCCATGATCATTGTCACTGACCCACAAAAGCTGCGTTGTTCAAAAATCTTACAGCCAATTAAAATTATCCTTTCCTCCCCAAGTCTTTGTTCTTCTCATACCCTCAGACTACCATGGTAACAGTCACACTATTATTCTGTAATTACTGCTGATCTGAAACCCCTCCAAAGCATCATTCCCTGACATGACTGACAGCACTGTTGATAAGGGAGAACCATCACTCACCACGCACCCGCCTGTTTGGCCTTTTCCCTCTGTGACCGAGCACGGCTACATGGATATCTCTGCCCGACAGGAGAAGAGTGGCCTGAAAAAATATCTTACATTGTCTTGGCTCTAGCGTAAGCAAGGAATTTATGATAATGATACAAACAAGTTTAAGAGAAAGCAGGAGGGCGGAACAAGCAGAAAATGGGATATGTCTCACCCACCTCTCATTTCAGAGGAACTTTCAGGGGTCGTTTTTTGTCTTTGGTTTTAATTTTTAATGACTGCACAGCATGAGTGATAAAACACACACCTGCCTTTTAAGGCGAACTGTAAACTACACGAGTAAAACTATCCAGTCTATGTAATTACACTTCTTTCCAGGATACATCTGTCATTTTTTTTACATTTTAGTGGAGAGTTTTATGGTAAAATCACTAAATTCTGATATGCAAATAGCAAAACATTGTCTGCAAATCTTTGAAAAGAACACTACATTGAAGGAAAACTGTTCATATAAACTGTAAATGACATGTTTCTGCTGTCAAAGGTTATAATGCTTTTGAGTATCTTTGCCACCTTCATCTTCTTTGTCTTCACTTTCTCCTGATGACATGATAACTACCGTACCTCAACGGAACATTAAACTGGTCAAGCACTCTTGCAAATCATAGGAAATCCAAAATGCCTTACTGTCCTAGTTTTGGCTGGGATAGTTACATTTCTTCATAGTAGTTTGTATGGGGCTATGTTCTGGATTTGTGCTGAAAATAGCGTTGGTAACACACCCATGTTTTAGTCACTGCTGAGCAGCGCTTGCACAGCGTCAAGGCCTTTTCTGCTCCTCACACTGCCCCGCCAGCGAGCAGGGTGGAGGTGCACAGACAGCTGGGAGGGGACACAGCTGGGACAGCTGACCCCAGCTGACCAAAGAGATATTCCATACCCTATGACGTCATGCTCAGCAAGAAAACTGGGGGCGAGGGTGGCGGGGGGCCACTGCTCAGGGACCGGCTGACCATTGTGAGCCAAGCGCGGTTGTTTTCATTTGCATCGCTTGTTTTTCTTGGGTTTCATTCTCCTCTCTCTGTTGGTTTTGTTCTTTTCCTTACAATTTTTAAAACTAATTTCTTTTTCATTATTTAACAGTTTTTAGCTTAACCCACGAGTTTCTTTCTCACATTTACCCTTCTGATTCTCAACCCCATCCCATGGGGTTTGGTTATTACCATCCTGTTAATGACACAATAGATCCTGCCAAACCTACAACCTGCAAAACCTGAAGACCAACTCATGCAAGACACGTTCCAGAAATTACAATCAGCACAGAGGAACATACGTATCTACCTTGTTCTGTCCTTGCCACAACTGCTGGGTGAGCTGTCATCAGCCTCAGTGGATGACGGCAGGCAAGACTCTCTCATCTGGCTTAGCTCAGATGCAGCTCCTAGGAAAACAGCTGTTTCAGAAGGGCAGGTCTTGGTGTGTTGGCAAAGTGCTCCAAGGAAATGTTTCTAATACTCTGGAATGGTAAGACTAAGCAGGGTAATCTCACTACAAGTTCGAGCTCTGCCACAGATTACCTTCTTTTTTATTTTTCCCCTCCTTTCACCAAAAGGGTGGCACTTCTTTCTCAATGCAAGATGAGTTACGTGGGGTACACAGCCAGCCCAGGGAAAACTGAGAAATGAGTCTGTGATCACTTCCATCCCCATGCCTTGGCGCTCCAACACTCCTTTCACACTCCCTTCCTCACCAGCAGTCAGGCCTTACACAGTCTGAGCAACACCTACAAGATGCTGACTTTGCCAGATACTGCCCAAATCATCTCCTACTTGAGTTCTGATTGGCTCAACTACTGCCACAGCCTTTCCTTGTCTTGCCCCATTCTCACCCACTCAGAAAGCTCCTACAAGGATCATCTCACTCACTGCCTTAATCACAACTTACAGTCTCCTTAACACCCTGAAGCTGACTCCCTCACATCACACATGCAGTTAATATGGCCTTTCATGACTTAGCCTCCGCCCTCACCTTATTTCCCACCGAGTACCACAACGACAGCTCCTAATTACAGGCCCTGAGAGCAGCTTCCACCGACTGTCACCTGCTACACACCAACAGCAACAGCACTGTCTCTCCCATGCCCATCTCCACTCTCGGGAGGAGCTGTTCGCACACCCCTGCAGCCGGCCTTGCTGCCTGACAATCCTTGCTGTGCTGCTCAAGGCCATGCAAACTGTCACGCTACGGCTGTACCCGCATCACTGTTCCTCATTCTGACTGACACTGCCCATGGCTGTGTATTCCCACCTGCCCACAGCCATCGCTTGTTTCCAACCTTGTCAGCATTTTGGAAAAAGCACACTTTATTCTTCTTTTTTTTTAATACCTGCTTTGCCATCACTACAGTACAGGCCCAGAGTCCATGACTATGGCTGGTAAAGTCCGTAGCAATACAGAACTGTGTAGGGATGAAAAATAGCCAGCAGTTCAGCTCACATCAAACGTTAAAGCCAAGGCTTTTGGCTACAACACAGGCAAGAAAACGTAAAACCAGAACTAACCTGCACTCCCTCCTTGACCGGCACCTCTTTCTTCATCACTTCTTTGCATTTCTTTAGTTCCTGGCGAGTACGTATCAAGATTTCCCTGTATAAAAGAAGCAAGAAAAATCAGTCACAAACATGCAGAAAACCTGCCACTCACATACACGGTGCCCACACAGGAGCATTATCAAGGCCCTGCATATGCACAAAAGATTAATTAACGCACCGGGGAGGAGAGAGCAGGAACAGCACTCTGGCACCCATGATGAGCAACAAGAATTTCTGCTCTGAACTGGGGCTTAGTCAACGTGCAAGGACAGTACTGATCCAGACACGAAACCGCGCCTACCACTTAATCCCAGCTGCCACATACACCGTACCTTCTTCCATGAATTGTTTTCCGTCCCATCGCAGCTTAGATACCTGCACTCTGGCTCAGGGCTGACTGGGGGAACTTCTCACTGCTTTAACTTTGCCTCGGGCTTGGCACGAGCACGAGGCTTCATCCCTCTGGCTTGGCCCCCAGCAGAAGGTGGGCAAGTGGCAGCTTTGCAAGTGGGTTGATGGAACGGAGCTTGGACACCTACCAGAGATATAAACCAACCAAAGAAAAAGCCCAGAGAAACTGTGTTGGAGAGTAGCAGAAAGAAACATCAGGGCTGATCACTGTTTAACACACGGGCTTTGGAAGTTTGGAGACTGGAGCTCCCAGCACACTCCGCTCCTTGAATGGAAACATCCTTTAGCTTTTGATCCTGGCAGAAACACTACAGACTGCCCCCAGCTCTGCTCTGCAGTTGCCTGAAGCGTTCACTTTTCCCTGCCCTGTGCTCTTCCATGCTTACAAAGTCTGTTTAACCTGCAAAACAGTCAGTACGACAAACCGGCAGCCCAATGCCACTTCTCTCAAAGATGTGAAAACTGCAGGGAAAGACAACACAGGTACCAGGACAAGGCTTCTGCTCTGGCTTAGGTTTTAAACAGCAAGGTCTTCCCAACCTCTCTTTTCCAGCTGCCACCAACAGCTGCAGAAAGGGTCTGGTTTGATCAGCTGGATGATCAGTGCTGACTACCAAATCCCAGTACAGGACGTTACACCGCAAGCTTCGGATTTCCAGCCCAACCCCAAGGACTGAATAACCTCCCTCCTGCCATTGGGCTGACAGCAGTATTGCACATCCCCTGGCTTCTCCAGCTCTTCCCCAGCAGTCTCCTCCTGGCCACACTGCTACAGGCCGCTAGATGGTTTCAGGGAACCATACCCTGGACCCACTCTGGCATCTCCCATCAATGAGGATGCAGAGATGCTCTCCCAGCACACTGGACTCCTCTCACCTCTTCTGGTCTCTCTGCGTTGTCCTTTCCTCATCTCCAGACACTGGTTCTGACCTTCAGACAGATCTCCACTGCTTGTAAAATTCCCCCGTTGCAAGGAAATCAACAAGATGACTACGTCCTCCTGAGCCTTGCCTCTCACGGGAACTTTCGTCTGGCAACCAATGCAGAACATGGCAGTGGGGTCACAAAAACATCAAGGCTTGTCCCAGAGGTCGGTGGGATGAGCTTGGCTGTTCTTCTGCAGGGAAGAACAGCACAAAGAAAACCTGGTGAGGTTTAAGCATTAACAACTTTACCGGACTTTCGCTGCCTTCAGCAGACCTCTTGGCTGTTAACATGCCAAACTTCCCAGCCCCCTGGGTTTTGAGACAGCTCATTTTGGCTTGGGCTAGGGTATCAGTTAACACCCGCATTGCCAAACCCTCGTAGACCTGAGCGTGCTCCTCACAGCTCCGTACCGCTGTCCCTGTGGGAAGTGAGGCTCAGGGGGAGCCGTGCTGCACAGATATGTGCTGGAAGGCAGCGCAATGGGAATACAGACACGAGGCTGGTGGGGGAAAGGTCGAGTATCGACACTGGGAAACGTGATGCCAGTTCAGTGTCTGCAGCAGGATCCGGGCAGCCACAGAGCTGAGCAGCAACTTTCTTTGGAGACCATGAGGCAACGGGTACCCTCACTCCCGCAACCCGCTCTAGATGACATCCCACTTCTTGCATCCTTGCCCTCCCTTTCCCCTCCACCTTTCCAGACTGTGGCAGTCGTCCTCTGAGGGTAAGACAAGAGAAAGTGCCCCTTCCTGAACCGCCACCCTTTCCTCCACTGGAACCACCCTGGCTCTGCACGCAAGGACATACGGCAGTGGCAGCCGTTCACTCCCGTTCTGCTCCCTACA
Source organism: Platalea leucorodia (assembly GCF_965183815.1). Taxonomy (NCBI): domain Eukaryota; kingdom Metazoa; phylum Chordata; class Aves; order Pelecaniformes; family Threskiornithidae; genus Platalea; species Platalea leucorodia. The sequence continues at coordinate 327,290 of NW_028121432.1, read as the reverse complement.
GACCCCTTTGGTGACTGGAATGAAGTCTGCTCCCAGCATCTTCCTCGTGCCCACCCCAGCCTCCCTGAAGAAGTCACCTATCGGCCACTTCTGTTTGCACAGGAGCTTATGCAGCATGACAAGATCCTGGGGTGCACAAAGAAGGGGGGGCTGCCCTTTCCCCAGCGCCGTCGGCTCTCTGATGGTGAGCACTGGAGAAGGTGACAAAACACCCTGAGAGCACCCTTACCCAGAGTCACCGTGCCAGGAGGTGTGACGCCAGCTGGGGTAAAGCAGCGCAACTCTAATGATCTGTTCTGCTCTCTCCAGTCTTCCCTTTCTTCCCAGGGCTTCTGTCAGCAGGGTTTGCTCCTGAGCTCTGGCAGATGCAAACAGAAACCCTTCTGTTGTGGCCGAGGAACTAACTCACCCAGGAGCTATTTTTCAGAAAGGGCTACGGTTCCTTGTCTGGCATAAGCAACGCCCAAACAGAGTTTCTGATGCACCTCCTGAGCACGGGCATGCAAACAAGGGATTGCTAAGACTCAGAGTATCTCTCATCATTTAAGAACCCACAACAGGTACATTGAATGCGAAAATGAGCACAAAGAAAGGGGTCTATTTTTTTTCCCTGTCCATATTTTCCTCACCATGGGGAGGAAACACAGACTCTGCAGCCCCTGCAGTTAAATATGGTTCTGCAGGACAGGGGGCAGATGAAAGTAGAGAGACCTGAACAGGGAATTTTCAAATCTGTGAAGAATCAAGCAGAAACAGTTGCAAAGCGTAGCATCAATTTACAGAAATTTGAACCTGATGGAGCAGAGCAGCAGAAGTATTACAGAGAACTAGAGGGGAGCACTGCAACGAAAAGGGTCAGCAACGCAGACAGCTCTAACCGCACATTTTCACCTGATTGCCTTGAACAAAACAGGCTTGGGATCCCCACTGCTCACTTCAGCCTGGAATAGTCCCATTCCTCGTCTGAAAGCTGCTGTGTGCCCAGCTGAGGGCAGACACAATCCACACAGAGAGCAATCAGAGCTAAACACTGCACTTTCCTTGGCACAGTATCCTTGGAAAAAATACATTCACTTAAAAAAAAAAAAAAAAAAAAAAGTGTTACTTCAAGAACCGGGAAGAAAAAATCCCTGACAGGTTGACTGGAACTTCCCGGCTGTGGTAAAACCATCCGCCCTCGGTACCTCATTTCCCAAGAGCCGGCAGCACAGCTTGGCTGGGGGAAAGGCAGGTATCAGACCTCGGGGCCGAGAGAGGGGCACAGGCATCTGCCACGGGAGCTGCATCCAGCCAGGAACATTCCCTGCTTGCTTCTCTGACAACAAAGCCCTGCTGCGTGCTCCCACCAGGAGGGAGAAACAACTTCCATGTCTGGAAATCCCCATTTATCAAAGGCTGTCAGCAGAGACGGGGCTGTCCATGAGCACCAGACCCACACGAAGGCCTGGGGACAGCAAAGGCCCCTGGCCTGTCCCCACCACAGCATGCCTGCCCCAAAGCCTGCAGCCGCCTGTGGGAGAGGAGGCCGCTCTACCTTCCCCTGGCCTGTGGACATCCAACACTGACTTCCAGCTGTCAGGGCTGGGGCTGGCGACCCTCGGGGCAGCAGCAGGAACCGCCCTGACCCTGCTGCTGGGGCTGGCCCTGGGCTGAGCACTCGGGCCCAGGGCTGGGGACTGGGCCGTGGTGGGGCCCCTGGGCGGTGAGGCCTCCAGGTCCCTCCCCCCAGGCCCATCCGCACTGGCAGATACCTGCTCCTGCTCCTGCTCCTGCTCCTGCAGCTCCCCCGGCCCTGGCCCTGCTCCCCCCGGGCCCCGGCTGCCCCCGGCCCGGCTCTCGCCCCTTTCTCCTCAGGCCCCTGGGCCTCGGCCCCCTCCGGCCCCGCCCCACCCGGCTGTGACAGACAGGCCGCCTCCAGCTCCGCTGATTGGCTCAGCTGTGGCCAATGGCGTGGCCGTTGCCGGGCAGGCTCAGGCAGCCCGGGCCTCTCCTCCCAGAGCCGCCCTGCGCCCGCTGCCCCCCGCAGCGCAGCGGCTCCTCAGCCCGCCGGGACACGGGGCCTGCGGAGAGACGGCCTCCAGAAGGGCCATGGCGCCGGGAGCTGCTCTCTCAGCAGCACAAGGTGTGTGTGTGCACAGCTCTGCCGTCCCTCGGTCCGCTGGTGGGGTCTGGGCCTGCGCAGGGAGGGGGGGGAGGCAAAGCGGGGGAAGGGCAGGGAAGAGGAAGGAAGGGGAGCTGCCCTGGATTTGCTCTGGATGGGCAAGTCTTTCCGAAATTGTGGGTCTGTCTGTGCTGGCAGCCACAGCCCTGGGCAGGAGGAGCTGCGTGACAGGAGCCACTCGCATCGGCCAGGCCGGCAGCTGGCAGGAGACGGGGCTCTGCCCCCGGTCCCACCTCCTGTGCTGAGCCCAGCACCCAGGGCCTTCCCCAGGCCTCGCCTCCCCCCGGGCGGTGAGGAGGAGAGACGGCCTGCCCAGGGCATCCTCCTGGGGCCAGAAGGAAGGACAGAGCCCTGTCGCTCTCCCCACAGGGGCTGTCCACTGTCCTTGGCTTCTGTCCCCGGGACTCGCCAGTGCTGGCAGGCCCCGCAGGGCTTCAGGGCCAAGCAAGTGCCAGGGTGCCAGGGGCTCCTGCGGCTCAGGGCAGCTTTGGGCATCTCCGAAGCTGAGGTGTGGCTGCCCCTTTGCTTCTGCAGATGCAGTTGTTTTCTGCCCCCTTAGTGGTCAAAACTGTTTTTCCTCGTGGCACATGGACTGGATGGATGCCACATCCCTGTTGTCTGGGAGGACTTCAGGGAATCGAGGAATTCCCAGTATGCACACAGGTAGGAGGACAGTGAAAAGGAGACGTGTCAAGGTTTTTCTGCTGTTTCACGTCTGAACTCAGACACCTGTGTGCATCAAAGTCAGCTTTTTTTCCTCCAAGCTGCGCAACTTGTTGCCAGTAAAAGCACGGTGGGCTGAGCTGGTCTTTGGGATAACTCGGCACCTTTCTTTTTTAGTTGTGTGCCTACACTTTTCCTTTTCTCCACCTTTTCTTTCTTCCTCTTTCTCCCCCAGTTGCATTCTCTGTTAAAGATAATTATGATTTGGCTTTCTGGACACATCATAGAGTAAGTAGAGGCTGATCTGTACTTTCAGAGCTGTAGGCTATAGACTAGATAGATATGGGCTCCAGGTAGAATTACTATTTGCTAATTATAATTTCTTTTCCATATGCTACACTAGCTAAGCATGGGGACAGCAGTGTAGTCCTCCTACTGAGAAGTTGGGCTCAGTGTAGAATGACAAGAAGCCCACCCTGACTGATCCGGTGGGAAACAAGACGGAAGAAGAGCATGGCCAAGAGAGCCATTAAGGCAGCGGCTGAAAGCCAATCACTCCTGCATGCAAAGTGGGAAAGGGTGGGTTGTAGAGCCAGAGGGCTCTGCTGCTAACACTGGCAACAGGTAAGCAGCAGGTCCTTTTCAGAGAAGGTGACACGCATTTGAGCCTTTCCAAAGGGCCTTGGTAATTGCTGTGAACTGGGGCCGTGTGACAGTGATGGTAAGGTCGTCAGCCTGCAGCTCTCTGGCAGTTAAAACTCCCACTGAAACAGTTTGGATGGTGGATGCTGTTCTGTTTTGTTTTGGGTACTCACTTCATTGAGCTAGAACTATTTCTTTGCAATTAGGTGGCGGGGATCTTCTTGCAGGGGTCTTGTCTTTCTGGAGCACGTCCTGACATCCTTTGTCATCCAGAGCTTTCCCCTCTGTTCCTGCGAGGAGCGATGTCCGCAATGGGGAATGACTGCTGTGAGTAAGGGCTTCACCAGCAGGCTTGGATTTTGGGAATGCCCCAAGGTGACGGATGGGGCTGGTGCTCATCCCTGAATGTTGATGTGCTGACAATCTAGAGTGAATGCTGGGGTGTTTCCTGATGGCACCCAGACTTACCCAGGTGTTTTCTATGAGACACAGAACTTAAAAATGACTTAAAAGTGTATAGTGCGAACACAAGAGAGCTTGGTGGTGGGTGGGAAGAGGAATGGACAGTGTCCTTCTATGGAGGCCATGGCAGTGGTCTCCTTGTAGGTGCTGGCTTTAAGGTGGACAAGCATGCATTATCTTCTCCGCACCCTTGATGTCCTCTCATCCTTCTTCCTTTTGCCCTCCCTCCATACCCGTCTGAGTCCTAGGCTGATGGGTTGTATTATTTTCATTATGGATGACCCTGCACACCATGGGTAGTTGAACTGTGTGGTGCCACAGAAAGGTAGCTCTTGATGGTAGCTCTTTTCCTCAGCACGGGAAGGACGTGGAGCTGTTGGAGCGGGTGCAGAGGCGGTCCACAAAAATGATGGGAGGGATGGAACACCTCTGCTATGAGGAAAGGCTGAAAGAGCTGGGGTTGTTCAGCCTGGAGAAGAGAAGGCTGCGGAGAGACCTTATTGCAGCCTTTCAGTACTTAAAGGGGGCTTATAAGAAAGATGGGGACAGACTTTTTAGCAGGGACAGTAGCGATAGGACAAGGGGGAATGGTTCTAAACTAAAAGAGGGTAGATTCAGACTAGATCTAAGGAAGAAATTTTTTACAATGAGGGTGGTGAAACTGGGAAGGTTGCCCAGAGAGGTGGTAGATGCCCCATCCTTGGAAACATCCAAGGCCAGGCTAGGTGGGGCTCTGAGCAACCTGCTCTAGTTGTAGATGTCCCTGCCAGTTGCAGGGGGGATGGACTAGATGACCTTTAAAGGTCCCTTCCATCCCAAAGCATTCTATGATTCTATGGCCCTGGGAATCCCTGGGAAATGAGGGAAATGTTGGAAATTGTTTCTCCCTCCTGGTGGGAGCACGCACCAGGGCTTTGTTGCCAGAGAAGCCCATGGGGAGCGCTCTTGGTTGGATGCAGCTCCCTTGGCAGATGCTTGTGCCCCGCTCTCAGCCCCAAGGTCTGACACCTGCCTTTCCGCCCACCCAAGCTGTGCTGCTGGCTCTTGGGAAATGGCTGTACAGAGGGTGGATGGTTTCACCACAACTGGGAAGTTCCAGTCACCTCGTCAGAGGTGTTTTCTTGCAGTTACAGGTTTTAAAACAATCCAGGAAAGAAGTTTTGCAAGAAAACTTGACCAGGGAAAGTTCAGGGTTTAGCTCTGATTGCGTTCTGTATTACGTTTGTCCTCAGCCAGGCGCACAGTAGCTTTCAGACAAGGAGTGGGACTATTCCAGGGTGAAGTGAGCAGTGGGGATCCAAAGTCTGCTTTCTTTAAGGCAGTCAGGTGGAAATGTGCAGTTGGAGCCTTCTTGGTCGCTTACCCTTTTGATTTCAGTGCCATCCTCTAGTCCGAATCCTGCAGTGTTTAAATGGAGAAAGCAGATCTTCCTCACCCCGGCACGCACCTTCCCCCTGTTGTCCCAAAAGTGGGGTCATTCGCCCGGTGTGCAGATGCCAATTAACACACAGAGCAGAGGTGTTTTATTTCATGTCTGCGCAGAGGTGGGTGCTAGGTGGTAAATCCACAAAGCTAGCACACCTTCATACATAATTACAGCATATTTATATTACTACATGATTAGTGTAATCCCGCCTAATTTTACACTTACTGGTTAGTGATTAACATCTCATACACTATTGGTTGTATGAAAATTAGCCTCACTGGCTATGCAAATTAGTATGCATGCTCCTTTCAGGTGTCGGGGGGAAGTCTTTTCAGTCCTGAATTGAGTTGGTGGTCGCGATCTCCCCTCACCACATTTCCCTTTCACCCAGTTACTGCAGTTTTATCAGACTTCATGTTTGTCGGCCACTGTCCAGTCTTTGGTGCCAAGATGTTCCCTTTTATCAGTCCAGTAGCTCTTCTTCAAGGGTATAGCCATGAGTTTTCCACGGTTCATTAATAAAACAAATACTCTTCTATCTTTTAGCTCCCTTGAGAATGCCTTTCCCAGAACACAGGTGGTTCATAGTTTTCCTCAGTGGAAAATTTTCACTTTCTGCAGGTGTCCTGGTTTCAGCTGGGATAGAGTTCATTTTCTTCTTAGTAGCTGGTATAGTGCTGCGTTTTGGGTTTAGGATGAGAATAATGTTGATAACACACTGATGGTGTAGTTGTCGCTAAGCAGTGCTTACACCAGTCAAGGACTTTTTAGCTTCCCACGCTGTGCCTGGTGCACAAGAAGCTGGGAGGGGTCACAGCCAGGACAGCTGGCCCAGACTGGCCAAAGGGCCATTCCATCCCGTATGACGTCATGCTCAGTATATAAGCTGGGGGGAGTTGGCCGGGGGGCAGTGATCGCTGCTCGGGAACGGGGTCGGCATGGGTCGGTGGGTGGTGAGACACTGTATCGTGTATCACTTGCTTTGTATATTATCATTGTATTATTATTATATTATTATTATTGTTATTATTACTCCTCCTCCTCCTCCTATTTTGTTTTACTTCATTTATTAAACTGTTCTTATCTCAGTCCATGAGTTTTCTCCCTTTTACCCTTCCGATTCTCTCCCCCATCCCACCAAGGGGAGAGTGAGCGAGCGGCTGCGTGGTGCTTAGTTGCTGGCTGGGGTTAAAGCACGACAGCAGGATATCACCCCCAGCTCCAGGTGAACAGACCAAATCTGTGACGGTACATTGTTTTATTAAACGTGTATCAGATACCCAGCGTCAGAGGAGTTGTGTACAGTGAATGGTTGCAGGTGCCTGGAGCTTGAGCAGCGTCACCTGGGAGGCAAAAAGGAGAAAAAGGTGACCCTGGGGACTTGTTATCAGTTTGCCTGGGTCCCCGTTGCCCTGCATGCCCCCTGAGCCAAACGCCATTTCTGGGCAGTCACTCTGCATCTCTCTCTGTCCCGTTCTGGTCAGGGCTGGGTGTGGGTGCAGTGGAGGGTGAGCGTCCTAACCGAGCAGACTTGTCTTCAGCCATGGCCGTCCGTCAGAACAAGGGTGCTGATGGGCACTGGCTGTTGCCTGTAGCACACTGCCGGTGTGTGCCTTGCAGCTTCCAGCTTGCTGCATCTATTCCTCTGGCATGCTTAGTGGAAACCTCATGTATTAGCAGAGCATTTTAAATGTCCCGATGCTGTTACTCATTGGCTTTTTTTTTCTCTTTTGGGGGAGAAATGTGAAGAAAAGGGGAAAACAGTTTTGGAATAGATCAAACACATGCCTCAGGTTTTATGAGAACACTAAACCAAATGACTTGACCCATCCCCTGTGCCCAAATTGTTGCCATTTTAAGGCCAGGATCTTTTAAAGATCCCTAGAAGGGCCTGAACTTATTAGGAAAAAGGAGAAAATCTTTGGTGTCATTGGATCAGGGACTTACCGAGTGTTTTCGGACGCAAGGACCTCATATGCCACTGCCAGTCACACTGGCTGAGCCGGTGTTGTCCTGTCCTGCAGGATGGTGTGTGTTTGTCTAAGGACAGGAGCTTTGAAGGGTTGTCAGGTGTAATCACAGACTAAAAGCGTGATTATTACTGCGGTCGTCTGAAGTTATGAGGAAAACAAAGATTTGGTGGGGAGAGGATACTTTTTATTAGTTGTTTGATTTTTTTCCAATGCAGTGTTTGCGGGCCAGTGACAAGACGATCATGGCAGTGGTGGCTGGGATTCTGAAATGGAAATTCTTTTGTTCTGGAGCTGAAGCCCAAATCGCCCTCTAACAGTCTTAGTCGGACTACTGAATGTGGCAGTACACAGTTTCTTTTCTTAAAACTGAAGATAATTAAGTTAGAGGGCGAGCCTGTTTGGAATTTTTAGGAGTTTGGGGGCAGAGGCCAGTTGGGGGCTGGGGTGCTCGGGGGAGGGGGCTGTTTCTGCCCCGTGCCCTTGGCCTGGCGCTCCCAGCTGGGAATGGGCTTTCCAAACTCCTGCTGGAAGGAGCCAAATGTGGGACCTGTGGCCGAGCTGGGGAACAAGGAGCACGCCCGGACCAGGCTCAGGACCTGTGGCAAACCTGCCTCAAATCAGCTTTTCCCAGCTGGAAACTGCCCAGGAGTAACTGTGAGCGTTGCTGTTCTCCCTCCGGAAGCATGGCCCGCACCAAGCACAGCCAGAGCTGCGCCTGTGCCAGGAGAAGCCTTCAAGCAGAGCCGGGGCTGATGGTGACAGCTCCCAGCAGCTGTGCAGGTCAGGGAGATGCAGGTAAGATGGCACAGAGGTGACCCTGACTGACTGTCACTTCTCTTGCAGGAGCAGGATTTAACAGCAGAAGGGAGGCAGGACGAAATGCCCTTTGAGGTCCAAAAGTGCATCAGGCACCTGGCGCACTTGTGATGACAGCAGAGGAGGAAGAGAAGGAGATGCAGGTGACCCGGCTGGGATACTGCTGCCGAGGTAAGATCTGCCACAGAGACACAGAGAGAGACACTGGGAGGTGGTGGAGTGGGTGAGAAAGGTGCCTGGGAGAGAGGAGAGCACGGGGAGATGAAAGACAGAGATGGAGATGGAGGTAAAAAAGCTGGGATGTTGGAAGTGAGGATGCTCCTGCTGTGCAGGTGCTTGTAGGGTCCCTGGTGCCTGAGGAGCTGATAGGGCAGGAGCAGGCAGGTGTGAGCAGCCATTAAACGTGAGTGGTTGGAAGGGGAAGTGACCTGGCAGAAGAACGTTCCTGCGAGCCCGGGAGCTGAGCCTAGCGACCAGCAGCATCCTTGAACCACGCAGCTGGCTGCTTTGAAGCACAGCTAAGTACTGAGAATCCAGACAGCTCCAGATGACCTGTGAAGTGAGACTCTGTCTGTCAGGTTATTGTTCCCCCTTTGGGCTGGCTTTTGGAGCTGGTTAGGTCTATCTGCCCACCTCTGGGATGGCTGTGTCCCCTCTGGGATCGGTTTGTCCTCCCCTGTGGGATGCTTTGGCCCTTTCTGAAATCTGTCTATCTCACTTTATACCGGTATTCTATCTCCATAGGAGGAATCTATCATCAGTATATCTGCTGCTATTTTGAGGATAAGTTCCCTCCCTAATGATAAGTCTGTAGTAACCTGCAATAGTATGCACCTACTTGGTTGTTGCTGTTCTGTTGCTGATTGCTAAAAGATTGGTCGTTGCTATAGGATTGATGGCTGCCCTTATTGACTGCTGCCATCCTCTTGGTTGCTACTGTGTCACTGATTCCTGATAGTGTTTTGTCCTGCTGTGGAGGGAGCTGAAGTCCTGGGTAGCAGCCCCAGACTGCACCAGGGTAGAGACGCAAAGAGTTTGGTATATGTTGGAGGCAAGTCCATGCCGGAGAGCTCTCTGGAACTCCTCCCAGGAATTTCCCAGAGTCTTTTGGTTTCCTGTTAAGGCAAGAGAATTCCCTGATAGCGGCCTCAGAATCTTCTAAGGTAGCTACCCAAAGAGCATTCTGTATGTTGGGGACAGGTGCATTCCTGTTTTTGCGTGAGGACTTTTCCCATCCGTCTGCCGGAGTGTTTCCATTTTCCTTAGAGACAGCTCAAGTCCCCGGTAGCAGCACGACAATTTTCCTAGTTAGTTAGTTGGAGACTTTTCTTGGTGTTGCAGGCAGGTCCGTGCCTGGATGGTCCTCAGGAATCCTCAGAGGAATCTCCAGAATGTTTGGGCTCCCCTGGAGACAGCTGAATTTCACAGGTAGCAGCCCAGACTCCTCCAAGGAATCCACCTGAGGAGTTTTACCAGTGTTGGAGGCATGTCCATGCTCAGTACCTTGCTGGTAGTCCTCCAAGGCAGCATGGGAGTGTTTTGTGTGGTCGGTACCCATCCTTCTTCTTCAAGTTGTTCTGCACTGTTCAGAAAAGAGGGACTTCTTGGCCTGTATTCCTGCTGCTACTTTTTGTGGCTCTGTGGCTTTCCTTCGCCAGACTGCAAGGGATGACTTTTCAAGCTAAACTGAAGAACACATCAGCCTGCTCCTGGCTACGCATGCGCATTGTGTTGATGCTTGTGAGCATTGGCTCTGAAAGAGATTCAGCAAAATAGCATAAAATAGCATAAGATAAAATAAAATAAGATAAAATAAAACCCATAAACCAACGTAAAATAAACTAAGATAAAGCAACATAAAATAAAATAATAAAAAATAACCCCAAAGAAAATATAACAAAATAAAATACAATAACATGTAGGAGGTTCCTGGAGTGTGTGGAAGATAATTTCCTGATGCAGCTGGTAAGCGAGCCAACCAGGGGAGGTGCCCCGCTGGACCTGCTGTATACGAACAGAGAAGGCCTGGTGGGTGATGTGGTGGTCGGGGGCTGTCTTGGGCTCAGCGACCATGAAATGGTAGAGTTTTCAATTCTTGGAGAAGTAAGGAAGGGGGTCAGCAAGACCGCTACCCTGAACTTTAGAAGGGCAGCCTTTGGATTGTTTAGGAGTCTGGTTAACAGAGTCCCTTGGGAGGCAGTCGTGAAGGGCAAAGGAGTCCAGGAAGGCTGGACGTTATTCAAGAAGGAAGTCTTAAAGGCGCAGGAGCAGGCCGTCGCCATGTGCCGTAAGTCGAGCAGGCGGGGGAGAAGACTGGCCCGGCTGAACAGAGAGCTTTGGCTGGAACTCAGGAAAAAAAGGAGAGCTTACCACCTTTGGATGAAGGGGCAGGTGACTCAGGAGGACTACAAGGATGTTGTGAGGTTATGCAGGGAGAAGATTAGAAAGGCGAAGGCCCAGCTAGAACTTAAACTGGCCACCGCCGTTAAAGATAACAAAAAATGTTTTTACAAATATATCAGTGACAAAAGGAGGGCCAGGGAGAATCTCTCTCCTTTGTTGGATGCGGAGGGAAACATTGCCACGAAGGATGAAGAGAAGGCCGAGGTACTTAATGCCTTCTTTGCCTCAATCTTTAATAGTGAGACTGGTCATCCTCGGAGTTTTCAGGCCCCTGAGCTGGGAGATGGAGATAGGATGCAGAGTGAAGTCCCAGTTATCGAAGAGGCGGCAGTCACTGACCTGCTCCTCCACCTGAATGCTCACAAGTCAATGGGGCCAGATGGGATCCACCCGAGGATAGTGAGGGAGCTGGCAGAGGAGCTTGCCAAGCCACTCTCCATCATTTATCAGCAGTCCTGGTCAACCGGGGAGGTCCCAGATGACTGGAAGTCAGCAAATGTGATGCCCCTCTACAGGAAGGGTCGGAAGGAGGATCTGGGGAGCTACAGGCCTGTCAGCCTGACTTTGGTGCCAGGAAAGGTCATGGAGCAGGTCATCCTGAGTGCCATTATGCAGCAAGTGCGGGACAACCGAGGGATCAGGCCCAGCCAGCATGGGTTTATGAGCCCAGAGAGTGGCAGTGAATGGAGTCAAATCCAGTTGGTGGCGGGTCACAAGTGGTGTTCCCCAGGGCTCAGTGTTGGGGCTGGTCCTGTTCAATAGCTTCATTGATGATCTGGATGAGGGGATTGAGTGCACCCTCACTAAGTTTGCAGATAACACCAAGTTGGGTGGAAGTGTGGATCTGCTGGAGGGTAGGAGGGCCCTACAGAGGGACCTGGACAGGCGGGATTGTTCAGCTGCCTGAACATGAGCCAGCAGCGTGCTCAGGTGGCCAAGAAGGCCAATGGCATCCTGGCTTGTATCAAGAATAGTGTGACCAGCAGGACCAGGAAGGTGATAGTGCCCCTGTACTCGGCACTCGTGAGGCCGCACTGTATTCAGTTTTGGGGCCCTCACTCCAAGAAGGACACCGAGGTGCTGGAGCGTGTCCAAAGAAGGGCAAGGAAGCTGGTGAAGGGTCTAGAGAACAAGTCTTATGAGGAGTGGCTGAGGGAGCTGGGGTTGTCTGGAGAAGAGGAGGCTGAGGGGAGACCTTATTGCTCTCTACAACTACCTGAAATGAGGTTGGAGCGAGATGGGGGTTGGTCTCTTCTCCCTAGTAACAAGCGATAGAATGAGAGGAAACAGCCTCAAGCTGCGCCAGGGAAAGTTTAGGTTGGATATTAGGAAAAACTTCTTCACTGAAAGGGTAGTCAGTCATTGGAAGAGGCTGCCCAGGGAAGTGGTTGAGTCTCCGTCCCTGGAGGTATTTAAAAGATGGGTAGATGTGGTGCTTGAGGACATGCTTTAGTGGTGGACTTGGCAGTGCTAGGTTAACGGTTGGACTCGATGATCTTGAGGGTCTTTTCCAATCTTAACGATTCTATGATTCTATAACATGAAACAAACTAAAGTAAACTAAACTAAACCACCATAACAATACAGGAAATAAAATAAAGTAAAATCAAATCCTGTTTCTACTTGTATCCTTTTTGATTTGTCTCCTTGAAAGTGTTTTTGGAGCTGAAAACCCCCTGGCATTTCAGGCAAATAGTGGTCTCCTTGTTATTCGCCTCATCGTGAGTGCAGGGAATAGAACACAAGTGAAGAGAAGAGAAGGGTTGAGTTGGAAGGGACCTACATCGATCACCTGGTCCAGCTGCCTGACCACTTCAGGGCTGACCAAAAGTTAAAGCATGGCATTAAGGTCGTTGTCCAAATGCCTCTTAAACACTGACAGGCAGGAGGTATCAACCCCCTCTCCAGGAAGCCTGTTCCAGGGTTTGACCACCCTCTCAGTAAAGAAATGTTTCCTCATGTCAAGTCTGTGCTTCCCCTGACGGACGCAGGTTTGAGCCATTGCCACACGTCCTGGCACTGGGTACCAGGGAGAAGAGATCAGCACCTCCCTCTCCACTTCCCCTCCTCAGGAAGCTGTCGAGAGCCATGAGGTCGCCCCTCAGCCTCCTCTCCAAAATAGATAATCCCAGTGTCCTCCTCCGCTCCTCATGGGACACACCTTCCAGCCCCTTCCTCAGCTTTGCTGCCCTTCTCGGGATGCGTTCACGTACCTTGACGTCCTTTTGAAATGGTGGGGCCCAGAACCGCACACGATCCTCAAGGTGAGGCCGCACCAGCACTAAATACAGTGGGATAATCACCTCTTCTGACCAGCTGGTTACGCTGTGTTTGATGCACCCCACGATGCAGTTTGCCCTCTTGGCTGCCAGGGCACACTGCTGCCTCCTGTTGAGCCTGCTGTCAACCAGCACTCGCAGACCCCTTTTGCAGGGCTGCTCTCCCAATTTAGACTTGTGCCCGGCGTTACTCCGTCCCAGGTGCAGAGTCCGGCAGTTGGTCTTGTTCAGTTTCACGCCGTTGATGATTGCCCAGTGCTCCCACCTCTCCAGACCCCTCTGCGAGACCTCTTGTCCCTCGAGAGAGTCAGCAGCACCTCCCACTTCCGTATCATCATCAGACTTCCTAAGGGTGCATTCAACTCCTGCACCCAGATCGTTGATAAAAGGATGGTACAGAACTGGGCCTAGAATTGAGCCCAGAGGAGCACCGCTGGTGACCGGTCGCCAGCCAGATGTAGCCCCATTCACTGCAACCCTTTGAGCCCTGCCGTTCAGCCAGTTCTTCACCCAGCACACCGTCTACCTGCTCCTCTCACTGCTGGGCGACTTGTCCAGAAGGATGCTGTGAGGGACAGTGCCAAAAACCTTACTAAAACCCAGAAAAACTACATCCACCACTGTCCCTTCACCCACTAGGCGGGTGACCTTATCGTAGAAGGATATCAAATTAGTTAGACGGGACTTGCACGTTTTGAACCCGTGTTGATTGTGCCTGATGTTTGCATTGTTCTTTACAAGTCTTTCAGTGGTACCCAGCATGATCTTCTCCATCATTCTTCCGGGTCCTAAGGTTAAAGATAGTTTATCTTTGATTAGGAACCATCCTAAAGATGTGGAGGCTTTATGCAACGTAGTAGCACAAGATTGTAAGTGGAGCGCCATTGCCCATCCAGAGCAAAGCCAAATTACGTCACTTGGGATGAAGATGAGCACATGTCCACCTTGTTCCCAACTATAAGGTATTTTAAATTCCAGAACGGAGAATATTTGTTTGCACATCTAAAGGCACATGCCTGCTCTGGGAATTCATAATGAAAAGATGGCGGTATTTTTTTTTTTTCCCCTCCTCACCCATTCAATCATTTCTAGATTAAACGCTTTCAATCAGAAATGGTCTTTTTCTGCTAATGCCTCTGCTGTGTACTGTGGCAAGTCATGCACTGAGTGAGCCACTGCCTTTTCTTTTTCAATCATCTTCTTCACTGGGCTGCAGGTTTCTCTTGGGCCTGAGATCCAAGACTCAGAATTGGTTTAACTTGTTAGGGCTCTTTCTTTGTAGGTGTTTTTACAGACTGAAAGACAACCTTGGTTATGCTTCTCGTTATTTTTAGTTTTACTCTGAGTATCAGCTAAACTGCTCCTAATGAAGCAGAACTATAAGCTTCGTTGATGCTTAGTAAAAGATGTATTCTTTTTATTTTTTTTTCTGCAGTGGTTTGATATTTTGTGATGGTGTATGTAGAGGCAGCTGTTCACAGACACAACATGTATATTGAAGCAAATGGATGTTCTGCATGAGCATTTTTCGTTCTGCATGAGTGCTTTTTGGGCTTAACTTGTGAAATTGTTTCTCACCACATTTCTAGCTGATGGGAGGAGAGCAAGGACGAGAAGTCTCACAGGAGCATGCTTCTCCTGCAAGTCACAGCTCAGCTTTTCACACTCAGGTAGGTCTAGGTATAGATATGTGTGTGCTTGTGTGTACGTGTGTATTATTTTTTCCTGGTTGTTTCTAAGAGGTGATTCTGGTCGTTTTGTAGCAGGAATGGGCAGAAGCAGTAGCATTTTTCTGCTGTTGTATTCACTGTGAATAATGGTGTTTTGCCTAAAAGAACAGTTTGTTCAGACAGGCTGTCGTGGTTTAACCCCAGCCAGCAACTAAGCACCACCCAGCTGCTCGCTCACTCCCTCCACCCCAGTGGGATGGGAGAGAGAATATGAAGGGTGAAAGTCAAAAAACTCGTGAGTTGAGATAAGAACAGTTTAATAATTGAAGTAAAATGGAGTAGAATAGGAATAGTACTAGTAGTAGTAGTAGTAGTAATAATATAATAATAATAATACAATAATAACATACAAAGCAAGTGATACACAATGCAGTGGCTCACCACCTGCCGACCGATGCCCAGCCCGTTCCCGAGCAGCGATCACTGCCCCCCAGCCAACTCCCCCCAGCTTATGTACTGAGCATGACGTCTGTCGTGGTTTAACCCCAGCCAGCAACTAAGCACCACGCAGCTGCTCGCTCACTCCCCACCAGTGGGATGGGGGAGAGAATCAGAAGGGTAAAAGGGAGAAAACTCGTGGGTTGAGATAAGAACAGTTTAATAATTGAAGTAAAATAAATTAGAACAGTTAAACAGGCAAAGCAAAATCCGTGCACGCAAACAAAACAGAACAAGGAATTCATTCACTACTTCCCATCGGCAGGCAGGTGTTCAGCTATCCCCAGGAAAGCAGGGCTCCATCACGCGTAACGGTTACTCGGGAAGACAAACGCCATCATACCCAATGTCCCCCCTTCCTTCTTCTTCCCCCAGCTTATATACTGAGCATGATGTTATATGGTATGGAATAGCCCTTGGGCCAGTCTGGGCCAGCACTCCCCCTGGCTGTGCCCCCTCCCAGCTTCTCATGCACCCGACAGAGCATGGGCAGTTGAAAAGTCCTTTACCACTGTGAGCGCCACTTAGCAACTACTTAGCAAGAACAAAACGTCAGTGTATCCTCGACATTGTTGTCATCCTAAACCCAAAACACAGCCCCATACCAGCTACCAAGAAGAAAATTAACTCTATCCCAGCTGAAACCAGGACAAGGTCATACGGGATGGAATGGCCCTTTGGCCAGTCTGGGCCAGCTGTCCTGGCTGTGACCCCTCGCAGCTTCTTGTGCACCTGGCACAGCATGGGAAGCTAAAAAGTCCTTGACGGGTGTAAGCACTGCTTAGCCACAACTAAACCATCAGTGTGTTATCAACATTATTCTCATCCTAAACCCAAAAGGCAGCACTGTACCAGCTACTGGGACAAAAAAATCAACTCTATCCCAGCTGAAACCAGGCCACGAACAAAAACACTTCCTCGTTTCAGACAGGAACCCAGCTGGGGCTGTCTCCTCTGGGCCATTTTGGCTGGGTTACTGCCTGCTGCTCATGCACCACGAAGGTGGCCTCTCGTGCCCTGCAGCTGCGGGGAGGAAGGCTATTTTCACCCCATGGTGGGCTAGCAAGTGTCCCCGGGGTTTTTTTGTCTTCCTCTGCAGCACTGAGCACGGCCACTTCCCAGGGCTCCTTTGGGCCATTTTGGCTAGGTGGCTGCTCCTGGCTGCACATGCGCATTGTGTTAATGCTTGTGAGCCTCGGCTCTGAAAGAGATTCAGCAAAATAGCCTAAAAGAGGCTAAACCAAAATAAGACCAAATAAAATGATAAAATAATAAAACAACAAAACAAAATAACAACGCGTAAAGCAAGGTCAAATAAAATAAGATAAACCAACATAAAATAAAATCATAAGAAATAACCCCAAAGAAAATAGAATAAAATCAAATCCAATAACATCACAGGAAAGAAACGAAACTAAACTAACATAAACCAACAGAACAAGACAGAAAATAAAATAAAGTAAAATCAAGTAAAATCAAATGAAATCAAATCCTGTTTCTACTTGTATCCTCTTTGATTTGTGTCCTCGAAAGTGTTTCTGGAGCTGTAAACCCCCTGGCATTTCAGGCAAACAGTGGTCTCCTTGTTATTCGCCTCATCGTGAGTGCAGGGAATAGAACACAAGTGAAGAGAAGAGAAGGGTTGAGTTGAAAGGGACCTGCAGCGATCCTTCCGAACTCTCTAGCTGAGGTGAAGACGACTAGCAGGAGCAAGGCAAAGGCTGAGAGGGCTGCCGTCACTTTCCGGAAAGGGATTGAGGGTGAAGGCCAAGGGAGGAAAAAAGCTCTTGAGTGCAAGGAAAAAGATGGTCAAGAAGAGAAAAGGATTTGGGACTTCTTTCCCAGAAGAAGACCTCAGCATAAGCAGGGGAGTAGCAAATGTGCCTTGGTGCATGGGTCAGGAACGGCGAGGCCATCCTGCACGTGCTCTCCGTCTCTGCCCAGTTCACGCCGAGGGAAGCAAAAGCCTTGCTTTCACCTCTGGCATCCCCACAACCAAAGGAATGCAGATGGGACAAACAGCCTTGACGACGTAGTCTGAATGTCCAGATGTATTTAGCGGGACGCCCAGCAGCTGTGCCCAGGGCATGGCCAGCAAGGGCAGGGACAGCCCCCTGAGCCTCCTGGGCCCAGGGACTGCCTTGGGGCCAGCAGCCCAAAGGCCTTCCTGGGAAGGATGCTGGGCGGAGGGCCGGCGGGCGGGGCTGCGCAGGGGGGGCCCCGTCACCCCCGTGTCACAGTGCCAGCTCCCGGCAACGCAGCAGTCACCCTGCCCCGGGGCAGCATAAAAGGGAGCACGCTCCCGCGTCGCGCTGCCATAGCTGGCCTGGGGGCAGCGTGAAGACGTGCGAGAGGAAGTCCTTGAGGAGGCGGTGGAATTACTTGGCGAGGGCTGAGGGAGGAAGGCCGGAGGGGGCTCGACGAGGCTGCTGGAGACGAGAAGAACCCCCAACAGCTGGAGGTTGGTGAGGCTGGCTGGCCTTTTCAGCTGGCTAGCAGTGGCAAGAGCAAGGGAATGCCTTCCTGAGGAGCACTGCAGAGCTCGCCATCCTCATCCCCTGCGGAGCCAGTGTCAGCAGCCGTGAGGAATGGGATGCAGAGATGTTGGCGGGGGTGCCGGTGCTTTGGAGCAGCCGCTGGTGCCTTGCCAGGCGCAGGAAGGATCGTTGCCCCCCAGATGGATCAGGCCGGGGGCGTTTTGCCCCTCTGGGAAGGCCCTGAGGTGGCAGCAGGTGGAGGGAGAATCGGGGTTGGGCATCTCCTGGGAGGCGTGAGCAGCCTGCGGGCCGAGGAGGCAGGTCTTGCTCACGTGCTCAGGGAATAGCCCATGGCCGGCGACGCTGGGGTCAGGAAGGAATTTTCCCCCGGGGCAGAGTGGCTGTGGTGCCTGGGGGTTTTTTGCCTTCCTCTGCAGCATTGAGCATGAGCACTTGTCAGGGCTCCTCTGGGCCATTTTGGCTGGGTTACTGCCTGCTGCTCATGCACCACGAAGGTGGCCTCTCGTGCCCTGCAGCTGCGGGGAGGAAGGCTTTTTTTCCCCCCACGGTGGGCTAGCAAGTGTCCCCGGGGGTTTTTTGCCTTCCTCTGCAGCACTGAGCACGGCCCCTTGCCAGGGCTCCTTTGGGACGTTTTTGCTGGGTGCCTGCTGCTCCTGCTCCACGAAGGTGGCCCTCGTGCCCCGCGTGCGGGGGGAGGATGCTTTCTAGACTCCCAGGGCGGACGCCCAGGGTGGCCCCCGGGGGGTTGCTTCTTCTCCTGCGTAGCATTGAGCGCAGCCCCTTGTCAGGGCTCCTCTAGGCCCTTTGGGCTCAGTTCTTGCCCGCTGCTCTTGCAGCTCCAAGGCGCCACTCGTGCCCTGGCGCTCCCTGGCTCTTTTGCCCATTGCAGGTTTGGAGCAGGAGCGAGCTCTGCTCTTGCCTTGGCTCCGTTTCCCGAGGTGTCCTTGCTTGTGCAAAACAGCCTGTGCTTGGAGGGGCTGCAGGCTTGCTGCACCATGCGGAGCTGCAGCTTTTCAGCTCTCCCTGCATGCCATCTAAGCGCAGGGCAGGCAGGAGAGCGCTTTTCATGCCTTCCTGGCCAAGAAGCACAGCGGAGCAAGTTTTGGAAGGCAAAAGGGGTGCTTGTCATCGACACGTGTCCTGCTTGTGAAAATAGCCCAGGGCAGCACACCCCTCCTCTTCTGCTGCTTTTCGGTGTGTGGTCGGTAGCCATCCTCCTTCTTCAAGTTCTTCTGCACTGTTGAGAACCGAGGGACTGCTTGGCCTGTCTTCCTGCTGCTCCTTTCTGCAGCTTTCCTTTGCCAGACTGCAAGGGATGCTTTTTCAAACTAAACTAAAGAACACATCAGCCTGCTCCTGGCTGCACATGCGCATTGTGTTCATGCTTGTGAGCCTCGGCTCTGAAAGAGATTCAGCAAAATAGCCTAAAAGAGCCTAAACCAAAATAAGATCAAATAAAATGAAATAAAATAATAAAAGAACAAACCGAAATAAAAACGCATAAAGCAAGGTCAAATAAAATAAGATAAACCAACATAAAATAAAATCATAAGAAATAACCCCAAAGAAAATAGAATCAAATCAAATCCAATAACATCACAGGAAAGAAACGAAACTAAACTAACATAAACCAACAAAGCAAGACAGAAAATAAAAGAAAGTAAAATAAAGTCAAATCAAGTGAAATCAAATCCTCTTTCTACTTGTATCCTTTTTGATTTGTGTCCTCGAAAGTGTTTCTGGAGCTGTAAACCCCCTGGCATTTCAGGCAAACAGTGGTCTCCTTGTTATTCGCCTCATCGTGAGTGCAGGGAATAGAACACAAGTGAAGAGAAGAGAAGGGTTGAGTTGGAAGGGACCTGCAGCGATCCTTCCGGACTCTCTAGCTGAGGGGAAGACGACTAGCAGGAGCAAGGCAAAGGCTGAGAGGGCTGCCGTCACTTTCCGGAAAGGGATTGAGGGTGAAGGCCAAGGGAGGAGAAAAGCTCTTGAGTGCAAGGAAAAAGATGGTCAAGAAGAGAAAAGGATTTGGGACTTCTTTCCCAGAAGAAGACCTCAGCATAAGCAGGGGAGTAGCAAATGTGCCTTGGTGCATGGGTCAGGAACGGCGAGGCCATCCTGCATGTGCTCTCCGTCTCTGCCCAGTTCACGCAGAGGGAAGCAAAAGCCTTGCTTTCACCTCTGGCATCCCCACAACCAAAGGAATGCAGATGGGACAAACAGCCTTGACGACGTAGTCTGAATGTCCAGATGTATTTAGCGGGATGCCCAGCAGCTGTGCCCAGGGCATGGCCAGCAAGGGCAGGGACAGCCCCCTGAGCCTCCTGGGCCCAGGGACTGCCTTGGGGCCAGCAGCCCAAAGGCCTTCCTGGGAAGGATGCTGGGCGGAGGGCCGGCGGGCGGGGCTGCGCAGGGGGGGCCCCGTCACCCCCGTGTCACAGTGCCAGCACCCGGCAACGCAGCAGTCACCCTGCCCCGGGGCAGCATAAAAGGGAGCACGCTCCCGCGTCGCGCTGCCATAGCTGGCCTGGGGGCAGCGTGAAGACGTGCGAGAGGAAGTCCTTGAGGAGGCGGTGGAATTACTTGGCGAGGGCTGAGGGAGGAAGGCCGGAGGGGGCTCGACGAGGCTGCTGGAGACGAGAAGAACCCCCAACAGCTGGAGGTTGGTGAGGCTGGCTGGCCTTTTCAGCTGGCTAGCAGTGGCAAGAGCAAGGGAATGCCTTCCTGAGGAGCACTGCAGAGCTCGCCATCCTCATCCCCTGCGGAGCCAGTGTCAGCAGCCGTGAGGAATGGGATGCAGAGATGTTGGCGGGGGTGCCGGTGCTTTGGAGCAGCCGCTGGTGCCTTGCCAGGCGCAGGAAGGATCGTTGCCCCCCAGATGGATCAGGCCGGGGGCGTTTTGCCCCTCTGGGAAGGCCCTGAGGTGGCAGCAGGTGGAGGGAGAATCGGGGTTGGGCATCTCCTGGGAGGCGTGAGCAGCCTGCGGGCCGAGGAGGCAGGTCTTGCTCACGTGCTCAGGGAATAGCCCATGGCCGGCGACGCTGGGGTCAGGAAGGAATTTTCCCCCGGGGCAGAGTGGCTGTGGTGCCTGGGGGTTTTTTGCCTTCCTCTGCAGCATTGAGCATGAGCACTTGTCAGGGCTCCTCTGGGCCATTTTGGCTGGGTTACTGCCTGCTGCTCATGCACCACGAAGGTGGCCTCTCGTGCCCTGCAGCTGCGGGGAGGAAGGCTTTTTTTCCCCCCACGGTGGGCTAGCAAGTGTCCCCGGGGGTTTTTTGCCTTCCTCTGCAGCACTGAGCACGGCCCCTTGCCAGGGCTCCTTTGGGACGTTTTTGCTGGGTGCCTGCTGCTCCTGCTCCACGAAGGTGGCCCTCGTGCCCCGCGTGCGGGGGGAGGATGCTTTCTAGACTCCCAGGGCGGACGCCCAGGGTGGCCCCCGGGGGGTTGCTTCTTCTCCTGCGTAGCATTGAGCGCAGCCCCTTGTCAGGGCTCCTCTAGGCCCTTTGGGCTCAGTTCTTGCCCGCTGCTCTTGCAGCTCCAAGGCGCCACTCGTGCCCTGGCGCTCCCTGGCTCTTTTGCCCATTGCAGGTTTGGAGCAGGAGCGAGCTCTGCTCTTGCCTTGGCTCCGTTTCCCGAGGTGTCCTTGCTTGTGCAAAACAGCCTGTGCTTGGAGGGGCTGCAGGCTTGCTGCACCATGCGGAGCTGCAGCTTTTCAGCTCTCCCTGCATGCCATCTAAGCGCAGGGCAGGCAGGAGAGCGCTTTTCATGCCTTCCTGGCCAAGAAGCACAGCGGAGCAAGTTTTGGAAGGCAAAAGGGGTGCTTGTCATCGACACGTGTCCTGCTTGTGAAAATAGCCCAGGGCAGCACACCCCTCCTCTTCTGCTGCTTTTCGGTGTGTGGTCGGTAGCCATCCTCCTTCTTCAAGTTCTTCTGCACTGTTGAGAACCGAGGGACTGCTTGGCCTGTCTTCCTGCTGCTCCTTTCTGCAGCTTTCCTTTGCCAGACTGCAAGGGATGCTTTTTCAAACTAAACTAAAGAACACATCAGCCTGCTCCTGGCTGCACATGCGCATTGTGTTCATGCTTGTGAGCCTCGGCTCTGAAAGAGATTCAGCAAAATAGCCTAAAAGAGCCTAAACCAAAATAAGATCAAATAAAATGAAATAAAATAATAAAAGAACAAACCGAAATAAAAACGCATAAAGCAAGGTCAAATAAAATAAGATAAACCAACATAAAATAAAATCATAAGAAATAACCCCAAAGAAAATAGAATCAAATCAAATCCAATAACATCACAGGAAAGAAACGAAACTAAACTAACATAAACCAACAAAGCAAGACAGAAAATAAAAGAAAGTAAAATAAAGTCAAATCAAGTGAAATCAAATCCTCTTTCTACTTGTATCCTTTTTGATTTGTGTCCTCGAAAGTGTTTCTGGAGCTGTAAACCCCCTGGCATTTCAGGCAAACAGTGGTCTCCTTGTTATTCGCCTCATCGTGAGTGCAGGGAATAGAACACAAGTGAAGAGAAGAGAAGGGTTGAGTTGGAAGGGACCTGCAGCGATCCTTCCGGACTCTCTAGCTGAGGGGAAGACGACTAGCAGGAGCAAGGCAAAGGCTGAGAGGGCTGCCGTCACTTTCCGGAAAGGGATTGAGGGTGAAGGCCAAGGGAGGAGAAAAGCTCTTGAGTGCAAGGAAAAAGATGGTCAAGAAGAGAAAAGGATTTGGGACTTCTTTCCCAGAAGAAGACCTCAGCATAAGCAGGGGAGTAGCAAATGTGCCTTGGTGCATGGGTCAGGAACGGCGAGGCCATCCTGCATGTGCTCTCCGTCTCTGCCCAGTTCACGCAGAGGGAAGCAAAAGCCTTGCTTTCACCTCTGGCATCCCCACAACCAAAGGAATGCAGATGGGACAAACAGCCTTGACGACGTAGTCTGAATGTCCAGATGTATTTAGCGGGATGCCCAGCAGCTGTGCCCAGGGCATGGCCAGCAAGGGCAGGGACAGCCCCCTGAGCCTCCTGGGCCCAGGGACTGCCTCGGGGCCAGCAGCCCAAAGGCCTTCCTGGGAAGGATGCTGGGCGGAGGGCCGGCGGGCGGGGCTGCGCAGGGGGGGCCCCGTCACCCCCGTGTCACAGTGCCAGCACCCGGCAACGCAGCAGTCACCATGGCCCGGGGCAGCATAAAAGGGAGCACGCTCCCGTGTCGCGCTGCCATAGCTGGCCTGGGGGCAGCGTGAAGTCGTGCGAGAGGAAGTCCTTGAGGAGGCGGTGGAATTACTTGGCGAGGGCTGAGGGAGGAAGGCCGGAGGAGGCTCGACGAGGCTGCTGGAGACGAGAAGAAGCCCCAACAGCTGGAGGTTGGCGAGGCTGGCTGGCCTTTTCAGCTGGCTAGCAGTGGCAAGAGCAAGGGAATGCCTTCCTGAGGAGCACTGCAGAGCTCGCCATCCTCATCCCCTGCGGAGCCAGTGTCAGCAGCCGTGAGGAATGGGATGCAGAGATGTTGGCGGGGGTGCGGGTGCTTTGGAGCAGCCACTGGTGCCTTGCCAGGCGCCGGAAGGATCGTTGTCCCCCAGATGGATCAGGCCGGGGGCGTTTTGCCCCTCTGGGAAGGCCCTGAGGTGGCAGCAGGTGGAGGGAGAATCGGGGTTGGGCATCTCCTGGGAGGCGTGAGCAGCCTGCGGGCCGAGGAGGCAGGTCTTGCTCACGTGCTGAGGGAATAGCCCATGGCCGGCGACGCTGGGGTCAGGAAGGAATTTTGCCCCGGGGCAGAGTGGCTGTGGTGCCCGGGGGTTTTTTGCCTTCCTCTGCAGCATTGAGCATGAGCACTTGTCAGGGCTCCTCTGGGCCATTTTGGCTGGGTTACTGCCTGCTGCTCATGCACCACGAAGGTGGCCTCTCGTGGCCTGCAGCTGCGGGGAGGAAGGCTTTTTTTCCCCCCACGGTGGGCTAGCAAGTGTCCCCGGGGGTTTTTTGCCTTCCTCTGCAGCACTGAGCACGGCCCCTTGCCAGGGCTCCTTTGGGACGTTTTTGCTGGGTGCCTGCTGCTCCTGCTCCACGAAGGTGGCCCTCGTGCCCCGCATGCGGGGGGAGGATGCTTTCTAGACTCCCAGGGCGGACGCCCAGGGTGGCCCCCGGGGGGTTGCTTCTTCTCCTGCGTAGCATTGAGCGCAGCCCCTTGTGAGGGCTCCCCTAGGCCCTTTGGGCTCAGTTCTTGCCCGCTGCTCTTGCAGCTCCAAGGCGCCACTCGTGCCCTGGCGCTCCCTGGCTCTTTTGCCCATTGCAGGTTTGGAGCAGGAGCGAGCTCTGCTCTTGCCTTGGCTCCGTTTCCCGAGGTGTCCTTGCTTGTGCAAAACAGCCTGTGCTTGGAGGGGCTGCAGGCTTGCTGCACCATGCGGAGCTGCAGCTTTTCAGCTCTCCCTGCATGCCATCTAAGCGCAGGGCAGGCAGGAGAGCGCTTTTCATGCCTTCCTGGCCAAGAAGCACAGCGGAGCAAGTTTTGGAAGGCAAAAGGGGTGCTTGTCATCGACACGTGTCCTGCTTGTGAAAATAGCCCAGGGCAGCACACCCCTCCTCTTCTGCTGCTTTTCGGTGTGTGGTCGGTCCCCATCCTCCTTCTTCAAGTTCTTCTGCACTGTTGAGAAACGAGGGACTGCTTGGCCTGTCTTCCTGCTGCTCCTTTCTGCAGCTTTCCTTTGCCAGACTGCAAGGGATGCTTTTTCAAACTAAAGTAAAGGACACATCAGCCTGCTCCTGGCTGCACATGCGCATTGTGTTAATGCTTGTGAGCCTCGGCTCTGAAAGAGATTCAGCAAAATAGCCTAAAAGAGCCTAAACCAAAATAAGATCAAATAAAATGATAAAATGATAAAATAATAAAAGAACAAAGCAAAATAAAAACGCGTAAAGCAAGGTCAAATAAAATAAGATAAACCAACATAAAATAAAATCATAAGAAATAACCCCAAAGAAAATAGAATAAAATCAAATCCAATAACATCACAGGAAAGAAACGAAACTAAACTAACATAAACCAACAAAGCAAGACAGAAAATAAAAGAAAGTAAAAGAAAGTCAAATCAAGTGAAATCAAATCCTCTTTCTACTTGTATCCTTTTTGATTTGTGTCCTCGAAAGTGTTTCTGGAGCTGTAAACCCCCTGGCATTTCAGGCAAACAGTGGTCTCCTTGTTATTCGCCTCATCATGAGTGCAGGGAATAGAACACAAGTGAAGAGAAGAGAAGGGTTGAGTTGGAAGGGACCTGCAGCGATCCTTCCGGACTCTCTAGCTGAGGGGAAGACGACTAGCAGGAGCAAGGCAAAGGCTGAGAGGGCTGCCGTCACTTTCAGGAAAGGTATGGAGGGTGAAGGCCAAGGGGGGACAAAAGCTCTTGAGTGCAAGGAAAAAGATGGTCAAGAAGAGAAAACGATTTGGGACTTCTTTCCCAGAAGAAGACCTCAGCATAAGCAGGGGAGTAGCAAATGTGCCTTGGTGCATGGGTCAGGAACGGCGAGGCCATCCTGCACGTGCTCTCCGTCTCTGCCCAGTTCACGCCGAGGGAAGCAAAAGCCTTGCTTTCACCTCTGGCATCCCCACAACCAAAGGAATGCAGACGGGACAAACAGCCTTCACGACGTAGTCTGAATGTCCAGATGTATTTAGCGGGACGCCCAGCAGCTGTGCCCAGGGCATGGCCAGCAAGGGCAGGGACAGCCCCCTGAGCCTCCTGGGCCCAGGGACTGCCTCGGGGCCAGCAGCCCAAAGGCCTTCCTGGGAAGGATGCTGGGCGGAGGGCCGGCGGGCGGGGCTGCGCAGGGGGGGCCCCGTCACCCCCGTGTCACAGTGCCAGCACCCGGCAACGCAGCAGTCACCATGCCCCGGGGCAGCATAAAAGGGAGCACGCTCCCGCGTCGCGCTGCCATAGCTGGCCTGGGGGCAGCGTGAAGTCGTGCGAGAGGAAGTCCTTGAGGAGGCGGTGGAATTACTTGGCGAGGGCTGAGGGAGGAAGGCTGGAGGGGGTCGACGAGGCTGCTGGAGACGAGAAGAACCACCCACAGCTGGAGGTTGGTGAGGCTGGCTGGCCTTTTCAGCTGGCTAGCAGTGGCAAGAGCAAGGGAATGCCTTCCTGAGGAGCACTGCAGAGCTCGCCATCCTCATCCCCTGCGGAGCCAGTGTCAGCAGTCGTGAGGAATGGGATGCAGAGATGTTGGCGGGGGTGCCGGTGCTTTGGAGCAGCCACTGGTGCCTTGCCAGGCGCCGGAAGGATCGTTGTCCCCCAGATGGATCAGGCCGGGGGCGTTTTGCCCCTCTGGGAAGGCCCTGAGGTGGCAGCAGGTGGAGGGAGAATCGGGGTTGGGCATCTCCTGGGAGGCGTGAGCAGCCTGCGGGCCGAGGAGGCAGGTCTTGCTCACGTGCTCAGGGAATAGCCCATGGCCGGCGACGCTGGGGTCAGGAAGGAATTTTGCCCCGGGGCAGATTGGCTCTGGTGCCCGGGGGTTTTTTGCCTTCCTCTGCAGCACTGAGCACGGCCCCTTGCCAGGGCTCCTTTGGGCCATTTTGGCTAGGTGCCTGCTGCTCCTGCTCCACGAAGCTGGCCCTCGTGCCCCGCATGCGGGGGGAGGACGCTTTCTAGACTCCCAGGGCGGACGCCCAGGGTGGCCCCCGGGGGTTGCTTCTTCTCCTGCGTAGCATTGGGCGCAGCCCCTTGTCAGGGCTCCTCTGGGCCCTTTGGGCTCAGTTCTTGCCCGCTGCTCTTGCACCTGCGAGGCGCCCCTCGTGCCCTGGCGCTCCCTGGCTTTTTGCCCATTGCAGGTTTGGAGCAGGAGCGAGCTCTGCTCTTGCCTTGGCTCCGTTTCCCGAGGTGTCCTTGCTTGTGCAAAACAGCCTGTGCTTGGAAGGGCTGCAGGCTTGCTGCACCATGCGGAGCTGCAGCTTTTCAGCTCTCCCTGCATGCGATGCAAGCGCAGGGCAGGCAGGAGAGCGCTTTTCATGCCTCCCTGGCCAAGCAGCGCAG
This sequence comes from Platalea leucorodia, assembly GCF_965183815.1. Taxonomy (NCBI): domain Eukaryota; kingdom Metazoa; phylum Chordata; class Aves; order Pelecaniformes; family Threskiornithidae; genus Platalea; species Platalea leucorodia. The sequence continues at coordinate 300,784 of NW_028121432.1, read as the reverse complement.
CGGAGCAAGTTTTGGAAGGCAAAAGGGGTGCTTGTCATCGACACGTGTCCTACTTGTGAAAATAGCCCAGGGCAGCACACCCCTCCTCTTCTGCTGCTTTTCGGTGTGTGGTCGGTCCCCATCCTCCTTCTTCAAGTTCTTCTGCACTGTTGAGAACCGAGGGACTGCTTGGCCTGTCTTCCTGCTGCTCCTTTCTGCAGCTTTCCTTTGCCAGACTGCAAGGGATGCTTTTTCAAACTAAACTAAAGAACACATCAGCCTGCTCCTGGCTGCACATGCGCATTGTGTTCATGCTTGTGAGCCTCGGCTCTGAAAGAGATTCAGCAAAATAGCCTAAAAGAGCCTAAACCAAAATAAGATCAAATAAAATGATAAAATGATAAAATAATAAAAGAACAAAGCAAAATAAAAACGCGTAAAGCAAGGTCAAATAAAATAAGATAAACCAACATAAAATAAAATCATAAGAAATAACCCCAAAGAAAATAGAATCAAATCAAATCCAATAACATCACAGGAAAGAAACGAAACTAAACTGACGTAAACCAACAGAACAAGACAGAAAATAAAATACAGTAAAATAAAGTCAAATCAAATGAAATCAAATCCTCTTTCTACTTGTATCCTTTTTGATTTGTGTCCTCGAAAGTGTTTCTGGAGCTGTAAACCCCCTGGCATTTCAGGCAAACAGTGGTCTCCTTGTTATTCGCCTCATCGTGAGTGCAGGGAATAGAACACAGGTGAAGAGAAGAGAAGGGTTGAGTTGGAAGGGACCTGCAGCGATCCTTCCGGACTCTCTAGCTGAGGGGAAGACGACTAGCAGGAGCAAGGCAAAGGCTGAGAGGGCTGCCGTCACTTTCCGGAAAGGGATTGAGGGTGAAGGCCAAGGGAGGAGAAAAGCTCTTGAGTGCAAGGAAAAAGATGGTCAAGAAGAGAAAAGGATTTGGGACTTCTTTCCCAGAAGAAGACCTCAGCATAAGCAGGGGAGTAGCAAATGTGCCTTGGTGCATGGGTCAGGAACGGCGAGGCCATCCTGCACGTGCTCTCCGTCTCTGCCCAGTTCACGCCGAGGGAAGCAAAAGCCTTGCTTTCACCTCTGGCATCCCCACAACCAAAGGAATGCAGATGGGACAAACAGCCTTGACGACGTAGTCTGAATGTCCAGATGTGTTTAGCGGGACGCCCAGCAGCTGTGCCCAGGGCATGGCCAGCAAGGGCAGGGACAGCCCCCTGAGGCTCCTGGGCCCAGGGACTGCCTCGGGGCCAGCAGCCCAAAGGCCTTCCTGGGAAGGATGCTGGGCGGAGGGCCGGCGGGCGGGGCTGCGCAGGGGGGGCCCCGTCACCCCCGTGTCACAGTGCCAGCACCCGGCAACGCAGCAGTCACCATGCCCCGGGGCAGCATAAAAGGGAGCACGCTCCCGCGTCGCGCTGCCATAGCTGGCCTGGGGGCAGCGCCAAGACGTGCGAGAGGAAGTCCTTGAGGAGGCGGTGGAATTACTTGGCGAGGGCTGAGGGAGGAAGGCCGGAGGAGGCTCGACGAGGCTGCTGGAGACGAGAAGAAGCCCCAACAGCTGGAGGTTGGCGAGGCTGGCTGGCCTTTTCAGCTGGCTAGCAGTGGCAAGAGCAAGGGAATGCCTTCTTGAGGAGCACTGCAGAGCTCGCCATCCTCATCCCTTGCGGAGCCAGTGTCAGCAGCCGTGAGGAATGGGATGCAGAGATGTTGGCGGGGGTGCCGGTGCTTTGGAGCAGCCGCTGGTGCCTTGCCAGGCGCCGGAAGGATCGTTGTCCCCCAGATGGATCAGGCCGGGGGCGTTTTGCCCCTCTGGGAAGGCCCTGAGGTGGCAGCAGGTGGAGGGAGAATCGGGGTTGGGCATCTCCTGGGAGGCGTGAGCAGCCTGCGGGCCGAGGAGGCAGGTCTTGCTCACGTGCTGAGGGAATAGCCCATGGCCGGCGACGCTGGGGTCAGGAAGGAATTTTCCCCCGGGGCAGAGTGGCTGTGGTGCCCGGGGGTTTTTTGCCTTCCTCTGCAGCATTGAGCATGAGCACTTGTCAGGGCTCCTCTGGGCCATTTTGGCTGGGTTACTGCCTGTTGCTCATGCACCACGAAGGTGGCCTCTCGTGGCCTGCAGCTGCGGGGAGGAAGGCTTTTTTCCACCCACGGTGGGCTAGCAAGTGTCCCCGGGGGTTTTTTGCCTTCCTCTGCAGCACTGAGCACAGCCCCTTGCCAGGGCTCCTTTGGGCCGTTTTGGCTAGGTGCCTGCTGCTCCTGCTCCACGAAGCTGGCCCTCGTGCCCCGCATGCGGGGGGAGGACGCTTTCTGGACTCCCAGGGCAGACGCCCAGGGTGGCCCCCGGGGGTTGCTTCTTCTCCTCCGTAGCATTGAGCGCAGCCCCTTGTCAGGGCTCCTCTGGGCCCTTTGGGCTCAGTTCTTGCCCGCTGCTCTTGCACCTGCGAGGCGCCCCTCGTGCCCTGGCGCTCCCTGGCTCTTTTGCCCATTGCAGGTTTGGAGCAGGAGCGAGCTCTGCTCTTGCCTTGGCTCCGTTTCCCGAGGTGTCCTTGCTTGTGCAAAACAGCCTGTGCTTGGAAGGGCTGCAGGCTTGCTGCACCATGCGGAGCTGCAGCTTTTCAGCTCTCCCTGCATGCGATGCAAGCGCAGGGCAGGCAGGAGAGCGCTTTTCATGCCTCCCTGGCCAAGCAGCACAGCGGAGCAAGTTTTGGAAGGCAAAAGGGGTGCTTGTCATCGACACGTGTCCTACTTGTGAAAATAGCCCAGGGCAGCACACCCCTCCTCTTCTGCTGCTTTTCGGTGTGTGGTCGGTCCCCATCCTCCTTCTTCAAGTTCTTCTGCACTGTTGAGAACCGAGGGACTGCTTGGCCTGTCTTCCTGCTGCTCCTTTCTGCAGCTTTCCTTTGCCAGACTGCAAGGGATGCTTTTTCAAACTAAACTAAAGAACACATCAGCCTGCTCCTGGCTGCACATGCACATTGTGTTAATGCTTGTGAGCCTCGGCTCTGAAAGAGATTCAGCAAAATAGCCTAAAAGAGCCTAAACCAAAATAAGATCAAATAAAATGATAAAATGATAAAATAATAAAAGAACAAAGCAAAATAAAAACGCGTAAAGCAAGGTCAAATAAAATAAGATAAACCAACATAAAATAAAATCATAAGAAATAACCCCAAAGAAAATAGAATCAAATCAAATCCATAACATCACAGGAAAGAAACGAAACTAAACTAACATAAACCAACAGAACAAGACAGAAAATAAAATACAGTAAAATAAAGTCAAATCAAATGAAATCAAATCCTCTTTCTACTTGTATCCTTTTTGATTTGTGTCCTCGAAAGTGTTTCTGGAGCTGTAAACCCCCTGGCATTTCAGGCAAACAGTGGTCTCCTTGTTATTCGCCTCATCGTGAGTGCAGGGAATAGAACACAAGTGAAGAGAAGAGAAGGGTTGAGTTGGAAGGGACCTGCAGCGATCCTTCCGGACTCTCTAGCTGAGGGGAAGACGACTAGCAGGAGCAAGGCAAAGGCTGAGAGGGCTGCCGTCACTTTCCGGAAAGGGATTGAGGGTGAAGGCCAAGGGAGGAGAAAAGCTCTTGAGTGCAAGGAAAAAGATGGTCAAGAAGAGAAAAGGATTTGGGACTTCTTTCCCAGAAGAAGCCCTCAGCATAAGCAGGGGAGTAGCAAATGTGCCTTGGTGCATGGGTCAGGAGCGGCGAGGCCATCCTGCACGTGCTCTCCGTCTCTGCCCAGTTCACGCCGAGGGAAGCAAAAGCCTTGCTTTCACCTCTGGCATCCCCACAACCAAAGGAATGCAGATGGGACAAACAGCCTTGACGACGTAGTCTGAATGTCCAGATGTATTTAGCGGGACGCCCAGCAGCTGTGCCCAGGGCATGGCGAGCAAGGGCAGGGACAGCCCCCGAGCCTCCTGGGCCCAGGGGCTGCCTCGGGGCCAGCAGCCCAAAGGCCTTCCTGGGAAGGATGCTGGGCGGAGGGCCGGCGGGCGGGGCTGCGCAGGGGGGGCCCCGTCACCCCCGTGTCACAGTGCCAGCACCCGGCAACGCAGCAGTCACCATGCCCCGGGGCAGCATAAAAGGGAGCACGCTCCCGCGTCGCGCTGCCATAGCTGGCCTGGGGGCAGCGCCAAGACGTGCGAGAGGAAGTCCTTGAGGAGGTGGTGGAATTACTTGGCGAGGGCTGAGGAAGGAAGGCCGGTGGAGGCTCGACGAGGCTGCTGGAGACGAGAAGAAGCCCCAACAGCTGGAGGTTGGCGAGGCTGGCTGGCCTTTTCAGCTGGCTAGCAGTGGCAAGAGCAAGGGAATGCCTTCTTGAGGAGCCCTGCAGAGCTCGCCATCCTCATCCCTTGCGGAGCCAGTGTCAGCAGCCGTGAGGAATGGGATGCAGAGATGTTGGCGGGGGTGCCGGTGCTTTGGAGCAGCTGCTGGTGCCTTGCCAGGCGCCGGAAGGATCGTTGTCCCCCAGATGGATCAGGCCGGGGGCGTTTTGCCCCTCTGGGAAGGCCCTGAGGTGGCAGCAGGTGGAGGGAGAATCGGGGTTGGGCATCTCCTGGGAGGCGTGAGCAGCCTGCGGGCCGAGGAGGCAGGTCTTGCTCACGTGCTGAGGGAATAGCCCATGGCCGGCGACGCTGGGGTCAGGAAGGAATTTTCCCCCGGGGCAGAGTGGCTGTGGTGCCCGGGGGTTTTTTGCCTTCCTCTGCAGCATTGAGCATGAGCACTTGTCAGGGCTCCTCTGGGCCATTTTGGCTGGGTTACTGCCTGTTGCTCATGCACCACGAAGGTGGCCTCTCGTGGCCTGCAGCTGCGGGGAGGAAGGCTTTTTTCCACCCACGGTGGGCTAGCAAGTGTCCCCGGGGGTTTTTTGCCTTCCTCTGCAGCACTGAGCACGGCCCCGTGCCAGGGCTCCTTTGGGCCGTTTTGGCTAGGTGCCTGCTGCTCCTGCTCCACGAAGCTGGCCCTCGTGCCCCGCATGCGGGGGGAGGACGCTTTCTGGACTCCCAGGGCAGACGCCCAGGGTGGCCCCCGGGGGTTGCTTCTTCTCCTCCGTAGCACTGAGCGCAGCCCCTTGTCAGGGCTCCTCTGGGCCCTTTGGGCTCAGTTCTTGCCCGCTGCTCTTGCACCTGCGAGGCGCCCCTCGTGCCCTGGCGCTCCCTGGCTCTTTTGCCCATTGCAGGTTTGGAGCAGGAGCGAGCTCTGCTCTTGCCTTGGCTCCGTTTCCCGAGGTGTCCTTGCTTGTGCAAAACAGCCTGTGCTTGGAAGGGCTGCAGGCTTGCTGCACCATGCGGAGCTGCAGCTTTTCAGCTCTCCCTGCATGCGATGCAAGCGCAGGGCAGGCAGGAGAGCGCTTTTCATGCCTCCCTGGCCAAGCAGCACAGCGGAGCAAGTTTTGGAAGGCAAAAGGGGTGCTTGTCATCGACACGTGTCCTACTTGTGAAAATAGCCCAGGGCAGCACACCCCTCCTCTTCTGCTGCTTTTCGGTGTGTGGTCGGTCCCCATCCTCCTTCTTCAAGTTCTTCTGCACTGTTGAGAACCGAGGGACTGCTTGGCCTGTCTTCCTGCTGCTCCTTTCTGCAGCTTTCCTTTGCCAGACTGCAAGGGATGCTTTTTCAAACTAAACTAAAGAACACATCAGCCTGCTCCTGGCTGCACATGCGCATTGTGTTAATGCTTGTGAGCCTCGGCTCTGAAAGAGATTCAGCAAAATAGCCTAAAAGAGCTTAAACCAAAATAAGATCAAATAAAATGATAAAATGATAAAATAATAAAAGAACAAAGCAAAATAAAAACGCGTAAAGCAAGGTCAAATAAAATAAGATAAACCAACATAAAATAAAATCATAAGAAATAACCCCAAAGAAAATAGAATCAAATCAAATCCATAACATCACAGGAAAGAAACGAAACTAAACTAACATAAACCAACAGAACAAGACAGAAAATAAAATACAGTAAAATAAAGTCAAATCAAGTGAAATCAAATCCTCTTTCTACTTGTATCCTTTTTGATTTGTGTCCTCGAAAGTGTTTCTGGAGCTGTAAACCCCCTGGCATTTCAGGCAAACAGTGGTCTCCTTGTTATTCGCCTCATCGTGAGTGCAGGGAATAGAACACAAGTGAAGAGAAGAGAAGGGTTGAGTTGGAAGGGACCTGCAGCGATCCTTCCGGACTCTCTAGCTGAGGGGAAGACGACTAGCAGGAGCAAGGCAAAGGCTGAGAGGGCTGCCGTCACTTTCCGGAAAGGTATTGAGGGTGAAGGCCAAGGGAGGAGAAAAGCTCTTGAGTGCAAGGAAAAAGATGGTCAAGAAGAGAAAAGGATTTGGGACTTCTTTCCCAGAAGAAGACCTCAGCATAAGCAGGGGAGTAGCAAATGTGCCTTGGTGCATGGGTCAGGAGCGGCGAGGCCATCCTGCACGTGCTCTCCGTCTCTGCCCAGTTCACGCCGAGGGAAGCAAAAGCCTTGCTTTCACCTCTGGCATCCCCACAACCAAAGGAATGCAGATGGGACAAACAGCCTTGACGACGTAGTCTGAATGTCCAGATGTATTTAGCGGGACGCCCAGCAGCTGTGCCCAGGGCATGGCCAGCAAGGGCAGGGACAGCCCCCGAGCCTCCTGGGCCCAGGGACTGCCTCGGGGCCAGCAGCCCAAAGGCCTTCCTGGGAAGGATGCTGGGCGGAGGGCTGGCGGGCGGGGCTGCGCAGGGGGGGCCCCGTCACCCCCGTGTCACAGTGCCAGCACCCGGCAACGCAGCAGTCACCATGCCCCCGGGCAGCATAAAAGGGAGCACGCTCCTGCGTCGCGCTGCCATAGCTGGCCTGGGGGCAGCGCCAAGATGTGCGAGAGGAAGTCCTTGAGGAGGCGGTGGAATTACTTGGCGAGGGCTGAGGAAGGAAGGCCGGTGGAGGCTCGACGAGGCTGCTGGAGACGAGAAGAAGCCCCAACAGCTGGAGGTTGGCGAGGCTGGCTGGCCTTTTCAGCTGGCTAGCAGTGGCAAGAGCAAGGGAATGCCTTCTTGAGGAGCACTGCAGAGCTCGCCATCCTCATCCCTTGCGGAGCCAGTGTCAGCAGCCGTGAGGAATGGGATGCAGAGATGTTGGCGGGGGTGCCGGTGCTTTGGAGCAGCCGCTGGTGCCTTGCCAGGCGCCGGAAGGATCGTTGTCCCCCAGATGGATCAGGCCGGGGGCGTTTTGCCCCTCTGGGAAGGCCCTGAGGTGGCAGCAGGTGGAGGGAGAATCGGGGTTGGGCATCTCCTGGGAGGCGTGAGCAGCCTGCGGGCCGAGGAGGCAGGTCTTGCTCACGTGCTGAGGGAATAGCCCATGGCCGGCGACGCTGGGGTCAGGAAGGAATTTTCCCCCAGGGCAGAGTGGCTGTGGTGCCCGGGGGTTTTTTGCCTTCCTCTGCAGCATTGAGCATGAGCACTTGTCAGGGCTCCTCTGGGCCATTTTGGCTGGGTTACTGCCTGTTGCTCATGCACCACGAAGGTGGCCTCTCGTGGCCTGCAGCTGCGGGGAGGAAGGCTTTTTTCCCCCCACGGTGGGCTAGCAAGTGTCCCCGGGGGTTTTTTGCCTTCCTCTGCAGCACTGAGCACGGCCCCTTGCCAGGGCTCCTTTGGGCCGTTTTGGCTAGGTGCCTGCTGCTCCTGCTCCACGAAGCTGGCCCTCGTGCCCCGCATGCGGGGGGAGGACGCTTTCTGGACTCCCAGGGCGGACGCCCAGGGTGGCCCCCGGGGGTTGCTTCTTCTCCTCCGTAGCATTGAGCGCAGCCCCTTGTCAGGGCTCCTCTGGGCCCTTTGGGCTCAGTTCTTGCCCGCTGCTCTTGCACCTGCGAGGCGCCCCTCGTGCCCTGGCGCTCCCTGGCTCTTTTGCCCATTGCAGGTTTGGAGCAGGAGCGAGCTCTGCTCTTGCCTTGGCTCCGTTTCCCGAGGTGTCCTTGCTTGTGCAAAACAGCCTGTGCTTGGAAGGGCTGCAGGCTTGCTGCACCATGCGGAGCTGCAGCTTTTCAGCTCCCCCTGCATGCGATGCAAGCGCAGGGCAGGCAGGAGAGCGCTTTTCATGCCTCCCTGGCCAAGCAGCACAGCGGAGCAAGTTTTGGAAGGCAAAAGGGGTGCTTGTCATCGACACGTGTCCTACTTGTGAAAATAGCCCAGGGCAGCACACCCCTCCTCTTCTTCTGCTTTTCGGTGTGTGGTCGGTCCCCATCCTCCTTCTTCAAGTTCTTCTGCACTGTTGAGAACCGAGGGACTGCTTGGCCTGTCTTCCTGCTGCTCCTTTCTGCAGCTTTCCTTTGCCAGACTGCAAGGGATGCTTTTTCAAACTAAACTAAAGAACACATCAGCCTGCTCCTGGCTGCACATGCGCATTGTGTTCATGCTTGTGAGCCTCGGCTCTGAAAGAGATTCAGCAAAATAGCCTAAAAGAGCCTAAACCAAAATAAGATCAAATAAAATGATAAAATAACAAAGCAAAATAAAAACGCGTAAAGCAAGGTCAAATAAAATAAGATAAACCAACATAAAATAAAATCATAAGAAATAACCCCAAAGAAAATAGAATCAAATCAAATCCATAACATCACAGGAAAGAAACGAAACTAAACTAACATAAACCAACAGAACAAGACAGAAAATAAAATACAGTAAAATAAAGTCAAATCAAATGAAATCAAATCCTCTTTCTACTTGTATCCTTTTTGATTTGTGTCCTCGAAAGTGTTTCTGGAGCTGTAAACCCCCTGGCATTTCAGGCAAACAGTGGTCTCCTTGTTATTCGCCTCATCGTGAGTGCAGGGAATAGACTAGAGGTGAAGAGAAGAGAAGGGTTGAGTTGGAAGGGACCTGCAGCGATCCTTCCGGACTCTCTAGCTGAGGGGAAGACGACTAGCAGGAGCAAGGCAAAGGCTGAGAGGGCTGCCGTCACTTTCCGGAAAGGTATTGAGGGTGAAGGCCAAGGGAGGAGAAAAGCTCTTGAGTGCAAGGAAAAAGATGGTCAAGAAGAGAAAAGGATTTGGGACTTCTTTCCCAGAAGAAGACCTCAGCATAAGCAGGGGAGTAGCAAATGTGCCTTGGTGCATGGGTCAGGAGCGGCGAGGCCATCCTGCACGTGCTCTCCGTCTCTGCCCAGTTCACGCCGAGGGAAGCAAAAGCCTTGCTTTCACCTCTGGCATCCCCACAACCAAAGGAATGCAGATGGGACAAACAGCCTTGACGACGTAGTCTGAATGTCCAGATGTATTTAGCGGGACGCCCAGCAGCTGTGCCCAGGGCATGGCCAGCAAGGGCAGGGACAGCCCCCGAGCCTCCTGGGCCCAGGGGCTGCCTCGGGGCCAGCAGCCCAAAGGCCTTCCTGGGAAGGATGCTGGGCGGAGGGCCGGCGGGCGGGGCTGCGCAGGGGGGGCCCCGTCACCCCCGTGTCACAGTGCCAGCACCCGGCAACGCAGCAGTCACCATGCCCCGGGGCAGCATAAAAGGGAGCACGCTCCCGCGTCGCGCTGCCATAGCTGGCCTGGGGGCAGCGCCAAGACGTGCGAGAGGAAGTCCTTGAGGAGGCGGTGGAATTACTTGGCGAGGGCTGAGGAAGGAAGGCCGGTGGAGGCTCGACGAGGCTGCTGGAGACGAGAAGAAGCCCCAACAGCTGGAGGTTGGCGAGGCTGGCTGGCCTTTTCAGCTGGCTAGCAGTGGCAAGAGCAAGGGAATGCCTTCTTGAGGAGCACTGCAGAGCTCGCCATCCTCATCCCTTGCGGAGCCAGTGTCAGCAGCCGTGAGGAATGGGATGCAGAGATGTTGGCGGGGGTGCCGGTGCTTTGGAGCAGCCGCTGGTGCCTTGCCAGGCGCCGGAAGGATCGTTGTCCCCCAGATGGATCAGGCCGGGGGCGTTTTGCCCCTCTGGGAAGGCCCTGAGGTGGCAGCAGGTGGAGGGAGAATCGGGGTTGGGCATCTCCTGGGAGGCGTGAGCAGCCTGCGGGCCGAGGAGGCAGGTCTTGCTCACGTGCTGAGGGAATAGCCCATGGCCGGCGACGCTGGGGTCAGGAAGGAATTTTCCCCCAGGGCAGAGTGGCTGTGGTGCCCGGGGGTTTTTTGCCTTCCTCTGCAGCATTGAGCATGAGCACTTGTCAGGGCTCCTCTGGGCCATTTTGGCTGGGTTACTGCCTGTTGCTCATGCACCACGAAGGTGGCCTCTCGTGGCCTGCAGCTGCGGGGAGGAAGGCTTTTTTCCCCCCACGGTGGGCTAGCAAGTGTCCCCGGGGGTTTTTTGCCTTCCTCTGCAGCACTGAGCACGGCCCCTTGCCAGGGCTCCTTTGGGCCGTTTTGGCTAGGTGCCTGCTGCTCCTGCTCCACGAAGCTGGCCCTCGTGCCCCGCATGCGGGGGGAGGACGCTTTCTGGACTCCCAGGGCGGACGCCCAGGGTGGCCCCCGGGGGTTGCTTCTTCTCCTCCGTAGCATTGAGCGCAGCCCCTTGTCAGGGCTCCTCTGGGCCCTTTGGGCTCAGTTCTTGCCCGCTGCTCTTGCACCTGCGAGGCGCCCCTCGTGCCCTGGCGCTCCCTGGCTCTTTTGCCCATTGCAGGTTTGGAGCAGGAGCGAGCTCTGCTCTTGCCTTGGCTCCGTTTCCCGAGGTGTCCTTGCTTGTGCAAAACAGCCTGTGCTTGGAAGGGCTGCAGGCTTGCTGCACCATGCGGAGCTGCAGCTTTTCAGCTCCCCCTGCATGCGATGCAAGCGCAGGGCAGGCAGGAGAGCGCTTTTCATGCCTCCCTGGCCAAGCAGCACAGCGGAGCAAGTTTTGGAAGGCAAAAGGGGTGCTTGTCATCGACACGTGTCCTACTTGTGAAAATAGCCCAGGGCAGCACACCCCTCCTCTTCTTCTGCTTTTCGGTGTGTGGTCGGTCCCCATCCTCCTTCTTCAAGTTCTTCTGCACTGTTGAGAACCGAGGGACTGCTTGGCCTGTCTTCCTGCTGCTCCTTTCTGCAGCTTTCCTTTGCCAGACTGCAAGGGATGCTTTTTCAAACTAAACTAAAGAACACATCAGCCTGCTCCTGGCTGCACATGCGCATTGTGTTCATGCTTGTGAGCCTCGGCTCTGAAAGAGATTCAGCAAAATAGCCTAAAAGAGCCTAAACCAAAATAAGATCAAATAAAATGATAAAATAACAAAGCAAAATAAAAACGCGTAAAGCAAGGTCAAATAAAATAAGATAAACCAACATAAAATAAAATCATAAGAAATAACCCCAAAGAAAATAGAATCAAATCAAATCCATAACATCACAGGAAAGAAACGAAACTAAACTAACATAAACCAACAGAACAAGACAGAAAATAAAATACAGTAAAATAAAGTCAAATCAAATGAAATCAAATCCTCTTTCTACTTGTATCCTTTTTGATTTGTGTCCTCGAAAGTGTTTCTGGAGCTGTAAACCCCCTGGCATTTCAGGCAAACAGTGGTCTCCTTGTTATTCGCCTCATCGTGAGTGCAGGGAATAGACTAGAGGTGAAGAGAAGAGAAGGGTTGAGTTGGAAGGGACCTGCAGCGATCCTTCCGGACTCTCTAGCTGAGGGGAAGACGACTAGCAGGAGCAAGGCAAAGGCTGAGAGGGCTGCCGTCACTTTCCGGAAAGGTATTGAGGGTGAAGGCCAAGGGAGGAGAAAAGCTCTTGAGTGCAAGGAAAAAGATGGTCAAGAAGAGAAAAGGATTTGGGACTTCTTTCCCAGAAGAAGACCTCAGCATAAGCAGGGGAGTAGCAAATGTGCCTTGGTGCATGGGTCAGGAGCGGCGAGGCCATCCTGCACGTGCTCTCCGTCTCTGCCCAGTTCACGCCGAGGGAAGCAAAAGCCTTGCTTTCACCTCTGGCATCCCCACAACCAAAGGAATGCAGATGGGACAAACAGCCTTGACGACGTAGTCTGAATGTCCAGATGTATTTAGCGGGACGCCCAGCAGCTGTGCCCAGGGCATGGCCAGCAAGGGCAGGGACAGCCCCCGAGCCTCCTGGGCCCAGGGGCTGCCTCGGGGCCAGCAGCCCAAAGGCCTTCCTGGGAAGGATGCTGGGCGGAGGGCCGGCGGGCGGGGCTGCGCAGGGGGGGCCCCGTCACCCCCGTGTCACAGTGCCAGCACCCGGCAACGCAGCAGTCACCATGCCCCGGGGCAGCATAAAAGGGAGCACGCTCCCGCGTCGCGCTGCCATAGCTGGCCTGGGGGCAGCGCCAAGACGTGCGAGAGGAAGTCCTTGAGGAGGCGGTGGAATTACTTGGCGAGGGCTGAGGAAGGAAGGCCGGTGGAGGCTCGACGAGGCTGCTGGAGACGAGAAGAAGCCCCAACAGCTGGAGGTTGGCGAGGCTGGCTGGCCTTTTCAGCTGGCTAGCAGTGGCAAGAGCAAGGGAATGCCTTCCTGAGGAGCCCTGCAGAGCTCGCCATCCTCATCCCCTGCGGAGCCAGTGTCAGCAGCCGTGAGGAATGGGATGCAGAGATGTTGGCGGGGGTGCCGGTGCTTTGGAGCAGCCGCTGGTGCCTTGCCAGGCGCCGGAAGGATCGTTGTCCCCTAGATGGATCAGGCCGGGGGCGTTTTGCCCCTCTGGGAAGGCCCTGAGGTGGCAGCAGGTGGAGGGAGAATCGGGGTTGGGCATCTCCTGGGAGGCGTGAGCAGCCTGCGGGCCGAGGAGGCAGGTCTTGCTCACGTGCTGAGGGAATAGCCCATGGCCGGCGACGCTGGGGTCAGGAAGGAATTTTCCCCCGGGGCAGAGTGGCTGTGGTGCCCGGGGGTTTTTTGCCTTCCTCTGCAGCATTGAGCATGAGCACTTGTCAGGGCTCCTCTGGGCCATTTTGGCTGGGTTACTGCCTGCTGCTCATGCACCACGAAGGTGGCCTCTCGTGGCCTGCAGCTGCGGGGAGGAAGGCTTTTTTCCCCCCACGGTGGGCTAGCAAGTGTCCCCGGGGGTTTTTTGCCTTCCTCTGCAGCACTGAGCACAGCCCCTTGCCAGGGCTCCTTTGGGCCGTTTTGGCTAGGTGCCTGCTGCTCCTGCTTCACGAAGCTGGCCCTCGTGCCCCGCATGCGGGGGGAGGACGCTTTCTGGACTCCCAGGGCGGACGCCCAGGGTGGCCCCCGGGGGTTGCTTCTTCTCCTCCGTAGCATTGAGCGCAGCCCCTTGTCAGGGCTCCTCTGGGCCCTTTGGGCTCAGTTCTTGCCCGCTGCTCTTGCACCTGCGAGGCGCCCCTCGTGCCCTGGCGCTCCCTGGCTCTTTTGCCCATTGCAGGTTTGGAGCAGGAGCGAGCTCTGCTCTTGCCTTGGCTCCGTTTCCCGAGGTGTCCTTGCTTGTGCAAAACAGCCTGTGCTTGGAAGGGCTGCAGGCTTGCTGCACCATGCGGAGCTGCAGCTTTTCAGCTCCCCCTGCATGCGATGCAAGCGCAGGGCAGGCAGGAGAGCGCTTTTCATGCCTCCCTGGCCAAGCAGCACAGCGGAGCAAGTTTTGGAAGGCAAAAGGGGTGCTTGTCATCGACACGTGTCCTACTTGTGAAAATAGCCCAGGGCAGCACACCCCTCCTCTTCTTCTGCTTTTCGGTGTGTGGTCGGTCCCCATCCTCCTTCTTCAAGTTCTTCTGCACTGTTGAGAACCGAGGGACTGCTTGGCCTGTCTTCCTGCTGCTCCTTTCTGCAGCTTTCCTTTGCCAGACTGCAAGGGATGCTTTTTCAAACTAAACTAAAGAACACATCAGCCTGCTCCTGGCTGCACATGCGCATTGTGTTCATGCTTGTGAGCCTCGGCTCTGAAAGAGATTCAGCAAAATAGCCTAAAAGAGCCTAAACCAAAATAAGATCAAATAAAATGATAAAATAATAAAAGAACAAAGCAAAATAAAAACGCGTAAAGCAAGGTCAAATAAAATAAGATAAACCAACATAAAATAAAATCATAAGAAATAACCCCAAAGAAAATAGAATCAAATCAAATCCATAACATCACAGGAAAGAAACGAAACTAAACTAACATAAACCAACAGAACAAGACAGAAAATAAAATACAGTAAAATAAAGTCAAATCAAATGAAATCAAATCCTCTTTCTACTTGTATCCTTTTTGATTTGTGTCCTCGAAAGTGTTTCTGGAGCTGTAAACCCCCTGGCATTTCAGGCAAACAGTGGTCTCCTTGTTATTCGCCTCATCGTGAGTGCAGGGAATAGAACACAAGTGAAGAGAAGAGAAGGGTTGAGTTGGAAGGGACCTGCAGCGATCCTTCCGGACTCTCTAGCTGAGGGGAAGACGACTAGCAGGAGCAAGGCAAAGGCTGAGAGGGCTGCCGTCACTTTCCGGAAAGGTATTGAGGGTGAAGGCCAAGGGAGGAGAAAAGCTCTTGAGTGCAAGGAAAAAGATGGTCAAGAAGAGAAAAGGATTTGGGACTTCTTTCCCAGAAGAAGACCTCAGCATAAGCAGGGGAGTAGCAAATGTGCCTTGGTGCATGGGTCAGGAGCGGCGAGGCCATCCTGCACGTGCTCTCCGTCTCTGCCCAGTTCACGCCGAGGGAAGCAAAAGCCTTGCTTTCACCTCTGGCATCCCCACAACCAAAGGAATGCAGATGGGACAAACAGCCTTGACGACGTAGTCTGAATGTCCAGATGTATTTAGCGGGACGCCCAGCAGCTGTGCCCAGGGCATGGCCAGCAAGGGCAGGGACAGCCCCCGAGCCTCCTGGGCCCAGGGGCTGCCTCGGGGCCAGCAGCCCAAAGGCCTTCCTGGGAAGGATGCTGGGCGGAGGGCCGGCGGGCGGGGCTGCGCAGGGGGGGCCCCGTCACCCCCGTGTCACAGTGCCAGCACCCGGCAACGCAGCAGTCACCATGCCCCGGGGCAGCATAAAAGGGAGCACGCTCCCGCGTCGCGCTGCCATAGCTGGCCTGGGGGCAGCGCCAAGACGTGCGAGAGGAAGTCCTTGAGGAGGCGGTGGAATTACTTGGCGAGGGCTGAGGAAGGAAGGCCGGTGGAGGCTCGACGAGGCTGCTGGAGACGAGAAGAAGCCCCAACAGCTGGAGGTTGGCGAGGCTGGCTGGCCTTTTCAGCTGGCTAGCAGTGGCAAGAGCAAGGGAATGCCTTCCTGAGGAGCCCTGCAGAGCTCGCCATCCTCATCCCCTGCGGAGCCAGTGTCAGCAGCCGTGAGGAATGGGATGCAGAGATGTTGGCGGGGGTGCCGGTGCTTTGGAGCAGCCGCTGGTGCCTTGCCAGGCGCCGGAAGGATCGTTGTCCCCTAGATGGATCAGGCCGGGGGCGTTTTGCCCCTCTGGGAAGGCCCTGAGGTGGCAGCAGGTGGAGGGAGAATCGGGGTTGGGCATCTCCTGGGAGGCGTGAGCAGCCTGCGGGCCGAGGAGGCAGGTCTTGCTCACGTGCTGAGGGAATAGCCCATGGCCGGCGACGCTGGGGTCAGGAAGGAATTTTCCCCCGGGGCAGAGTGGCTGTGGTGCCCGGGGGTTTTTTGCCTTCCTCTGCAGCATTGAGCATGAGCACTTGTCAGGGCTCCTCTGGGCCATTTTGGCTGGGTTACTGCCTGCTGCTCATGCACCACGAAGGTGGCCTCTCGTGGCCTGCAGCTGCGGGGAGGAAGGCTTTTTTCCCCCCACGGTGGGCTAGCAAGTGTCCCCGGGGGTTTTTTGCCTTCCTCTGCAACACTGAGCACAGCCCCTTGCCAGGGCTCCTTTGGGCCATTTTGGCTAGGTGCCTGCTGCTCCTGCTCCACGAAGCTGGCCCTCGTGCCCCGCATGCGGGGGGAGGACGCTTTCTGGACTCCCAGGGCGGACGCCCAGGGTGGCCCCCGGGGGTTGCTTCTTCTCCTGCGTAGCATTGGGCGCAGCCCCTTGTCAGGGCTCCTCTGGGCCCTTTGGGCTCAGTTCTTGCCCGCTGCTCTTGCACCTGCGAGGCGCCCCTCGTGCCCTGGCGCTCCCTGGCTCTTTTGCCCATTGCAGGTTTGGAGCAGGAGCGAGCTCTGCTCTTGCCTTGGCTCCGTTTCCCGAGGTGTCCTTGCTTGTGCAAAACAGCCTGTGCTTGGAAGGGCTGCAGGCTTGCTGCACCATGCGGAGCTGCAGCTTTTCAGCTCTCCCTGCATGCGATCTAAGCGCAGGGCAGGCAGGAGAGCGCTTTTCATGCCTCCCTGGCCAAGCAGCACAGCGGAGCAAGTTTTGGAAGGCAAAAGGGGTGCTTGTCATCGACACGTGTCCTACTTGTGAAAATAGCCCAGGGCAGCACACCCCTCCTCTTCTGCTGCTTTTCGGTGTGTGGTCGGTCCCCATCCTCCTTCTTCAAGTTCTTCTGCACTGTTGAGAACCGAGGGACTGCTTGGCCTGTCTTCCTGCTGCTCCTTTCTGCAGCTTTCCTTTGCCAGACTGCAAGGGATGCTTTTTCAAACTAAACTAAAGAACACATCAGCCTGCTCCTGGCTGCACATGCGCATTGTGTTAATGCTTGTGAGCCTCGGCTCTGAAAGAGATTCAGCAAAATAGCCTAAAAGAGCCTAAACCAAAATAAGATCAAATAAAATGATAAAATGATAAAATAATAAAATAACAAAGCAAAATAAAAACGCGTAAAGCAAGGTCAAATAAAATAAGATAAACCAACTGTCGTGGTTTAACCCCAGCCAGCAACTAACCACCACACAGCCGCTCGCTCACTCCCCCCCGGTGGGATGGGGGAGAGAATCGGAAGAGTAAAAGTGAGAAAACTCATGGGTTGAGATAAAGACAGTTTAATAGGTAAAGCAAAAGCCACACGCACAAGCAAAGCAAAGCAAGGAATTCATTCACTACTTCCCAGCGGCAGGCAGGTGTTCAGCCATCTCCAGGAAAGCAGGGCTCCATCACGCGTAACGGTTACTTGGGAAGACAAACGCCATCACTCCGAATGTCCCCCCCTTCCTTCTTCTTCCCCCAGTTTATATACTGAGCATGATGTCATATGGTATGGAATAGCCCTTTGGCCAGTCTGGGTCAGCTGTCCTAGCTATGCTCCCTCCCAGCTTCTTATGCACCTGGCAGAGCACAAGAAGCTAAAAAGTCCTTGACTAGTGTAAACTCTACTCAGCAAGAACCAAAACATCAGTGTCTTATCAACATTATTCTCATCCTAAATCCAAAACACAGCACTCTACCAGCTACTAAGAAGAAAACTAACTCTATCCCAGCTGAAACCAGGACAGTATCCACCCCTTATTCCATACCATTTACGTCATGCTCAGGTCCCACATTATCCAATACATCCTCATTAACCACCACCCCACTTATTCTATGGACCACTCCTGTAAAATGTCTGTAAAATGTCCATAAACATCCACAAATGTCCACATAATGTCCATTGAGTTCATTTAGTCCGTGACTTTGGGCTCCATCGGTGATGGTGATCACTCAGGACAGGAGAGGTGGTGTGTTGTGTGGAGTTATTGGGCACCAAAGCCAGCTCAGGTTGGGTCACTGCTGCACTTGCACTGCTTCTTGTAAGGCTTCTCCTCCATTTGTTCAGGTGGTTCCTGCTATGGTAATTCCTATAACATGCAACTCAGATCATGGGTTACAACAATTTAAAGGTATTTCCATTACAATCTCCACCCCTGGCCACTTTGGGCCAGGATTAACATTGCAATGAACTCCTCCCCTTGCTCCTAGCCTGGCTAGCAACAAGGGGTTCCTGTTATAGTAATTCTCATAACATGCAACTCAAATCCTGGGTTACAACAATTTAAAGGTATTTCCATTACAATCTCCACCCCTGGCCCCTTTGGACCAGACCATTGGGTTTAACACTGCAATGGACTCCTCCCCTTGCCCCTGCTTCGGCTTGGACTTATCCACAGACTGTAGTCCCTTAGGAGTTTACCTGCTCCAAGCGGAGCCTTGTCTATGAGCCACAGTCTCTCCAGGGGTATACCTGCTGTGGCATGGATTTATCCACAGCCACAGTCACTTAGAGGTGCACCTGTTCCCACATGACCTTCTCCATGGGCCACAATGCTTTCAGAGATATACCTGCTCCAGCGTGGCCTTGCCCGCAGCCACAGTCTCTTCAGAAGTAAACTTGCTCCACCATGGCCTTACCCGCAGCCACAGTCTCTTCAGAAGTAAACTTGCTCCACCATGGCCTTACCCGCAGCCACAGTCTCTTCAGAAGTAAACTTGCTCCACCATGGCCTTACCCATGGCCACACGCTTTGAGGTGCTCCAGCATGACCTCATGCACAGCCACTGATGCTTCAAGGTGTACCTGCTGCAGCACGGACTTATCCACAGCCACAGATGCTTCGAGGTGTACCCTCTCCAGCGTGGACTTATCCTTGGGCCACAATCCCTTCAAGAAGTATACCTGCTGTGGCACAGACATAACCATGGCCACAGACTCTTCGAGACATACCTGCTCTGGTATGGGCTTATCCACGTCCACAGGCGCTTCGGGGTGTCCTGCTCCCACATGGACTCATCCACAGGTCACAGTCCCTTTGACTCGAGTTCACACTGGAGTTCCAGCCTGTCCAGTACAGCAGTGCAGAAACAGCAGCGATGCCCTGGCCATCTGCCAGCCCAGGGCATGGCCGTTGTTGTTATCAAAATGTTCCCAGGCACAGCACAGTAAGATGATAAGCAGTTCAGTAAGTAGCAAAAGCAAAAAGCAGCCACTAACGAGCACTATACTCTAATATACAGTAAGGCAAGCAAGCCCCATGGCAAGTACAGAAGCCTGCTGATTAATACCTAAACAGCAGTAACAGCTATAAATTCAATCTAGCACATTCCAATTAAATCTGTCATTATCTCGAACCCTTCGAGCCCCACGTTGGGCGCCAAAAAGGACTGTCGTGGTTTAACCCCAGCCAGCAACTAACCACCACACAGCCGCTCGCTCACTCCCCCCCGGTGGGATGGGGGAGAGAATCGGAAGAGTAAAAGTGAGAAAACTCATGGGTTGAGATAAAGACAGTTTAATAGGTAAAGCAAAAGCCACACGCACAAGCAAAGCAAAGCAAGGAATTCATTCACTACTTCCCAGCGGCAGGCAGGTGTTCAGCCATCTCCAGGAAAGCAGGGCTCCATCACGCGTAACGGTTACTTGGGAAGACAAACGCCATCACTCCGAATGTCCCCCCCTTCCTTCTTCTTCCCCCAGTTTATATACTGAGCATGATGTCATATGGTATGGAATAGCCCTTTGGCCAGTCTGGGTCAGCTGTCCTAGCTATGCTCCCTCCCAGCTTCTTATGCACCTGGCAGAGCACAAGAAGCTAAAAAGTCCTTGACTAGTGTAAACTCTACTCAGCAAGAACCAAAACATCAGTGTCTTATCAACATTATTCTCATCCTAAATCCAAAACACAGCACTCTACCAGCTACTAAGAAGAAAACTAACTCTATCCCAGCTGAAACCAGGACACCAACATAAAATAAAATCATAAGAAATAACCCCAAAGAAAATAGAATCAAATCAAATCCATAACATCACAGGAAAGAAACGAAACTAAACTAACATAAACCAACAGAACAAGACAGAAAATAAAATACAGTAAAATAAAGTCAAATCAAGTGAAATCAAATCCTCTTTCTACTTGTATCCTTTTTGATTTGTGTCCTCGAAAGTGTTTCTGGAGCTGTAAACCCCCTGGCATTTCAGGCAAACAGTGGTCTCCTTGTTATTCGCCTCATCGTGAGTGCAGGGAATAGAACACAAGTGAAGAGAAGAGAAGGGTTGAGTTGGAAGGGACCTGCAGCGATCCTTCCGGACTCTCTAGCTGAGGGGAAGACGACTAGCAGGAGCAAGGCAAAGGCTGAGAGGGCTGCCGTCACTTTCCGGAAAGGGATTGAGGGTGAAGGCCAAGGGAGGAGAAAAGCTCTTGAGTGCAAGGAAAAAGATGGTCAAGAAGAGAAAAGGATTTGGGACTTCTTTCCCAGAAGAAGCCCTCAGCATAAGCAGGGGAGTAGCAAATGTGCCTTGGTGCATGGGTCAGGAACGGCGAGGCCATCCTGCACGTGCTCTCCGTCTCTGCCCAGTTCACGCCGAGGGAAGCAAAAGCCTTGCTTTCACCTCTGGCATCCCCACAACCAAAGGAATGCAGATGGGACAAACAGCCTTGACGACGTAGTCTGAATGTCCAGATGTATTTAGCGGGACGCCCAGCAGCTGTGCCCAGGGCGTGGCCAGCAAGGGCAGGGACAGCCCCCGAGCCTCCTGGGCCCAGGGGCTGCCTCGGGGCCAGCAGCCCAAAGGCCTTCCTGGGAAGGATGCTGGGCGGAGGGCCGGCGGGCGGGGCTGCGCAGGGGGGGCCCCGTCACCCCCGTGTCACAGTGCCAGCACCCGGCAACGCAGCAGTCACCATGCCCCGGGGCAGCATAAAAGGGAGCACGCTCCCGCGTCGCGCTGCCATAGCTGGCCTGGGGGCAGCGCCAAGACGTGCGAGAGGAAGTCCTTGAGGAGGCGGTGGAATTACTTGGTGAGGGCTGAGGGAGGAAGGCCGGAGGAGGCTCGACGAGGCTGCTGGAGACGAGAAGAAGCCCCAACAGCTGGAGGTTGGCGAGGCTGGCTGGCCTTTTCAGCTGGCTAGCAGTGGCAAGAGCAAGGGAATGCCTTCTTGAGGAGCACTGCAGAGCTCGCCATCCTCATCCCTTGCGGAGCCAGTGTCAGCAGCCGTGAGGAATGGGATGCAGAGATGTTGGCGGGGGTGCCGGTGCTTTGGAGCAGCCGCTGGTGCCTTGCCAGGCGCCGGAAGGATCGTTGTCCCCCAGATGGATCAGGCCGGGGGCGTTTTGCCCCTCTGGGAAGGCCCTGAGGTGGCAGCAGGTGGAGGGAGAATCGGGGTTGGGCATCTCCTGGGAGGCGTGAGCAGCCTGCGGGCCGAGGAGGCAGGCCTTGCTCACGTGCTCAGGGAATAGCCCATGGCCGGCGACGCTGGGGTCAGGAAGGAATTTTCCCCCGGGGCAGATTGGCTCTGGTGCCCGGGGGTTTTTTGCCTTCCTCTGCAGCATTGAGCATGAGCACTTGTCAGGGCTCCTCTGGGCCATTTTGGCTGGGTTACTGCCTGTTGCTCATGCACCACGAAGGTGGCCTCTCGTGGCCTGCAGCTGCGGGGAGGAAGGCTTTTTTCCCCCCACGGTGGGCTAGCAAGTGTCCCCGGGGGTTTTTTGCCTTCCTCTGCAGCACTGAGCACAGCCCCTTGCCAGGGCTCCTTTGGGCCGTTTTGGCTAGGTGCCTGCTGCTCCTGCTTCACGAAGCTGGCCCTCGTGCCCCGCATGCGGGGGGAGGACGCTTTCTGGACTCCCAGGGCGGACGCCCAGGGTGGCCCCCGGGGGTTGCTTCTTCTCCTCCGTAGCATTGAGCGCAGCCCCTTGTCAGGGCTCCTCTGGGCCCTTTGGGCTCAGTTCTTGCCCGCTGCTCTTGCACCTGCGAGGCGCCCCTCGTGCCCTGGCGCTCCCTGGCTCTTTTGCCCATTGCAGGTTTGGAGCAGGAGCGAGCTCTGCTCTTGCCTTGGCTCCGTTTCCCGAGGTGTCCTTGCTTGTGCAAAACAGCCTGTGCTTGGAAGGGCTGCAGGCTTGCTGCACCATGCGGAGCTGCAGCTTTTCAGCTCCCCCTGCATGCGATGCAAGCGCAGGGCAGGCAGGAGAGCGCTTTTCATGCCTCCCTGGCCAAGCAGCACAGCGGAGCAAGTTTTGGAAGGCAAAAGGGGTGCTTGTCATCGACACGTGTCCTACTTGTGAAAATAGCCCAGGGCAGCACACCCCTCCTCTTCTTCTGCTTTTCGGTGTGTGGTCGGTCCCCATCCTCCTTCTTCAAGTTCTTCTGCACTGTTGAGAACCGAGGGACTGCTTGGCCTGTCTTCCTGCTGCTCCTTTCTGCAGCTTTCCTTTGCCAGACTGCAAGGGATGCTTTTTCAAACTAAACTAAAGAACACATCAGCCTGCTCCTGGCTGCACATGCGCATTGTGTTCATGCTTGTGAGCCTCGGCTCTGAAAGAGATTCAGCAAAATAGCCTAAAAGAGCCTAAACCAAAATAAGATCAAATAAAATGATAAAATAATAAAAGAACAAAGCAAAATAAAAACGCGTAAAGCAAGGTCAAATAAAATAAGATAAACCAACATAAAATAAAATCATAAGAAATAACCCCAAAGAAAATAGAATCAAATCAAATCCATAACATCACAGGAAAGAAACGAAACTAAACTAACATAAACCAACAGAACAAGACAGAAAATAAAATACAGTAAAATAAAGTCAAATCAAATGAAATCAAATCCTCTTTCTACTTGTATCCTTTTTGATTTGTGTCCTCGAAAGTGTTTCTGGAGCTGTAAACCCCCTGGCATTTCAGGCAAACAGTGGTCTCCTTGTTATTCGCCTCATCGTGAGTGCAGGGAATAGAACACAAGTGAAGAGAAGAGAAGGGTTGAGTTGGAAGGGACCTGCAGCGATCCTTCCGGACTCTCTAGCTGAGGGGAAGACGACTAGCAGGAGCAAGGCAAAGGCTGAGAGGGCTGCCGTCACTTTCCGGAAAGGGATTGAGGGTGAAGGCCAAGGGAGGAGAAAAGCTCTTGAGTGCAAGGAAAAAGATGGTCAAGAAGAGAAAAGGATTTGGGACTTCTTTCCCAGAAGAAGCCCTCAGCATAAGCAGGGGAGTAGCAAATGTGCCTTGGTGCATGGGTCAGGAGCGGCGAGGCCATCCTGCACGTGCTCTCCGTCTCTGCCCAGTTCACGCCGAGGGAAGCAAAAGCCTTGCTTTCACCTCTGGCATCCCCACAACCAAAGGAATGCAGATGGGACAAACAGCCTTGACGACGTAGTCTGAATGTCCAGATGTATTTAGCGGGACGCCCAGCAGCTGTGCCCAGGGCGTGGCCAGCAAGGGCAGGGACAGCCCCCGAGCCTCCTGGGCCCAGGGGCTGCCTCGGGGCCAGCAGCCCAAAGGCCTTCCTGGGAAGGATGCTGGGCGGAGGGCTGGTGGGCGGGGCTGCGCAGGGGGGGCCCCGTCACCCCCGTGTCACAGTGCCAGCACCCGGCAACGCAGCAGTCACCATGCCCCGGGGCAGCATAAAAGGGAGCACGCTCCCGCGTCGCGCTGCCATAGCTGGCCTGGGGGCAGCGCCAAGACGTGCGAGAGGAAGTCCTTGAGGAGGCGGTGGAATTACTTGGCGAGGGCTGAGGGAGGAAGGCCGGAGGAGGCTCGACGAGGCTGCTGGAGACGAGAAGAAGCCCCAACAGCTGGAGGTTGGCGAGGCTGGCTGGCCTTTTCAGCTGGCTAGCAGTGGCAAGAGCAAGGGAATGCCTTCTTGAGGAGCACTGCAGAGCTCGCCATCCTCATCCCTTGCGGAGCCAGTGTCAGCAGCCGTGAGGAATGGGATGCAGAGATGTTGGCGGGGGTGCCGGTGCTTTGGAGCAGCCGCTGGTGCCTTGCCAGGCGCCGGAAGGATCGTTGTCCCCCAGATGGATCAGGCCGGGGGCGTTTTGCCCCTCTGGGAAGGCCCTGAGGTGGCAGCAGGTGGAGGGAGAATCGGGGTTGGGCATCTCCTGGGAGGCGTGAGCAGCCTGCGGGCCGAGGAGGCAGGCCTTGCTCACGTGCTCAGGGAATAGCCCATGGCCGGCGACGCTGGGGTCAGGAAGGAATTTTCCCCCGGGGCAGAGTGGCTGTGGTGCCCGGGGGTTTTTTGCCTTCCTCTGCAGCATTGAGCATGAGCACTTGTCAGGGCTCCTCTGGGCCATTTTGGCTGGGTTACTGCCTGTTGCTCATGCACCATGAAGGTGGCCTCTCGTGGCCTGCAGCTGCGGGGAGGAAGGCTTTTTTCCCCCCACGGTGGGCTAGCAAGTGTCCCCGGGGGTTTTTTGCCTTCCTCTGCAGCACTGAGCACAGCCCCTTGCCAGGGCTCCTTTGGGCCGTTTTGGCTAGGTGCCTGCTGCTCCTGCTTCACGAAGCTGGCCCTCGTGCCCCGCATGCGGGGGGAGGACGCTTTCTGGACTCCCAGGGCAGACGCCCAGGGTGGCCCCCGGGGGTTGCTTCTTCTCCTGCGTAGCACTGAGCGCAGCCCCTTGTCAGGGCTCCTCTGGGCCCTTTGGGCTCAGTTCTTGCCCGCTGCTCTTGCACCTGCGAGGCGCCCCTCGTGCCCTGGCGCTCCCTGGCTCTTTTGCCCATTGCAGGTTTGGAGCAGGAGCGAGCTCTGCTCTTGCCTTGGCTCCGTTTCCCGAGGTGTCCTTGCTTGTGCAAAACAGCCTGTGCTTGGAAGGGCTGCAGGCTTGCTGCACCATGCGGAGCTGCAGCTTTTCAGCTCCCCCTGCATGCGATGCAAGCGCAGGGCAGGCAGGAGAGCGCTTTTCATGCCTCCCTGGCCAAGCAGCACAGCGGAGCAAGTTTTGGAAGGCAAAAGGGGTGCTTGTCATCGACACGTGTCCTACTTGTGAAAATAGCCCAGGGCACCACACCCCTCCTCTTCTTCTGCTTTTCGGTGTGTGGTCGGTACCCATCCTCCTTCTTCAAGTTCTTCTGCACTGTTGAGAAACGAGGGACTGCTCGGCCTGTCTTCCTGCTGCTCCTTTCTGCAGCTTTCCTTTGCCAGACTGCAAGGGATGCTTTTTCAAACTAAACTAAAGAACACATCAGCCTGCTCCTGGCTGCACATGCGCATTGTGTTAATGCTTGTGAGCCTCGGCTCTGAAAGAGATTCAGCAAAATAGCCTAAAAGAGCCTAAACCAAAATAAGATCAAATAAAATGATAAAATGATAAAATAATAAAAGAACAAAGCAAAATAAAAACGCGTAAAGCAAGGTCAAATAAAATAAGATAAACCAACATAAAATAAAATCATAAGAAATAACCCCAAAGAAAATAGAATCAAATCAAATCCATAACATCACAGGAAAGAAACGAAACTAAACTAACATAAACCAACAGAACAAGACAGAAAATAAAAGAAAGTAAAAGAAAGTCAAATCAAGTGAAATCAAATCCTCTTTCTACTTGTATCCTTTTTGATTTGTGTCCTCGAAAGTGTTTCTGGAGCTGTAAACCCCCTGGCATTTCAGGCAAACAGTGGTCTCCTTGTTATTCGCCTCATCGTGAGTGCAGGGAATAGAACACAAGTGAAGAGAAGAGAAGGGTTGAGTTGGAAGGGACCTGCAGCGATCCTTCCGGACTCTCTAGCTGAGGGGAAGACGACTAGCAGGAGCAAGGCAAAGGCTGAGAGGGCTGCCGTCACTTTCCGGAAAGGGATTGAGGGTGAAGGCCAAGGGAGGAGAAAAGCTCTTGAGTGCAAGGAAAAAGATGGTCAAGAAGAGAAAAGGATTTGGGACTTCTTTCCCAGAAGAAGCCCTCAGCATAAGCAGGGGAGTAGCAAATGTGCCTTGGTGCATGGGTCAGGAACGGCGAGGCCATCCTGCACGTGCTCTCCGTCTCTGCCCAGTTCACGCCGAGGGAAGCAAAAGCCTTGCTTTCACCTCTGGCATCCCCACAACCAAAGGAATGCAGATGGGACAAACAGCCTTGACGACGTAGTCTGAATGTCCAGATGTATTTAGCGGGACGCCCAGCAGCTGTGCCCAGGGCGTGGCCAGCAAGGGCAGGGACAGCCCCCGAGCCTCCTGGGCCCAGGGGCTGCCTCGGGGCCAGCAGCCCAAAGGCCTTCCTGGGAAGGATGCTGGGCGGAGGGCCGGCGGGCGGGGCTGCGCAGGGGGGGCCCCGTCACCCCCGTGTCACAGTGCCAGCACCCGGCAACGCAGCAGTCACCATGCCCCGGGGCAGCATAAAAGGGAGCACGCTCCCGCGTCGCGCTGCCATAGCTGGCCTGCGGGCAGCGCCAAGACGTGCGAGAGGAAGTCCTTGAGGAGGCGGTGGAATTACTTGGCGAGGGCTGAGGGAGGAAGGCCGGAGGAGGCTCGACGAGGCTGCTGGAGACGAGAAGAAGCCCCAACAGCTGGAGGTTGGCGAGGCTGGCTGGCCTTTTCAGCTGGCTAGCAGTGGCAAGAGCAAGGGAATGCCTTCTTGAGGAGCCCTGCAGAGCTCGCCATCCTCATCCCTTGCGGAGCCAGTGTCAGCAGCCGTGAGGAATGGGATGCAGAGATGTTGGCGGGGGTGCCGGTGCTTTGGAGCAGCCGCTGGTGCCTTGCCAGGCGCCGGAAGGATCGTTGTCCCCCAGATGGATCAGGCCGGGGGCGTTTTGCCCCTCTGGGAAGGCCCTGAGGTGGCAGCAGGTGGAGGGAGAATCGGGGTTGGGCATCTCCTGGGAGGCGTGAGCAGCCTGCGGGCCGAGGAGGCAGGCCTTGCTCACGTGCTCAGGGAATAGCCCATGGCCGGCGACGCTGGGGTCAGGAAGGAATTTTCCCCCGGGGCAGATTGGCTCTGGTGCCCGGGGGTTTTTTGCCTTCCTCTGCAGCATTGAGCATGAGCACTTGTCAGGGCTCCTCTGGGCCATTTTGGCTGGGTTACTGCCTGTTGCTCATGCACCACGAAGGTGGCCTCTCGTGGCCTGCAGCTGCGGGGAGGAAGGCTTTTTTCCCCCCACGGTGGGCTAGCAAGTGTCCCCGGGGGTTTTTTGCCTTCCTCTGCAGCACTGAGCACGGCCCCGTGCCAGGGCTCCTTTGGGCCGTTTTGGCTAGGTGCCTGCTGCTCCTGCTCCACGAAGCTGGCCCTCGTGCCCCGCATGCGGGGGGAGGACGCTTTCTGGACTCCCAGGGCAGACGCCCAGGGTGGCCCCCGGGGGTTGCTTCTTCTCCTGCGTAGCACTGAGCGCAGCCCCTTGTCAGGGCTCCTCTGGGCCCTTTGGGCTCAGTTCTTGCCCGCTGCTCTTGCACCTGCGAGGCGCCCCTCGTGCCCTGGCGCTCCCTGGCTCTTTTGCCCATTGCAGGTTTGGAGCAGGAGCGAGCTCTGCTCTTGCCTTGGCTCCGTTTCCCGAGGTGTCCTTGCTTGTGCAAAACAGCCTGTGCTTGGAAGGGCTGCAGGCTTGCTGCACCATGCGGAGCTGCAGCTTTTCAGCTCTCCCTGCATGCGATGCAAGCGCAGGGCAGGCAGGAGAGCGCTTTTCATGCCTCCCTGGCCAAGCAGCACAGCGGAGCAAGTTTTGGAAGGCAAAAGGGGTGCTTGTCATCGACACGTGTCCTACTTGTGAAAATAGCCCAGGGCAGCACACCCCTCCTCTTCTTCTGCTTTTCGGTGTGTGGTCGGTCCCCATCCTCCTTCTTCAAGTTCTTCTGCACTGTTGAGAAACGAGGGACTGCTTGGCCTGTCTTCCTGCTGCTCCTTTCTGCAGCTTTCCTTTGCCAGACTGCAAGGGATGCTTTTTCAAACTAAACTAAAGAACACATCAGCCTGCTCCTGGCTGCACATGCGCATTGTGTTCATGCTTGTGAGCCTCGGCTCTGAAAGAGATTCAGCAAAATAGCCTAAAAGAGCCTAAACCAAAATAAGATCAAATAAAATGATAAAATGATAAAATAATAAAAGAACAAAGCAAAATAAAAACGCGTAAAGCAAGGTCAAATAAAATAAGATAAACCAACATAAAATAAAATCATAAGAAATAACCCCAAAGAAAATAGAATCAAATCAAATCCATAACATCACAGGAAAGAAACGAAACTAAACTAACATAAACCAACAGAACAAGACAGAAAATAAAAGAAAGTAAAAGAAAGTCAAATCAAGTGAAATCAAATCCTCTTTCTACTTGTATCCTTTTTGATTTGTGTCCTCGAAAGTGTTTCTGGAGCTGTAAACCCCCTGGCATTTCAGGCAAACAGTGGTCTCCTTGTTATTCGCCTCATCGTGAGTGCAGGGAATAGAACACAAGTGAAGAGAAGAGAAGGGTTGAGTTGGAAGGGACCTGCAGCGATCCTTCCGGACTCTCTAGCTGAGGGGAAGACGACTAGCAGGAGCAAGGCAAAGGCTGAGAGGGCTGCCGTCACTTTCCGGAAAGGGATTGAGGGTGAAGGCCAAGGGAGGAGAAAAGCTCTTGAGTGCAAGGAAAAAGATGGTCAAGAAGAGAAAAGGATTTGGGACTTCTTTCCCAGAAGAAGCCCTCAGCATAAGCAGGGGAGTAGCAAATGTGCCTTGGTGCATGGGTCAGGAGCGGCGAGGCCATCCTGCACGTGCTCTCCGTCTCTGCCCAGTTCACGCCGAGGGAAGCAAAAGCCTTGCTTTCACCTCTGGCATCCCCACAACCAAAGGAATGCAGATGGGACAAACAGCCTTGACGACGTAGTCTGAATGTCCAGATGTATTTAGCGGGACGCCCAGCAGCTGTGCCCAGGGCATGGCCAGCAAGGGCAGGGACAGCCCCCGAGCCTCCTGGGCCCAGGGACTGCCTCGGGGCCAGCAGCCCAAAGGCCTTCCTGGGAAGGATGCTGGGCGGAGGGCTGGCGGGCGGGGCTGCGCAGGGGGGGCCCCGTCACCCCCGTGTCACAGTGCCAGCACCCGGCAACGCAGCAGTCACCATGCCCCCGGGCAGCATAAAAGGGAGCACGGTCCCGCGTCGCGCTGCCATAGCTGGCCTGGGGGCAGCGCCAAGATGTGCGAGAGGAAGTCCTTGAGGAGGCGGTGGAATTACTTGGCGAGGGCTGAGGAAGGAAGGCCGGTGGAGGCTCGACGAGGCTGCTGGAGACGAGAAGAAGCCCCAACAGCTGGAGGTTGGCGAGGCTGGCTGGCCTTTTCAGCTGGCTAGCAGTGGCAAGAGCAAGGGAATGCCTTCTTGAGGAGCACTGCAGAGCTCGCCATCCTCATCCCTTGCGGAGCCAGTGTCAGCAGCCGTGAGGAATGGGATGCAGAGATGTTGGCGGGGGTGCCGGTGCTTTGGAGCAGCCGCTGGTGCCTTGCCAGGCGCCGGAAGGATCGTTGTCCCCCAGATGGATCAGGCCGGGGGCGTTTTGCCCCTCTGGGAAGGCCCTGAGGTGGCAGCAGGTGGAGGGAGAATCGGGGTTGGGCATCTCCTGGGAGGCGTGAGCAGCCTGCGGGCCGAGGAGGCAGGTCTTGCTCACGTGCTGAGGGAATAGCCCATGGCCGGCGACGCTGGGGTCAGGAAGGAATTTTCCCCCAGGGCAGAGTGGCTGTGGTGCCCGGGGGTTTTTTGCCTTCCTCTGCAGCATTGAGCATGAGCACTTGTCAGGGCTCCTCTGGGCCATTTTGGCTGGGTTACTGCCTGTTGCTCATGCACCACGAAGGTGGCCTCTCGTGGCCTGCAGCTGCGGGGAGGAAGGCTTTTTTCCCCCCACGGTGGGCTAGCAAGTGTCCCCGGGGGTTTTTTGCCTTCCTCTGCAGCACTGAGCACGGCCCCTTGCCAGGGCTCCTTTGGGCCGTTTTGGCTAGGTGCCTGCTGCTCCTGCTCCACGAAGCTGGCCCTCGTGCCCCGCATGCGGGGGGAGGACGCTTTCTGGACTCCCAGGGCGGACGCCCAGGGTGGCCCCCGGGGGTTGCTTCTTCTCCTCCGTAGCATTGAGCGCAGCCCCTTGTCAGGGCTCCTCTGGGCCCTTTGGGCTCAGTTCTTGCCCGCTGCTCTTGCACCTGCGAGGCGCCCCTCGTGCCCTGGCGCTCCCTGGCTCTTTTGCCCATTGCAGGTTTGGAGCAGGAGCGAGCTCTGCTCTTGCCTTGGCTCCGTTTCCCGAGGTGTCCTTGCTTGTGCAAAACAGCCTGTGCTTGGAAGGGCTGCAGGCTTGCTGCACCATGCGGAGCTGCAGCTTTTCAGCTCCCCCTGCATGCGATGCAAGCGCAGGGCAGGCAGGAGAGCGCTTTTCATGCCTCCCTGGCCAAGCAGCACAGCGGAGCAAGTTTTGGAAGGCAAAAGGGGTGCTTGTCATCGACACGTGTCCTACTTGTGAAAATAGCCCAGGGCAGCACACCCCTCCTCTTCTTCTGCTTTTCGGTGTGTGGTCGGTCCCCATCCTCCTTCTTCAAGTTCTTCTGCACTGTTGAGAACCGAGGGACTGCTTGGCCTGTCTTCCTGCTGCTCCTTTCTGCAGCTTTCCTTTGCCAGACTGCAAGGGATGCTTTTTCAAACTAAACTAAAGAACACATCAGCCTGCTCCTGGCTGCACATGCGCATTGTGTTCATGCTTGTGAGCCTCGGCTCTGAAAGAGATTCAGCAAAATAGCCTAAAAGAGCCTAAACCAAAATAAGATCAAATAAAATGATAAAATAACAAAGCAAAATAAAAACGCGTAAAGCAAGGTCAAATAAAATAAGATAAACCAACATAAAATAAAATCATAAGAAATAACCCCAAAGAAAATAGAATCAAATCAAATCCATAACATCACAGGAAAGAAACGAAACTAAACTAACATAAACCAACAGAACAAGACAGAAAATAAAATACAGTAAAATCAAGTAAAATCAAATGAAATCAAATCCTGTTTCTACTTGTATCCTTTTTGATTTGTGTCCTCGAAAGTGTTTCTGGAGCTGTAAACCCCCTGGCATTTCAGGCAAACAGTGGTCTCCTTGTTATTCGCCTCATCGTGAGTGCAGGGAATAGACTAGAGGTGAAGAGAAGAGAAGGGTTGAGTTGGAAGGGACCTGCAGCGATCCTTCCGGACTCTCTAGCTGAGGGGAAGACGACTAGCAGGAGCAAGGCAAAGGCTGAGAGGGCTGCCGTCACTTTCCGGAAAGGTATTGAGGGTGAAGGCCAAGGGAGGAGAAAAGCTCTTGAGTGCAAGGAAAAAGATGGTCAAGAAGAGAAAAGGATTTGGGACTTCTTTCCCAGAAGAAGACCTCAGCATAAGCAGGGGAGTAGCAAATGTGCCTTGGTGCATGGGTCAGGAGCGGCGAGGCCATCCTGCACGTGCTCTCCGTCTCTGCCCAGTTCACGCCGAGGGAAGCAAAAGCCTTGCTTTCACCTCTGGCATCCCCACAACCAAAGGAATGCAGATGGGACAAACAGCCTTGACGACGTAGTCTGAATGTCCAGATGTATTTAGCGGGACGCCCAGCAGCTGTGCCCAGGGCATGGCCAGCAAGGGCAGGGACAGCCCCCGAGCCTCCTGGGCCCAGGGACTGCCTCGGGGCCAGCAGCCCAAAGGCCTTCCTGGGAAGGATGCTGGGCGGAGGGCTGGCGGGCGGGGCTGCGCAGGGGGGGCCCCGTCACCCCCGTGTCACAGTGCCAGCACCCGGCAACGCAGCAGTCACCATGCCCCCGGGCAGCATAAAAGGGAGCACGCTCCTGCGTCGCGCTGCCATAGCTGGCCTGGGGGCAGCGCCAAGACGTGCGAGAGGAAGTCCTTGAGGAGGCGGTGGAATTACTTGGCGAGGGCTGAGGAAGGAAGGCCGGTGGAGGCTCGACGAGGCTGCTGGAGACGAGAAGAAGCCCCAACAGCTGGAGGTTGGCGAGGCTGGCTGGCCTTTTCAGCTGGCTAGCAGTGGCAAGAGCAAGGGAATGCCTTCCTGAGGAGCCCTGCAGAGCTCGCCATCCTCATCCCCTGCGGAGCCAGTGTCAGCAGCCGTGAGGAATGGGATGCAGAGATGTTGGCGGGGGTGCCGGTGCTTTGGAGCAGCCGCTGGTGCCTTGCCAGGCGCCGGAAGGATCGTTGTCCCCTAGATGGATGAGGCCGGGGGCGTTTTGCCCCTCTGGGAAGGCCCTGAGGTGGCAGCAGGTGGAGGGAGAATCGGGGTTGGGCATCTCCTGGGAGGCGTGAGCAGCCTGCGGGCCGAGGAGGCAGGTCTTGCTCACGTGCTGAGGGAATAGCCCATGGCCGGCGACGCTGGGGTCAGGAAGGAATTTTCCCCCAGGGCAGAGTGGCTGTGGTGCCCGGGGGTTTTTTGCCTTCCTCTGCAGCATTGAGCATGAGCACTTGTCAGGGCTCCTCTGGGCCATTTTGGCTGGGTTACTGCCTGTTGCTCATGCACCACGAAGGTGGCCTCTCGTGGCCTGCAGCTGCGGGGAGGAAGGCTTTTTTCCCCCCACGGTGGGCTAGCAAGTGTCCCCGGGGGTTTTTTGCCTTCCTCTGCAGCACTGAGCACGGCCCCTTGCCAGGGCTCCTTTGGGCCGTTTTGGCTAGGTGCCTGCTGCTCCTGCTCCACGAAGCTGGCCCTCGTGCCCCGCATGCGGGGGGAGGACGCTTTCTGGACTCCCAGGGCGGACGCCCAGGGTGGCCCCCGGGGGTTGCTTCTTCTCCTCCGTAGCATTGAGCGCAGCCCCTTGTCAGGGCTCCTCTGGGCCCTTTGGGCTCAGTTCTTGCCCGCTGCTCTTGCACCTGCGAGGCGCCCCTCGTGCCCTGGCGCTCCCTGGCTCTTTTGCCCATTGCAGGTTTGGAGCAGGAGCGAGCTCTGCTCTTGCCTTGGCTCCGTTTCCCGAGGTGTCCTTGCTTGTGCAAAACAGCCTGTGCTTGGAAGGGCTGCAGGCTTGCTGCACCATGCGGAGCTGCAGCTTTTCAGCTCCCCCTGCATGCGATGCAAGCGCAGGGCAGGCAGGAGAGCGCTTTTCATGCCTCCCTGGCCAAGCAGCACAGCGGAGCAAGTTTTGGAAGGCAAAAGGGGTGCTTGTCATCGACACGTGTCCTACTTGTGAAAATAGCCCAGGGCAGCACACCCCTCCTCTTCTTCTGCTTTTCGGTGTGTGGTCGGTCCCCATCCTCCTTCTTCAAGTTCTTCTGCACTGTTGAGAACCGAGGGACTGCTTGGCCTGTCTTCCTGCTGCTCCTTTCTGCAGCTTTCCTTTGCCAGACTGCAAGGGATGCTTTTTCAAACTAAACTAAAGAACACATCAGCCTGCTCCTGGCTGCACATGCGCATTGTGTTCATGCTTGTGAGCCTCGGCTCTGAAAGAGATTCAGCAAAATAGCCTAAAAGAGCCTAAACCAAAATAAGATCAAATAAAATGATAAAATAACAAAGCAAAATAAAAACGCGTAAAGCAAGGTCAAATAAAATAAGATAAACCAACATAAAATAAAATCATAAGAAATAACCCCAAAGAAAATAGAATCAAATCAAATCCATAACATCACAGGAAAGAAACGAAACTAAACTAACATAAACCAACAGAACAAGACAGAAAATAAAATACAGTAAAATAAAGTCAAATCAAGTGAAATCAAATCCTCTTTCTACTTGTATCCTTTTTGATTTGTGTCCTCGAAAGTGTTTCTGGAGCTGTAAACCCCCTGGCATTTCAGGCAAACAGTGGTCTCCTTGTTATTCGCCTCATCGTGAGTGCAGGGAATAGACTAGAGGTGAAGAGAAGAGAAGGGTTGAGTTGGAAGGGACCTGCAGCGATCCTTCCGGACTCTCTAGCTGAGGGGAAGACGACTAGCAGGAGCAAGGCAAAGGCTGAGAGGGCTGCCGTCACTTTCCGGAAAGGGATTGAGGGTGAAGGCCAAGGGAGGAGAAAAGCTCTTGAGTGCAAGGAAAAAGATGGTCAAGAAGAGAAAAGGATTTGGGACTTCTTTCCCAGAAGAAGACCTCAGCATAAGCAGGGGAGTAGCAAATGTGCCTTGGTGCATGGGTCAGGAGCGGCGAGGCCATCCTGCACGTGCTCTCCGTCTCTGCCCAGTTCACGCCGAGGGAAGCAAAAGCCTTGCTTTCACCTCTGGCATCCCCACAACCAAAGGAATGCAGATGGGACAAACAGCCTTGACGATGTAGTCTGAATGTCCAGATGTATTTAGCGGGACGCCCAGCAGCTGTGCCCAGGGCATGGCCAGCAAGGGCAGGGACAGCCCCCGAGCCTCCTGGGCCCAGGGGCTGCCTCGGGGCCAGCAGCCCAAAGGCCTTCCTGGGAAGGATGCTGGG
Organism: Platalea leucorodia; assembly: GCF_965183815.1. Taxonomy (NCBI): domain Eukaryota; kingdom Metazoa; phylum Chordata; class Aves; order Pelecaniformes; family Threskiornithidae; genus Platalea; species Platalea leucorodia. The sequence goes on along the minus strand of NW_028121432.1, from coordinate 267,052 downwards.
CGGAGGGCCGGCGGGCGGGGCTGCGCAGGGGGGGCCCCGTCACCCCCGTGTCACAGTGCCAGCACCCGGCAACGCAGCAGTCACCATGCCCCGGGGCAGCATAAAAGGGAGCACGCTCCCGCGTCGCGCTGCCATAGCTGGCCTGGGGGCAGCGCCAAGACGTGCGAGAGGAAGTCCTTGAGGAGGCGGTGGAATTACTTGGCGAGGGCTGAGGAAGGAAGGCCGGTGGAGGCTCGACGAGGCTGCTGGAGACGAGAAGAAGCCCCAACAGCTGGAGGTTGGCGAGGCTGGCTGGCCTTTTCAGCTGGCTAGCAGTGGCAAGAGCAAGGGAATGCCTTCCTGAGGAGCCCTGCAGAGCTCGCCATCCTCATCCCCTGCGGAGCCAGTGTCAGCAGCCGTGAGGAATGGGATGCAGAGATGTTGGCGGGGGTGCCGGTGCTTTGGAGCAGCCGCTGGTGCCTTGCCAGGCGCCGGAAGGATCGTTGTCCCCTAGATGGATCAGGCCGGGGGCGTTTTGCCCCTCTGGGAAGGCCCTGAGGTGGCAGCAGGTGGAGGGAGAATCGGGGTTGGGCATCTCCTGGGAGGCGTGAGCAGCCTGCGGGCCGAGGAGGCAGGTCTTGCTCACGTGCTGAGGGAATAGCCCATGGCCGGCGACGCTGGGGTCAGGAAGGAATTTTCCCCCGGGGCAGAGTGGCTGTGGTGCCCGGGGGTTTTTTGCCTTCCTCTGCAGCATTGAGCATGAGCACTTGTCAGGGCTCCTCTGGGCCATTTTGGCTGGGTTACTGCCTGCTGCTCATGCACCACGAAGGTGGCCTCTCGTGGCCTGCAGCTGCGGGGAGGAAGGCTTTTTTCCCCCCACGGTGGGCTAGCAAGTGTCCCCGGGGGTTTTTTGCCTTCCTCTGCAACACTGAGCACAGCCCCTTGCCAGGGCTCCTTTGGGCCATTTTGGCTAGGTGCCTGCTGCTCCTGCTCCACGAAGCTGGCCCTCGTGCCCCGCATGCGGGGGGAGGACGCTTTCTGGACTCCCAGGGCGGACGCCCAGGGTGGCCCCCGGGGGTTGCTTCTTCTCCTGCGTAGCATTGGGCGCAGCCCCTTGTCAGGGCTCCTCTGGGCCCTTTGAGCTCAGTTCTTGCCCGCTGCTCTTGCACCTGCGAGGCGCCCCTCGTGCCCTGGCGCTCCCTGGCTCTTTTGCCCATTGCAGGTTTGGAGCAGGAGTGAGCTCTGCTCTTGCCTTGGCTCCGTTTCCCGAGGTGTCCTTGCTTGTGCAAAACAGCCTGTGCTTGGAAGGGCTGCAGGCTTGCTGCACCATGCGGAGCTGCAGCTTTTCAGCTCTCCCTGCATGCGATGCAAGCGCAGGGCAGGCAGGAGAGCGCTTTTCATGCCTCCCTGGCCAAGCAGCACAGCGGAGCAAGTTTTGGAAGGCAAAAGGGGTGCTTGTCATCGACACGTGTCCTACTTGTGAAAATAGCCCAGGGCAGCACACCCCTCCTCTTCTTCTGCTTTTCGGTGTGTGGTCGGTCCCCATCCTCCTTCTTCAAGTTCTTCTGCACTGTTGAGAACCGAGGGACTGCTTGGCCTGTCTTCCTGCTGCTCCTTTCTGCAGCTTTCCTTTGCCAGACTGCAAGGGATGCTTTTTCAAACTAAACTAAAGAACACATCAGCCTGCTCCTGGCTGCACATGCGCATTGTGTTCATGCTTGTGAGCCTCGGCTCTGAAAGAGATTCAGCAAAATAGCCTAAAAGAGCCTAAACCAAAATAAGATCAAATAAAATGATAAAATGATAAAATAATAAAAGAACAAAGCAAAATAAAAACGCGTAAAGCAAGGTCAAATAAAATAAGATAAACCAACATAAAATAAAATCATAAGAAATAACCCCAAAGAAAATAGAATCAAATCAAATCCATAACATCACAGGAAAGAAACGAAACTAAACTAACATAAACCAACAGAACAAGACAGAAAATAAAATACAGTAAAATAAAGTCAAATCAAGTGAAATCAAATCCTCTTTCTACTTGTATCCTTTTTGATTTGTGTCCTCGAAAGTGTTTCTGGAGCTGTAAACCCCCTGGCATTTCAGGCAAACAGTGGTCTCCTTGTTATTCGCCTCATCGTGAGTGCAGGGAATAGACTAGAGGTGAAGAGAAGAGAAGGGTTGAGTTGGAAGGGACCTGCAGCGATCCTTCCGGACTCTCTAGCTGAGGGGAAGACGACTAGCAGGAGCAAGGCAAAGGCTGAGAGGGCTGCCGTCACTTTCCGGAAAGGGATTGAGGGTGAAGGCCAAGGGAGGAGAAAAGCTCTTGAGTGCAAGGAAAAAGATGGTCAAGAAGAGAAAAGGATTTGGGACTTCTTTCCCAGAAGAAGACCTCAGCATAAGCAGGGGAGTAGCAAATGTGCCTTGGTGCATGGGTCAGGAACGGCGAGGCCATCCTGCACGTGCTCTCCGTCTCTGCCCAGTTCACGCCGAGGGAAGCAAAAGCCTTGCTTTCACCTCTGGCATCCCCACAACCAAAGGAATGCAGATGGGACAAACAGCCTTGACGACGTAGTCTGAATGTCCAGATGTATTTAGCGGGACGCCCAGCAGCTGTGCCCAGGGCATGGCCAGCAAGGGCAGGGACAGCCCCCGAGCCTCCTGGGCCCAGGGACTGCCTCGGGGCCAGCAGCCCAAAGGCCTTCCTGGGAAGGATGCTGGGCGGAGGGCTGGCGGGCGGGGCTGCGCAGGGGGGGCCCCGTCACCCCCGTGTCACAGTGCCAGCACCCGGCAACGCAGCAGTCACCATGCCCCCGGGCAGCATAAAAGGGAGCACGCTCCTGCGTCGCGCTGCCATAGCTGGCCTGGGGGCAGCGCCAAGACGTGCGAGAGGAAGTCCTTGAGGAGGCGGTGGAATTACTTGGCGAGGGCTGAGGAAGGAAGGCCGGTGGAGGCTCGACGAGGCTGCTGGAGACGAGAAGAAGCCCCAACAGCTGGAGGTTGGCGAGGCTGGCTGGCCTTTTCAGCTGGCTAGCAGTGGCAAGAGCAAGGGAATGCCTTCCTGAGGAGCCCTGCAGAGCTCGCCATCCTCATCCCCTGCGGAGCCAGTGTCAGCAGCCGTGAGGAATGGGATGCAGAGATGTTGGCGGGGGTGCCGGTGCTTTGGAGCAGCCGCTGGTGCCTTGCCAGGCGCCGGAAGGATCGTTGTCCCCTAGATGGATCAGGCCGGGGGCGTTTTGCCCCTCTGGGAAGGCCCTGAGGTGGCAGCAGGTGGAGGGAGAATCGGGGTTGGGCATCTCCTGGGAGGCGTGAGCAGCCTGCGGGCCGAGGAGGCAGGTCTTGCTCACGTGCTGAGGGAATAGCCCATGGCCGGCGACGCTGGGGTCAGGAAGGAATTTTCCCCCAGGGCAGAGTGGCTGTGGTGCCCGGGGGTTTTTTGCCTTCCTCTGCAGCATTGAGCATGAGCACTTGTCAGGGCTCCTCTGGGCCATTTTGGCTGGGTTACTGCCTGTTGCTCATGCACCACGAAGGTGGCCTCTCGTGGCCTGCAGCTGCGGGGAGGAAGGCTTTTTTCCCCCCACGGTGGGCTAGCAAGTGTCCCCGGGGGTTTTTTGCCTTCCTCTGCAGCACTGAGCACGGCCCCTTGCCAGGGCTCCTTTGGGCCGTTTTGGCTAGGTGCCTGCTGCTCCTGCTCCACGAAGCTGGCCCTCGTGCCCCGCATGCGGGGGGAGGACGCTTTCTGGACTCCCAGGGCGGACGCCCAGGGTGGCCCCCGGGGGTTGCTTCTTCTCCTCCGTAGCATTGAGCGCAGCCCCTTGTCAGGGCTCCTCTGGGCCCTTTGGGCTCAGTTCTTGCCCGCTGCTCTTGCACCTGCGAGGCGCCCCTCGTGCCCTGGCGCTCCCTGGCTCTTTTGCCCATTGCAGGTTTGGAGCAGGAGCGAGCTCTGCTCTTGCCTTGGCTCCGTTTCCCGAGGTGTCCTTGCTTGTGCAAAACAGCCTGTGCTTGGAAGGGCTGCAGGCTTGCTGCACCATGCGGAGCTGCAGCTTTTCAGCTCCCCCTGCATGCGATGCAAGCGCAGGGCAGGCAGGAGAGCGCTTTTCATGCCTCCCTGGCCAAGCAGCACAGCGGAGCAAGTTTTGGAAGGCAAAAGGGGTGCTTGTCATCGACACGTGTCCTACTTGTGAAAATAGCCCAGGGCAGCACACCCCTCCTCTTCTTCTGCTTTTCGGTGTGTGGTCGGTCCCCATCCTCCTTCTTCAAGTTCTTCTGCACTGTTGAGAACCGAGGGACTGCTTGGCCTGTCTTCCTGCTGCTCCTTTCTGCAGCTTTCCTTTGCCAGACTGCAAGGGATGCTTTTTCAAACTAAACTAAAGAACACATCAGCCTGCTCCTGGCTGCACATGCGCATTGTGTTCATGCTTGTGAGCCTCGGCTCTGAAAGAGATTCAGCAAAATAGCCTAAAAGAGCCTAAACCAAAATAAGATCAAATAAAATGATAAAATAACAAAGCAAAATAAAAACGCGTAAAGCAAGGTCAAATAAAATAAGATAAACCAACATAAAATAAAATCATAAGAAATAACCCCAAAGAAAATAGAATCAAATCAAATCCATAACATCACAGGAAAGAAACGAAACTAAACTAACATAAACCAACAGAACAAGACAGAAAATAAAATACAGTAAAAGAAAGTCAAATCAAGTGAAATCAAATCCTCTTTCTACTTGTATCCTTTTTGATTTGTGTCCTCGAAAGTGTTTCTGGAGCTGTAAACCCCCTGGCATTTCAGGCAAACAGTGGTCTCCTTGTTATTCGCCTCATCGTGAGTGCAGGGAATAGACTAGAGGTGAAGAGAAGAGAAGGGTTGAGTTGGAAGGGACCTGCAGCGATCCTTCCGGACTCTCTAGCTGAGGGGAAGACGACTAGCAGGAGCAAGGCAAAGGCTGAGAGGGCTGCCGTCACTTTCCGGAAAGGGATTGAGGGTGAAGGCCAAGGGAGGAGAAAAGCTCTTGAGTGCAAGGAAAAAGATGGTCAAGAAGAGAAAAGGATTTGGGACTTCTTTCCCAGAAGAAGACCTCAGCATAAGCAGGGGAGTAGCAAATGTGCCTTGGTGCATGGGTCAGGAGCGGCGAGGCCATCCTGCACGTGCTCTCCGTCTCTGCCCAGTTCACGCCGAGGGAAGCAAAAGCCTTGCTTTCACCTCTGGCATCCCCACAACCAAAGGAATGCAGATGGGACAAACAGCCTTGACGATGTAGTCTGAATGTCCAGATGTATTTAGCGGGACGCCCAGCAGCTGTGCCCAGGGCATGGCCAGCAAGGGCAGGGACAGCCCCCGAGCCTCCTGGGCCCAGGGGCTGCCTCGGGGCCAGCAGCCCAAAGGCCTTCCTGGGAAGGATGCTGGGCGGAGGGCCGGCGGGCGGGGCTGCGCAGGGGGGGCCCCGTCACCCCCGTGTCACAGTGCCAGCACCCGGCAACGCAGCAGTCACCATGCCCCGGGGCAGCATAAAAGGGAGCACGCTCCCGCGTCGCGCTGCCATAGCTGGCCTGGGGGCAGCGCCAAGACGTGCGAGAGGAAGTCCTTGAGGAGGCGGTGGAATTACTTGGCGAGGGCTGAGGAAGGAAGGCCGGTGGAGGCTCGACGAGGCTGCTGGAGACGAGAAGAAGCCCCAACAGCTGGAGGTTGGCGAGGCTGGCTGGCCTTTTCAGCTGGCTAGCAGTGGCAAGAGCAAGGGAATGCCTTCCTGAGGAGCCCTGCAGAGCTCGCCATCCTCATCCCCTGCGGAGCCAGTGTCAGCAGCCGTGAGGAATGGGATGCAGAGATGTTGGCGGGGGTGCCGGTGCTTTGGAGCAGCCGCTGGTGCCTTGCCAGGCGCCGGAAGGATCGTTGTCCCCTAGATGGATCAGGCCGGGGGCGTTTTGCCCCTCTGGGAAGGCCCTGAGGTGGCAGCAGGTGGAGGGAGAATCGGGGTTGGGCATCTCCTGGGAGGCGTGAGCAGCCTGCGGGCCGAGGAGGCAGGTCTTGCTCACGTGCTGAGGGAATAGCCCATGGCCGGCGACGCTGGGGTCAGGAAGGAATTTTCCCCCGGGGCAGAGTGGCTGTGGTGCCCGGGGGTTTTTTGCCTTCCTCTGCAGCATTGAGCATGAGCACTTGTCAGGGCTCCTCTGGGCCATTTTGGCTGGGTTACTGCCTGCTGCTCATGCACCACGAAGGTGGCCTCTCGTGGCCTGCAGCTGCGGGGAGGAAGGCTTTTTTCCCCCCACGGTGGGCTAGCAAGTGTCCCCGGGGGTTTTTTGCCTTCCTCTGCAACACTGAGCACAGCCCCTTGCCAGGGCTCCTTTGGGCCATTTTGGCTAGGTGCCTGCTGCTCCTGCTCCACGAAGCTGGCCCTCGTGCCCCGCATGCGGGGGGAGGACGCTTTCTGGACTCCCAGGGCGGACGCCCAGGGTGGCCCCCGGGGGTTGCTTCTTCTCCTGCGTAGCATTGGGCGCAGCCCCTTGTCAGGGCTCCTCTGGGCCCTTTGAGCTCAGTTCTTGCCCGCTGCTCTTGCACCTGCGAGGCGCCCCTCGTGCCCTGGCGCTCCCTGGCTCTTTTGCCCATTGCAGGTTTGGAGCAGGAGCGAGCTCTGCTCTTGCCTTGGCTCCGTTTCCCGAGGTGTCCTTGCTTGTGCAAAACAGCCTGTGCTTGGAAGGGCTGCAGGCTTGCTGCACCATGCGGAGCTGCAGCTTTTCAGCTCTCCCTGCATGCGATGCAAGCGCAGGGCAGGCAGGAGAGCGCTTTTCATGCCTCCCTGGCCAAGCAGCACAGCGGAGCAAGTTTTGGAAGGCAAAAGGGGTGCTTGTCATCGACACGTGTCCTACTTGTGAAAATAGCCCAGGGCAGCACACCCCTCCTCTTCTTCTGCTTTTCGGTGTGTGGTCGGTCCCCATCCTCCTTCTTCAAGTTCTTCTGCACTGTTGAGAACCGAGGGACTGCTTGGCCTGTCTTCCTGCTGCTCCTTTCTGCAGCTTTCCTTTGCCAGACTGCAAGGGATGCTTTTTCAAACTAAACTAAAGAACACATCAGCCTGCTCCTGGCTGCACATGCGCATTGTGTTCATGCTTGTGAGCCTCGGCTCTGAAAGAGATTCAGCAAAATAGCCTAAAAGAGCCTAAACCAAAATAAGATCAAATAAAATGATAAAATGATAAAATAATAAAAGAACAAAGCAAAATAAAAACGCGTAAAGCAAGGTCAAATAAAATAAGATAAACCAACATAAAATAAAATCATAAGAAATAACCCCAAAGAAAATAGAATCAAATCAAATCCATAACATCACAGGAAAGAAACGAAACTAAACTAACATAAACCAACAGAACAAGACAGAAAATAAAATACAGTAAAATAAAGTCAAATCAAGTGAAATCAAATCCTCTTTCTACTTGTATCCTTTTTGATTTGTGTCCTCGAAAGTGTTTCTGGAGCTGTAAACCCCCTGGCATTTCAGGCAAACAGTGGTCTCCTTGTTATTCGCCTCATCGTGAGTGCAGGGAATAGACTAGAGGTGAAGAGAAGAGAAGGGTTGAGTTGGAAGGGACCTGCAGCGATCCTTCCGGACTCTCTAGCTGAGGGGAAGACGACTAGCAGGAGCAAGGCAAAGGCTGAGAGGGCTGCCGTCACTTTCCGGAAAGGTATGGAGGGTGAAGGCCAAGGGAGGAGAAAAGCTCTTGAGTGCAAGGAAAAAGATGGTCAAGAAGAGAAAAGGATTTGGGACTTCTTTCCCAGAAGAAGACCTCAGCATAAGCAGGGGAGTAGCAAATGTGCCTTGGTGCATGGGTCAGGAACGGCGAGGCCATCCTGCACGTGCTCTCCGTCTCTGCCCAGTTCACGCCGAGGGAAGCAAAAGCCTTGCTTTCACCTCTGGCATCCCCACAACCAAAGGAATGCAGATGGGACAAACAGCCTTGACGACGTAGTCTGAATGTCCAGATGTATTTAGCGGGACGCCCAGCAGCTGTGCCCAGGGCGTGGCCAGCAAGGGCAGGGACAGCCCCCGAGCCTCCTGGGCCCAGGGGCTGCCTCGGGGCCAGCAGCCCAAAGGCCTTCCTGGGAAGGATGCTGGGCGGAGGGCCGGCGGGCGGGGCTGCGCAGGGGGGGCCCCGTCACCCCCGTGTCACAGTGCCAGCACCCGGCAACGCAGCAGTCACCATGCCCCGGGGCAGCATAAAAGGGAGCACGCTCCCGCGTCACGCTGCCATAGCTGGCCTGCGGGCAGCGCCAAGACGTGCGAGAGGAAGTCCTTGAGGAGGCGGTGGAATTACTTGGTGAGGGCTGAGGGAGGAAGGCCGGAGGAGGCTCGACGAGGCTGCTGGAGACGAGAAGAAGCCCCAACAGCTGGAGGTTGGCGAGGCTGGCTGGCCTTTTCAGCTGGCTAGCAGTGGCAAGAGCAAGGGAATGCCTTCTTGAGGAGCACTGCAGAGCTCGCCATCCTCATCCCTTGCGGAGCCAGTGTCAGCAGCCGTGAGGAATGGGATGCAGAGATGTTGGCGGGGGTGCCGGTGCTTTGGAGCAGCCGCTGGTGCCTTGCCAGGCGCCGGAAGGATCGTTGTCCCCCAGATGGATCAGGCCGGGGGCGTTTTGCCCCTCTGGGAAGGCCCTGAGGTGGCAGCAGGTGGAGGGAGAATCGGGGTTGGGCATCTCCTGGGAGGCGTGAGCAGCCTGCGGGCCGAGGAGGCAGGTCTTGCTCACGTGCTGAGGGAATAGCCCATGGCCGGCGACGCTGGGGTCAGGAAGGAATTTTCCCCCAGGGCAGAGTGGCTGTGGTGCCCGGGGGTTTTTTGCCTTCCTCTGCAGCATTGAGCATGAGCACTTGTCAGGGCTCCTCTGGGCCATTTTGGCTGGGTTACTGCCTGTTGCTCATGCACCACGAAGGTGGCCTCTCGTGGCCTGCAGCTGCGGGGAGGAAGGCTTTTTTCCCCCCACGGTGGGCTAGCAAGTGTCCCCGGGGGTTTTTTGCCTTCCTCTGCAGCACTGAGCACAGCCCCTTGCCAGGGCTCCTTTGGGCCGTTTTGGCTAGGTGCCTGCTGCTCCTGCTTCACGAAGCTGGCCCTCGTGCCCCGCATGCGGGGGGAGGACGCTTTCTGGACTCCCAGGGCGGACGCCCAGGGTGGCCCCCGGGGGTTGCTTCTTCTCCTCCGTAGCATTGAGCGCAGCCCCTTGTCAGGGCTCCTCTGGGCCCTTTGGGCTCAGTTCTTGCCCGCTGCTCTTGCACCTGCGAGGCGCCCCTCGTGCCCTGGCGCTCCCTGGCTCTTTTGCCCATTGCAGGTTTGGAGCAGGAGCGAGCTCTGCTCTTGCCTTGGCTCCGTTTCCCGAGGTGTCCTTGCTTGTGCAAAACAGCCTGTGCTTGGAAGGGCTGCAGGCTTGCTGCACCATGCGGAGCTGCAGCTTTTCAGCTCCCCCTGCATGCGATGCAAGCGCAGGGCAGGCAGGAGAGCGCTTTTCATGCCTCCCTGGCCAAGCAGCACAGCGGAGCAAGTTTTGGAAGGCAAAAGGGGTGCTTGTCATCGACACGTGTCCTACTTGTGAAAATAGCCCAGGGCAGCACACCCCTCCTCTTCTTCTGCTTTTCGGTGTGTGGTCGGTCCCCATCCTCCTTCTTCAAGTTCTTCTGCACTGTTGAGAACCGAGGGACTGCTTGGCCTGTCTTCCTGCTGCTCCTTTCTGCAGCTTTCCTTTGCCAGACTGCAAGGGATGCTTTTTCAAACTAAACTAAAGAACACATCAGCCTGCTCCTGGCTGCACATGCGCATTGTGTTAATGCTTGTGAGCCTCGGCTCTGAAAGAGATTCAGCAAAATAGCCTAAAAGAGCCTAAACCAAAATAAGATCAAATAAAATGATAAAATAACAAAGCAAAATAAAAACGCGTAAAGCAAGGTCAAATAAAATAAGATAAACCAACATAAAATAAAATCATAAGAAATAACCCCAAAGAAAATAGAATCAAATCAAATCCATAACATCACAGGAAAGAAACGAAACTAAACTAACATAAACCAACAGAACAAGACAGAAAATAAAATACAGTAAAATAAAGTCAAATCAAATGAAATCAAATCCTCTTTCTACTTGTATCCTTTTTGATTTGTGTCCTCGAAAGTGTTTCTGGAGCTGTAAACCCCCTGGCATTTCAGGCAAACAGTGGTCTCCTTGTTATTCGCCTCATCGTGAGTGCAGGGAATAGACTAGAGGTGAAGAGAAGAGAAGGGTTGAGTTGGAAGGGACCTGCAGCGATCCTTCCGGACTCTCTAGCTGAGGGGAAGACGACTAGCAGGAGCAAGGCAAAGGCTGAGAGGGCTGCCGTCACTTTCCGGAAAGGGATTGAGGGTGAAGGCCAAGGGAGGAGAAAAGCTCTTGAGTGCAAGGAAAAAGATGGTCAAGAAGAGAAAAGGATTTGGGACTTCTTTCCCAGAAGAAGACCTCAGCATAAGCAGGGGAGTAGCAAATGTGCCTTGGTGCATGGGTCAGGAGCGGCGAGGCCATCCTGCACGTGCTCTCCGTCTCTGCCCAGTTCACGCCGAGGGAAGCAAAAGCCTTGCTTTCACCTCTGGCATCCCCACAACCAAAGGAATGCAGATGGGACAAACAGCCTTGACGATGTAGTCTGAATGTCCAGATGTATTTAGCGGGACGCCCAGCAGCTGTGCCCAGGGCATGGCCAGCAAGGGCAGGGACAGCCCCCGAGCCTCCTGGGCCCAGGGGCTGCCTCGGGGCCAGCAGCCCAAAGGCCTTCCTGGGAAGGATGCTGGGCGGAGGGCCGGCGGGCGGGGCTGCGCAGGGGGGGCCCCGTCACCCCCGTGTCACAGTGCCAGCACCCGGCAACGCAGCAGTCACCATGCCCCGGGGCAGCATAAAAGGGAGCACGCTCCCGCGTCGCGCTGCCATAGCTGGCCTGGGGGCAGCGCCAAGACGTGCGAGAGGAAGTCCTTGAGGAGGCGGTGGAATTACTTGGCGAGGGCTGAGGAAGGAAGGCCGGTGGAGGCTCGACGAGGCTGCTGGAGACGAGAAGAAGCCCCAACAGCTGGAGGTTGGCGAGGCTGGCTGGCCTTTTCAGCTGGCTAGCAGTGGCAAGAGCAAGGGAATGCCTTCCTGAGGAGCCCTGCAGAGCTCGCCATCCTCATCCCCTGCGGAGCCAGTGTCAGCAGCCGTGAGGAATGGGATGCAGAGATGTTGGCGGGGGTGCCGGTGCTTTGGAGCAGCCGCTGGTGCCTTGCCAGGCGCCGGAAGGATCGTTGTCCCCTAGATGGATCAGGCCGGGGGCGTTTTGCCCCTCTGGGAAGGCCCTGAGGTGGCAGCAGGTGGAGGGAGAATCGGGGTTGGGCATCTCCTGGGAGGCGTGAGCAGCCTGCGGGCCGAGGAGGCAGGTCTTGCTCACGTGCTGAGGGAATAGCCCATGGCCGGCGACGCTGGGGTCAGGAAGGAATTTTCCCCCAGGGCAGAGTGGCTGTGGTGCCCGGGGGTTTTTTGCCTTCCTCTGCAGCATTGAGCATGAGCACTTGTCAGGGCTCCTCTGGGCCATTTTGGCTGGGTTACTGCCTGCTGCTCATGCACCACGAAGGTGGCCTCTCGTGGCCTGCAGCTGCGGGGAGGAAGGCTTTTTTCCCCCCACGGTGGGCTAGCAAGTGTCCCCGGGGGTTTTTTGCCTTCCTCTGCAACACTGAGCACAGCCCCTTGCCAGGGCTCCTTTGGGCCATTTTGGCTAGGTGCCTGCTGCTCCTGCTCCACGAAGCTGGCCCTCGTGCCCCGCATGCGGGGGGAGGACGCTTTCTGGACTCCCAGGGCGGACGCCCAGGGTGGCCCCCGGGGGTTGCTTCTTCTCCTGCGTAGCATTGGGCGCAGCCCCTTGTCAGGGCTCCTCTGGGCCCTTTGAGCTCAGTTCTTGCCCGCTGCTCTTGCACCTGCGAGGCGCCCCTCGTGCCCTGGCGCTCCCTGGCTCTTTTGCCCATTGCAGGTTTGGAGCAGGAGCGAGCTCTGCTCTTGCCTTGGCTCCGTTTCCCGAGGTGTCCTTGCTTGTGCAAAACAGCCTGTGCTTGGAAGGGCTGCAGGCTTGCTGCACCATGCGGAGCTGCAGCTTTTCAGCTCTCCCTGCATGCGATGCAAGCGCAGGGCAGGCAGGAGAGCGCTTTTCATGCCTCCCTGGCCAAGCAGCACAGCGGAGCAAGTTTTGGAAGGCAAAAGGGGTGCTTGTCATCGACACGTGTCCTACTTGTGAAAATAGCCCAGGGCAGCACACCCCTCCTCTTCTTCTGCTTTTCGGTGTGTGGTCGGTCCCCATCCTCCTTCTTCAAGTTCTTCTGCACTGTTGAGAACCGAGGGACTGCTTGGCCTGTCTTCCTGCTGCTCCTTTCTGCAGCTTTCCTTTGCCAGACTGCAAGGGATGCTTTTTCAAACTAAACTAAAGAACACATCAGCCTGCTCCTGGCTGCACATGCGCATTGTGTTCATGCTTGTGAGCCTCGGCTCTGAAAGAGATTCAGCAAAATAGCCTAAAAGAGCCTAAACCAAAATAAGATCAAATAAAATGATAAAATGATAAAATAATAAAATAACAAAGCAAAATAAAAACGCGTAAAGCAAGGTCAAATAAAATAAGATAAACCAACATAAAATAAAATCATAAGAAATAACCCCAAAGAAAATAGAATCAAATCAAATCCATAACATCACAGGAAAGAAACGAAACTAAACTAACATAAACCAACAGAACAAGACAGAAAATAAAATACAGTAAAATAAAGTCAAATCAAGTGAAATCAAATCCTCTTTCTACTTGTATCCTTTTTGATTTGTGTCCTCGAAAGTGTTTCTGGAGCTGTAAACCCCCTGGCATTTCAGGCAAACAGTGGTCTCCTTGTTATTCGCCTCATCGTGAGTGCAGGGAATAGACTAGAGGTGAAGAGAAGAGAAGGGTTGAGTTGGAAGGGACCTGCAGCGATCCTTCCGGACTCTCTAGCTGAGGGGAAGACGACTAGCAGGAGCAAGGCAAAGGCTGAGAGGGCTGCCGTCACTTTCCGGAAAGGGATTGAGGGTGAAGGCCAAGGGAGGAGAAAAGCTCTTGAGTGCAAGGAAAAAGATGGTCAAGAAGAGAAAAGGATTTGGGACTTCTTTCCCAGAAGAAGCCCTCAGCATAAGCAGGGGAGTAGCAAATGTGCCTTGGTGCATGGGTCAGGAGCGGCGAGGCCATCCTGCACGTGCTCTCCGTCTCTGCCCAGTTCACGCCGAGGGAAGCAAAAGCCTTGCTTTCACCTCTGGCATCCCCACAACCAAAGGAATGCAGATGGGACAAACAGCCTTGACGACGTAGTCTGAATGTCCAGATGTATTTAGCGGGACGCCCAGCAGCTGTGCCCAGGGCGTGGCCAGCAAGGGCAGGGACAGCCCCCGAGCCTCCTGGGCCCAGGGGCTGCCTCGGGGCCAGCAGCCCAAAGGCCTTCCTGGGAAGGATGCTGGGCGGAGGGCCGGCGGGCGGGGCTGCGCAGGGGGGGCCCCGTCACCCCCGTGTCACAGTGCCAGCACCCGGCAACGCAGCAGTCACCATGCCCCGGGGCAGCATAAAAGGGAGCACGCTCCCGCGTCACGCTGCCATAGCTGGCCTGCGGGCAGCGCCAAGACGTGCGAGAGGAAGTCCTTGAGGAGGCGGTGGAATTACTTGGTGAGGGCTGAGGGAGGAAGGCCGGAGGAGGCTCGACGAGGCTGCTGGAGACGAGAAGAAGCCCCAACAGCTGGAGGTTGGCGAGGCTGGCTGGCCTTTTCAGCTGGCTAGCAGTGGCAAGAGCAAGGGAATGCCTTCTTGAGGAGCACTGCAGAGCTCGCCATCCTCATCCCTTGCGGAGCCAGTGTCAGCAGCCGTGAGGAATGGGATGCAGAGATGTTGGCGGGGGTGCCGGTGCTTTGGAGCAGCCGCTGGTGCCTTGCCAGGCGCCGGAAGGATCGTTGTCCCCCAGATGGATCAGGCCGGGGGCGTTTTGCCCCTCTGGGAAGGCCCTGAGGTGGCAGCAGGTGGAGGGAGAATCGGGGTTGGGCATCTCCTGGGAGGCGTGAGCAGCCTGCGGGCCGAGGAGGCAGGTCTTGCTCACGTGCTGAGGGAATAGCCCATGGCCGGCGACGCTGGGGTCAGGAAGGAATTTTCCCCCAGGGCAGAGTGGCTGTGGTGCCCGGGGGTTTTTTGCCTTCCTCTGCAGCATTGAGCATGAGCACTTGTCAGGGCTCCTCTGGGCCATTTTGGCTGGGTTACTGCCTGTTGCTCATGCACCACGAAGGTGGCCTCTCGTGGCCTGCAGCTGCGGGGAGGAAGGCTTTTTTCCCCCCACGGTGGGCTAGCAAGTGTCCCCGGGGGTTTTTTGCCTTCCTCTGCAGCACTGAGCACAGCCCCTTGCCAGGGCTCCTTTGGGCCGTTTTGGCTAGGTGCCTGCTGCTCCTGCTTCACGAAGCTGGCCCTCGTGCCCCGCATGCGGGGGGAGGACGCTTTCTGGACTCCCAGGGCGGACGCCCAGGGTGGCCCCCGGGGGTTGCTTCTTCTCCTCCGTAGCATTGAGCGCAGCCCCTTGTCAGGGCTCCTCTGGGCCCTTTGGGCTCAGTTCTTGCCCGCTGCTCTTGCACCTGCGAGGCGCCCCTCGTGCCCTGGCGCTCCCTGGCTCTTTTGCCCATTGCAGGTTTGGAGCAGGAGCGAGCTCTGCTCTTGCCTTGGCTCCGTTTCCCGAGGTGTCCTTGCTTGTGCAAAACAGCCTGTGCTTGGAAGGGCTGCAGGCTTGCTGCACCATGCGGAGCTGCAGCTTTTCAGCTCCCCCTGCATGCGATGCAAGCGCAGGGCAGGCAGGAGAGCGCTTTTCATGCCTCCCTGGCCAAGCAGCACAGCGGAGCAAGTTTTGGAAGGCAAAAGGGGTGCTTGTCATCGACACGTGTCCTACTTGTGAAAATAGCCCAGGGCAGCACACCCCTCCTCTTCTTCTGCTTTTCGGTGTGTGGTCGGTCCCCATCCTCCTTCTTCAAGTTCTTCTGCACTGTTGAGAACCGAGGGACTGCTTGGCCTGTCTTCCTGCTGCTCCTTTCTGCAGCTTTCCTTTGCCAGACTGCAAGGGATGCTTTTTCAAACTAAACTAAAGAACACATCAGCCTGCTCCTGGCTGCACATGCGCATTGTGTTAATGCTTGTGAGCCTCGGCTCTGAAAGAGATTCAGCAAAATAGCCTAAAAGAGCCTAAACCAAAATAAGATCAAATAAAATGATAAAATAACAAAGCAAAATAAAAACGCGTAAAGCAAGGTCAAATAAAATAAGATAAACCAACATAAAATAAAATCATAAGAAATAACCCCAAAGAAAATAGAATCAAATCAAATCCATAACATCACAGGAAAGAAACGAAACTAAACTAACATAAACCAACAGAACAAGACAGAAAATAAAATACAGTAAAATAAAGTCAAATCAAATGAAATCAAATCCTCTTTCTACTTGTATCCTTTTTGATTTGTGTCCTCGAAAGTGTTTCTGGAGCTGTAAACCCCCTGGCATTTCAGGCAAACAGTGGTCTCCTTGTTATTCGCCTCATCGTGAGTGCAGGGAATAGAACACAAGTGAAGAGAAGAGAAGGGTTGAGTTGGAAGGGACCTGCAGCGATCCTTCCGGACTCTCTAGCTGAGGGGAAGACGACTAGCAGGAGCAAGGCAAAGGCTGAGAGGGCTGCCGTCACTTTCCGGAAAGGGATTGAGGGTGAAGGCCAAGGGAGGAGAAAAGCTCTTGAGTGCAAGGAAAAAGATGGTCAAGAAGAGAAAAGGATTTGGGACTTCTTTCCCAGAAGAAGCCCTCAGCATAAGCAGGGGAGTAGCAAATGTGCCTTGGTGCATGGGTCAGGAGCGGCGAGGCCATCCTGCACGTGCTCTCCGTCTCTGCCCAGTTCACGCCGAGGGAAGCAAAAGCCTTGCTTTCACCTCTGGCATCCCCACAACCAAAGGAATGCAGATGGGACAAACAGCCTTGACGACGTAGTCTGAATGTCCAGATGTATTTAGCGGGACGCCCAGCAGCTGTGACGTGCGGAAACAGACTCCACAACCCGTAAGGTTGTAAAGTAGGTATGTTTATTCAGCGCTGGGCAGCACGGGGGGTCATCCCGCCAAAGTCGTGCGCGCCCACGTGCTGGCTTGTCGTGGATTTATACAAGAAAGTGTTACATATACATAAGGTTTCCCAATACGCCTATACATATGCATTACCTGTCCCCGCTTCATATGAAAATTAGCCCCCAGAGGTCATTTCCATAAACCCCTCCCAACTGCGCTTGCGCGATGCCTCCTGGTGGTGGTCGCAGGGGGTCGTGGGGATGAAGGCTGGTGACTCTTCTTCGTCACCGCTGGTAACCCCTTGTTCTTGCGCAGACTCAGTTGCTCCTTGACTCTCGTCCAAACTGCAGGGTCGGTTTCAGCTGGTTTTTAGGACAAGTTTCTGTTCTTATCAAGGAACTGTCCTTCGCTGGGAGATTGCAAGACTCCTTACTTCAATAGTCTTTTGTATAATAGTTACAACTTTTATAGTTATACTCTAAAGCCCCCCTTTCATTCCCCCCTTTTCTATATAGTTAGTAAATTCTTTTACTATAGTTTATTTTAATATAATGTTTCTCTATCTAATGTCTTCTAAAGATATTTGTTAGATTCAAGTTTATATAGTTAGTAAATTCTTTTACTATAGTTTATTTTAATATAATGTTTCTCTATCTAATGTCTTCTCAAGATATTTGTTAGATTCAAGTTTTCGTCGAAGTTGATTCTTTTTCCATTCGCTGTAGGAATCTCTTGTGTTCTGGAAATACCACCAAGCACACCGAATTATTACACACAGGGTCGTAGACAGAATTGCAACTATAATTGTCAAAATAAACAATTGTTTCAACCATGCTAAGTTTGGTAGCCAAGATGTTAGTTTTTCTATTAAGTCACTAAATCCCCAAGATGTGTTATCTTGGGCCACTTCATGCAATATTTTGGTTTTTTCCCAAATTTGAGATAAATCCTTTTCAATCCTTTTGTCTTGGTTAACATAGGTACAGCAGTGTTCACCAAGAACTGTACATAAACCTCCTTCTTTAGCAAAAAGCATATCCAGCCCTAGTCTGTTTTGAAGTGTTACTTGTTTTAAAGAAGAAATTTCTTTCTGTAGAGCCGTGAGCGCATCAGCTGTAGCATTATTGATCATTTCCATTGTAGCTGAAATGTTAACTAAGGCTTTTTCTAATTCACTAACTCCTAACCATGGAAGAAACCACCTCGCAAAGCTATGAAACCTGGTTGGCTTTGTTATTAAAGGGTTCAGTTTCCTTTTGATTGGATGGGTTATAGGTTTCATATAGGTGCGTAATAGGCCAAGCGTGCGTAAACTGGTTACATCTTGTGCAATAGTAACATTAGGAACTATGGTCCCTACAGCACATTGGCCCTTCCACCCTAGAGGCAATACCTTATATCCCCATTTTCCACAGATCCAATACCATCCCTGACCTACAGGAGTTGGCCAGCCTTTGGGGATATTGCTGGCGTTTCTCCGGGGCTGTTTGCTATTCCACATATTTGCACCTCCATACTTGATGTAACTAGTGCAATTGGAGTAGGCCCCAACAAAACTTAAAATTCCACAATGTCTGTCTGTGCTATTCCCTCCTGTATTCTGTGTGGTGTTTTCTAGGTAGCACCTCTGGACACAAGGTACTCCCTCAGTCTCGTTCCAGAGTAGGCTTAAATCTATCTGCCATTCGAGATTCCTTTTTGGTATTTCTGTATGCTCGGAGAGGGATATATTGTTAAAGGCATTAGCTATCTCTGAAAAATTGGGAAAAATGGTAGCGACCACGGGGTGGCCATGTCTTGCGTTTGTGGGCAAGTGTGAACAAATCCAGCAGTCAGACCAATTTATGGTACTAGCAATTTTGTCATGTAGCTGCAAAAAGGTATTACTCTCCCATGCCCCTAGTCTTCTTATTAGGTTTACAATCAGTGTCGTGACAAGGTAAGCTTTCCTTGCTGTACTTGCGCGACTTTCCATGGAGATTTAGGTGCTTTCTTCACTCTGGTGTGATGTATCCAGGCACTCTGCTCTTTGATCTTGATCGCGGTGAAGGAAGTAAGGAGCACCTGGAAAGGCCCTTCCCACTGTGGCTCCAGGGTTTTTTCTGCAAGAGACCTTATATAGACATAATCTCCAGGTTGAATGTTATGTACAGGTCCGTCTAAACCTCTACTTCGAGTCCCGATCACATGTTTTTCAATTTTGTTGAGTTGTTTGCTTAATGCTACCATGTAAGAGGTTATAATTTCATCCCCAGCCTGTGTGGATATTCCTTTCTGTATTCCATAGGGTCGTCCATATAAAATTTCAAAAGGGCTCAGTCCTTCTTTTGCTCTTGGCCTAGTTCGTATGCGCAAGAGAGCCAAAGGGAGAGACTGAGGCCAGGCCAAATTAGTCTCCTGTCCCAATTTCACAATTTGTTGTTTGATTAAGTGGTTCATTTTTTCTACTTGGCCACTCGATTGAGGGCGATATGGGGTGTGAAGTTGCCAATCTATGCCCAAATGGCGGCTAATTTGTTGTACTACCTTTGAGGTAAAATGTGGTCCTCTGTCAGAGGATATGGTTGCTGGAACTGCAAAACGTGGTATTATCTCTTGCAGTAATGTTTTAGTTACCTCCCGAGCTTTGGCTGTCCTGGTAGGGAATGCTTCTGGCCATCCTGAAAAGGTGTCAGTCAGTACTAACAAATATCGATACCCCCCCTTTTCTTGGGAGTTCTGTAAAATCAATTTGCCATTGTTGCCCAGGCCCATTGCCTTTCCCAATCTGGCCCATTTTTGGTTTGGGGGAATTTTTGGAATTGGTCTGGAGGCAAATATCGCATTGTTGCGTCACCTGTTTCACAGTGGTATATAGGTTTCTAGCTATAATTTCTCTAATTAAGTGTTTATATAGAGCCTTTGCTCCCCAATGCCTTTTTCTATGTTCTTCTCTTACCAGATGCCATGTTAGACATGAGGGAATGATTAGTTTCCCTTGTGGAGTGGAAGCCCACCCTTCTTTATTATATGACCCTTCCAGATCTGTGATAAGTTTTTGATCTTCTATGGTATATTCTGGCTTACCTTCTAGAGAAATTCGCCCGTCCGGAACTAGAGCCCCTTCTATTTTGGCTTTCACTTTAGCTACCTGTTTTGCCTCTCTGTCTGCCAGCTCATTTCCTTTTTCTAATTCTGAGCTCACTTTTTGGTGTGCCTTAATATGCATAATTGCCACTCTTTCAGGGAGTTGGACTGCCTCCAGCAGTTTCAAGATCTCCTCTGCATGCTTGATATTTTTGCCCTGAGAATTCAGTAGTCCTCTCTCCTTCCAGATTGCTCCGTGCGCATGTACGACTCCGAAGGCGTATTTCGAGTCTGTATAGATATTCACAGTTTTGCCTTGGGCCAATTCTAAAGCACGGGTCAGAGCAATGATTTCTGCCTTTTGTGCAGAGGTATTTATGGGTAAAGGTTTTGACTCTATTATTTGTTGACTGGTGGTAACGGCATATCCTGCATGTCTCTTACCACTTACAACATAACTACTTCCATCCGTGAACCAGTTCTCTCCGTTTTCTATAGGACTGTCTCTCAAGTCTGGACGGCTTGCATATGTTGCTTCGATGGTCTCCAGACAGTCATGGTGTACTGGTTCTCCTGTGTTTCCACTGAGGAAAGAGGCTGGGTTGACAATGTTAGTAATTACGATCTCCACATCGTCTTGTTCTACCAGTATAGCCTGATATCTCAAGAATCTTTGCGGAGAAAGCCAGTGTCCACCCTTTGCTTCCAATACTGCTGATATTTTATGGGACACCAATACAGTTATTTTCTGGCCCAGAGTGAATTTTCGGGCTTCTTGTATATTTAGTACTACGGCCGCAACTGCTCGCAAGCATCCAGGCCAACCCTTTGCAGTTGCGTCCAATTGTTTGGAAAAATAGGCAACTGCTCGTCGATATGGGCCCAGATCTTGTGCCAATATTCCTAGGGCAATCCCCTGCTTCTCGTGGGAGAAAAGAAGAAACGGCTTACTCACATCTGGGAGTCCTAAGGCTGGGGCCGACATTAAGGCCTTTTTTAACAGTTCAAAGGCCTGTGTGGTGTCTCTGTTCCATTCAAGGTGTTTCTGCTCAGTGGTTGCTAGTGCGTATAGTGGTTTAACGAGCAGTCCATAATTATAGATCCACAGTCGGCACCACCCAGTCATTCCCAGAAAGGTCCGTAATTCTTTCACTGTTTGTGGTCTTTGAGTTTGACATATTGCCTCTTTGCGGGCTTGTCCCAGAGTCCTTTGTCCAGCACTAACTTCATAGCCTAGGTAAATCACCTGGTGCTGTATTACTTGTGCCTTCTTCTTAGATACCCGGTACCCTTGGAGCCCCAAGAAATTTAGTAGACTCACTGTCCAGGCCATACAATCGTCCTCTGTTTTAGTGGCAATCAGGATATCGTCCACATATTGTAACAATTTTCCTTCCTCCGACGGGGCTTCCCAGGATTCCAAGTCTTTTGCAAGTTGACTGCCAAAAATAGTAGGGCTGTTCTTAAATCCTTGTGGCAACACCGTCCAAGTGAGCTGAGTCTTACGTCCACTTTTAGGATTTTCCCATTCAAATGCAAATATTTTCTGGCTGGCTTCATGGAGAGGGAGGCAAAAGAAGGCATCCTTCAGGTCTAGAACAGTAAACCAGGTTAGTTCAGGTGTCAATACAGTCAACAAGGTATATGGATTTGCCACTACTGGATAAAGGTCTTCGGTTATTTTATTTATAGCTCGTAGATCCTGAACCACCCGGTATGATCCGTCAGGTTTACGGACAGGCAATATAGGGGTGTTAAAATCAGATTTACATTCTTTTAACAATCCCAATTGTAAAAATTTTTCTATCAGTGGCTGGATTCCTTCCCTGTCCTCCTTCTTCAAGGGATACTGTTTAATTCTTACTGGTTGTCGGCCTTCTTTAAGTTTAACTTCAACAGGTGAAGCATTCTTTGCCCTTCCGGGTACATCGGTGGCCCATACTCCGGGATATACCTGGTTTAGAATCTCTTCGTTAATTTTTCCTTCTGCGGGAAGACTAGTTAAGGATAGGCTCAGTATTTGGATGTACTGTTGGTCTTTTACCTCCAGAGTAATTTCTCCTTTTTTAAATGTGATTTTTGCACCCAATTGTTCCAACAAATCTCTTCCCAACAGTGCCTTTGGGGAATTAGGCATATACAAAAATTTGTGAATGCCCCATTGTTTTCCTAATTTATATCTCAAAGGCTTACAAAAATACGCCTTTTCAGTTTGGCCAGTTGCTCCTTTTACCATGATATAATCATCCTCCAGGGGCATCAAGGCCTGATTCAAAACCGAGTACGTCGCCCCTGTGTCAACCAGAAATTCTACCTCTTGTTGTTGTCTCTTCCCTAGCTTCATTATAACCAGTGGATCCGCTAGGGTGGATTCCCCAGGTCCCCGTCAATTTTCTTTCA
Source organism: Platalea leucorodia (assembly GCF_965183815.1). Classification (NCBI taxonomy): domain Eukaryota; kingdom Metazoa; phylum Chordata; class Aves; order Pelecaniformes; family Threskiornithidae; genus Platalea; species Platalea leucorodia. The sequence goes on along the minus strand of NW_028121432.1, from coordinate 245,501 downwards.
TATGGGCCACTATTCTTCCCATCTGGTGAGTTCGTCCCTGCTCCTTCTTCCTCGGACATTCCCTTTTCCAATGACCAAATCTCTTACACAACGCACATTGATCCCTGTCTAGTTGGGGTAGTTCTCGCTTTGGTCTCCTTTCTTCCTCTTCCCTAACAACCGCCACCGTTCTTTTTCGTTCCTGTCTGTATCTTTCCTCCCTATTACTAAACACTCTCCATGCTTCATCCAGTAACACTTCCAAGTTTCTGCTTTCTGTGGGGCGCAATTTCTGGAGTTTGCGCCTAATATCCCCTGTGGACTGGCCCAAAAATAGGGAAACTAGTTGTTGTATCCCTACCTCTGACCCAGGATCCAGCGGTGTGCTGCGGCGCATCACATCTCTCAGTCGATCCAGGAATTCAGATGGGGACTCGTAAGGGTCTTGTTTAATTGCATATAATGCTGACCAATTTATAGTTTTGGGGATGGCCCTCTCCATCCCCTTCGAAATCCACTCCTGATATGCCTGCAATCTTTCCATATGTACAGTTTTATTCGCATCCCACTTTGGATCCCGGAGGGGGAAATACTCTTTTACATCCCCTCCTGTAGTCTTATAATGATCTTCAGCCAAATTTTCTGCCATTCTTAAAATCAATTGCTTTTCCGTCTCAGTCATGAATTCTAATAATAATTGTATATCATTCCAATCGGGGTTGTGTTGTTTTATAATAAATTGAAAATGTTTAGTTACACTTACCGGATCATTCCTGTAATCCTTTGCAACCTTTTTCCAAGCTTCTAGATCGGTGGTGGAAAAAGGTACCTTTATTAGCATCGTCCCGCCGTCAGGCCCTACCGCCTCTCGAAGAGGTGCTTGTAAGGCTGTTAGAGTAGATTTTTTTCTGGTACGGGAGGATACAGGACTATCTGAGGGAGTGGAGGTCCCGTCCGAGTCCACATTCTGTTCCTGTGATCGAGGGGGAGGCTTAAACAAATCAGTTAGATCTTGTTCTGGTGCTTGATGGACTTTATTCACTCTCGTACACCTTTGTCCAATACTACACGCCGAGCAACACCGTTTCAATTTACCTTTAAGTTCTTTGTTATTTTCCCGCTCAAGGGCGAGTACCATAGGGTCCTGTGGCGGCACTATTCCACAGTCCCTTTGCCACTCCGGATGGTTTCGGAGGGTGAAAAACATATCTGCATATGATACTTCATCCCACTTTCCTTCTCTCCTTAAAAACAACATTAATTGTAGGAGGGTATTATAGTCAATTGACCCATTAAGTGGCCACTTAGCCCCATCTTCTAATTTATAGATTGGCCACCATTGATTACAATATTTAATGAGAGTTTTCTTGCTCTCCGTACCCCCGGTTCCAACAATGTCTTTCCAATGAGCCAATATACAACCCAGGGGACTCTTCTTTAAAATGCCGCTCTGAGTGTTACCCATTTCTCTAATTTTTTCTTCCTGTCTTCTATATTACTTCTTGTTATCCCTATTTCTTTGTTTCAACTTCCACACAAATCTTTTCTCACAGATCTCTACAGTTTTCTCTCAGTCTCCCTCCCACACGTCCCACAAACCTAATCAAATTATCTAAGGAGTGACTCTCTTCCTTCTGCCAATTTGATGATTAGCCAGTTCCCCGATATTTAGGAGAATGGCTAAGCACCACGGCAGCCCAATTTTACACTAAAAGATTTTCAAATTTTATAAACGTTTTAGGCGCTTTGTCCGTCTCTGGCCGTGCTCCTTGCGGAGTCACGGAACCACAAATCAGGACTCCCACTCACTTCACAGCGATGCTGTGTCTCAAACACACATACGCACAAATTGTTAACGTTCAATATATACAATACAAACATAAAATATATACAATACGAACATATAGTATATGCAATACCCGGGTAAATGAAACAGATAATTATCGCTCCAGTTGATATCCCTTCAGCAGCTGCAAAGATTTAAATACTTTTTGTGAGAGGTCCGCTTACCCTTCTCCTGCTTCTTATACAGTCATTAGCAGGTCCGTCCTGGCTCCCGATACCGGGATGCAGCGGTGACCTCAGATTTGCTCGATCTACCCCCAAGATCGCTAGCGGCCGCTCTATCGGTCAGCAAATCTCCTTGGCCGCTCTATCGGCCGGGGTACCCTCCTCCCCTACGGGGACTATGCTGCACGCCAGACGTCTCTGCACGGTTTACCAGCAGCCCCGGCCAAGCGTACGACTTACTGGCCCTTCTTGTCAAACATACCATTTAATCCGCGGCTTCAGGAGGTTGTTGTCTGCTCCCACGGTGAGCGGCTGGCAGCGGAGGCTCCTCCGAGGAAGATGCTCGGGGCGCGCCCAGGAGCGTCCGCTCCGCAGTCGGTCCCGCGGTGGAGCAGAGACTCTCCTGGCTGGCTCGCCAAACTGACGTGCGGAAACAGACTCCACAACCCGTAAGGTTGTAAAGTAGGTATGTTTATTCAGCGCTGGGCAGCACGGGGGGTCATCCCGCCAAAGTCGTGCGCGCCCACGTGCTGGCTTGTCGTGGATTTATACAAGAAAGTGTTACATATACATAAGGTTTCCCAATACGCCTATACATATGCATTACCTGTCCCCGCTTCATATGAAAATTAGCCCCCAGAGGTCATTTCCATAAACCCCTCCCAACTGCGCTTGCGCGATGCCTCCTGGTGGTGGTCGCAGGGGGTCGTGGGGATGAAGGCTGGTGACTCTTCTTCGTCACCGCTGGTAACCCCTTGTTCTTGCGCAGACTCAGTTGCTCCTTGACTCTCGTCCAAACTGCAGGGTCGGTTTCAGCTGGTTTTTAGGACAAGTTTCTGTTCTTATCAAGGAACTGTCCTTCGCTGGGAGATTGCAAGACTCCTTACTTCAATAGTCTTTTGTATAATAGTTACAACTTTTATAGTTATACTCTAAAGCCCCCCTTTCAGCTGTGCCCAGGGCGTGGCCAGCAAGGGCAGGGACAGCCCCCGAGCCTCCTGGGCCCAGGGGCTGCCTCGGGGCCAGCAGCCCAAAGGCCTTCCTGGGAAGGATGCTGGGCGGAGGGCTGGTGGGCGGGGCTGCGCAGGGGGGGCCCCGTCACCCCCGTGTCACAGTGCCAGCACCCGGCAACGCAGCAGTCACCATGCCCCGGGGCAGCATAAAAGGGAGCACGCTCCCGCGTCGCGCTGCCATAGCTGGCCTGCGGGCAGCGCCAAGACGTGCGAGAGGAAGTCCTTGAGGAGGCGGTGGAATTACTTGGCGAGGGCTGAGGGAGGAAGGCCGGAGGAGGCTCGACGAGGCTGCTGGAGACGAGAAGAACCCCCAACAGCTGGAGGTTGGCGAGGCTGGCTGGCCTTTTCAGCTGGCTAGCAGTGGCAAGAGCAAGGGAATGCCTTCTTGAGGAGCACTGCAGAGCTCGCCATCCTCATCCCTTGCGGAGCCAGTGTCAGCAGCCGTGAGGAATGGGATGCAGAGATGTTGGCGGGGGTGCCGGTGCTTTGGAGCAGCCGCTGGTGCCTTGCCAGGCGCCGGAAGGATCGTTGTCCCCCAGATGGATCAGGCCGGGGGCGTTTTGCCCCTCTGGGAAGGCCCTGAGGTGGCAGCAGGTGGAGGGAGAATCGGGGTTGGGCATCTCCTGGGAGGCGTGAGCAGCCTGCGGGCCGAGGAGGCAGGTCTTGCTCACGTGCTGAGGGAATAGCCCATGGCCGGCGACGCTGGGGTCAGGAAGGAATTTTGCCCCGGGGCAGAGTGGCTGTGGTGCCCGGGGGTTTTTTGCCTTCCTCTGCAGCATTGAGCATGAGCACTTGTCAGGGCTCCTCTGGGCCATTTTGGCTGGGTTACTGCCTGTTGCTCATGCACCACGAAGGTGGCCTCTCGTGGCCTGCAGCTGCGGGGAGGAAGGCTTTTTTCCCCCCACGGTGGGCTAGCAAGTGTCCCCGGGGGTTTTTTGCCTTCCTCTGCAGCACTGAGCACAGCCCCTTGCCAGGGCTCCTTTGGGCCATTTTGGCTAGGTGCCTGCTGCTCCTGCTTCACGAAGCTGGCCCTCGTGCCCCGCATGCGGGGGGAGGACGCTTTCTGGACTCCCAGGGCAGACGCCCAGGGTGGCCCCCGGGGGTTGCTTCTTCTCCTGCGTAGCACTGAGCGCAGCCCCTTGTCAGGGCTCCTCTGGGCCCTTTGGGCTCAGTTCTTGCCCGCTGCTCTTGCACCTGCGAGGCGCCCCTCGTGCCCTGGCGCTCCCTGGCTCTTTTGCCCATTGCAGGTTTGGAGCAGGAGCGAGCTCTGCTCTTGCCTTGGCTCCGTTTCCCGAGGTGTCCTTGCTTGTGCAAAACAGCCTGTGCTTGGAAGGGCTGCAGGCTTGCTGCACCATGCGGAGCTGCAGCTTTTCAGCTCTCCCTGCATGCGATGCAAGCGCAGGGCAGGCAGGAGAGCGCTTTTCATGCCTCCCTGGCCAAGCAGCACAGCGGAGCAAGTTTTGGAAGGCAAAAGGGGTGCTTGTCATCGACACGTGTCCTACTTGTGAAAATAGCCCAGGGCAGCACACCCCTCCTCTTCTGCTGCTTTTCGGTGTGTGGTCGGTCCCCATCCTCCTTCTTCAAGTTCTTCTGCACTGTTGAGAACCGAGGGACTGCTTGGCCTGTCTTCCTGCTGCTCCTTTCTGCAGCTTTCCTTTGCCAGACTGCAAGGGATGCTTTTTCAAACTAAACTAAAGAACACATCAGCCTGCTCCTGGCTGCACATGCGCATTGTGTTCATGCTTGTGAGCCTCGGCTCTGAAAGAGATTCAGCAAAATAGCCTAAAAGAGCCTAAACCAAAATAAGATCAAATAAAATGATAAAATGATAAAATAATAAAAGAACAAAGCAAAATAAAAACGCGTAAAGCAAGGTCAAATAAAATAAGATAAACCAACATAAAATAAAATCATAAGAAATAACCCCAAAGAAAATAGAATCAAATCAAATCCATAACATCACAGGAAAGAAACGAAACTAAACTAACATAAACCAACAGAACAAGACAGAAAATAAAATACAGTAAAATAAAGTCAAATCAAGTGAAATCAAATCCTCTTTCTACTTGTATCCTTTTTGATTTGTGTCCTCGAAAGTGTTTCTGGAGCTGTAAACCCCCTGGCATTTCAGGCAAACAGTGGTCTCCTTGTTATTCGCCTCATCGTGAGTGCAGGGAATAGAACACAAGTGAAGAGAAGAGAAGGGTTGAGTTGGAAGGGACCTGCAGCGATCCTTCCGGACTCTCTAGCTGAGGGGAAGACGACTAGCAGGAGCAAGGCAAAGGCTGAGAGGGCTGCCGTCACTTTCCGGAAAGGGATTGAGGGTGAAGGCCAAGGGAGGAGAAAAGCTCTTGAGTGCAAGGAAAAAGATGGTCAAGAAGAGAAAAGGATTTGGGACTTCTTTCCCAGAAGAAGCCCTCAGCATAAGCAGGGGAGTAGCAAATGTGCCTTGGTGCATGGGTCAGGAACGGCGAGGCCATCCTGCACGTGCTCTCCGTCTCTGCCCAGTTCACGCCAAGGGAAGCAAAAGCCTTGCTTTCACCTCTGGCATCCCCACAACCAAAGGAATGCAGATGGGACAAACAGCCTTGACGACGTAGTCTGAATGTCCAGATGTATTTAGCGGGACGCCCAGCAGCTGTGCCCAGGGCGTGGCCAGCAAGGGCAGGGACAGCCCCCGAGCCTCCTGGGCCCAGGGGCTGCCTCGGGGCCAGCAGCCCAAAGGCCTTCCTGGGAAGGATGCTGGGCGGAGGGCCGGCGGGCGGGGCTGCGCAGGGGGGGCCCCGTCACCCCCGTGTCACAGTGCCAGCACCCGGCAACGCAGCAGTCACCATGCCCCGGGGCAGCATAAAAGGGAGCACGCTCCCGCGTCGCGCTGCCATAGCTGGCCTGCGGGCAGCGCCAAGACGTGCGAGAGGAAGTCCTTGAGGAGGCGGTGGAATTACTTGGCGAGGGCTGAGGGAGGAAGGCCGGAGGAGGCTCGACGAGGCTGCTGGAGACGAGAAGAAGCCCCAACAGCTGGAGGTTGGCGAGGCTGGCTGGCCTTTTCAGCTGGCTAGCAGTGGCAAGAGCAAGGGAATGCCTTCTTGAGGAGCACTGCAGAGCTCGCCATCCTCATCCCTTGCGGAGCCACTGTCAGCAGCCGTGAGGAATGGGATGCAGAGATGTTGGCGGGGGTGCCGGTGCTTTGGAGCAGCCGCTGGTGCCTTGCCAGGCGCCGGAAGGATCGTTGTCCCCCAGATGGATCAGGCCGGGGGCGTTTTGCCCCTCTGGGAAGGCCCTGAGGTGGCAGCAGGTGGAGGGAGAATCGGGGTTGGGCATCTCCTGGGAGGCGTGAGCAGCCTGCGGGCCGAGGAGGCAGGCCTTGCTCACGTGCTGAGGGAATAGCCCATGGCCGGCGACGCTGGGGTCAGGAAGGAATTTTCCCCCGGGGCAGATTGGCTCTGGTGCCCGGGGGTTTTTTGCCTTCCTCTGCAGCATTGAGCATGAGCACTTGTCAGGGCTCCTCTGGGCCATTTTGGCTGGGTTACTGCCTGTTGCTCATGCACCACGAAGGTGGCCTCTCGTGGCCTGCAGCTGCGGGGAGGAAGGCTTTTTTCCCCCCACGGTGGGCTAGCAAGTGTCCCCGGGGGTTTTTTGCCTTCCTCTGCAGCACTGAGCACAGCCCCTTGCCAGGGCTCCTTTGGGCCGTTTTGGCTAGGTGCCTGCTGCTCCTGCTTCACGAAGCTGGCCCTCGTGCCCCGCATGCGGGGGGAGGACGCTTTCTGGACTCCCAGGGCGGACGCCCAGGGTGGCCCCCGGGGGTTGCTTCTTCTCCTCTGTAGCATTGAGCGCAGCCCCTTGTCAGGGCTCCTCTGGGCCCTTTGGGCTCAGTTCTTGCCCGCTGCTCTTGCACCTGCGAGGCGCCCCTCGTGCCCTGGCGCTCCCTGGCTCTTTTGCCCATTGCAGGTTTGGAGCAGGAGCGAGCTCTGCTCTTGCCTTGGCTCCGTTTCCCGAGGTGTCCTTGCTTGTGCAAAACAGCCTGTGCTTGGAAGGGCTGCAGGCTTGCTGCACCATGCGGAGCTGCAGCTTTTCAGCTCCCCCTGCATGCGATGCAAGCGCAGGGCAGGCAGGAGAGCGCTTTTCATGCCTCCCTGGCCAAGCAGCACAGCGGAGCAAGTTTTGGAAGGCAAAAGGGGTGCTTGTCATCGACACGTGTCCTACTTGTGAAAATAGCCCAGGGCAGCACACCCCTCCTCTTCTTCTGCTTTTCGGTGTGTGGTCGGTCCCCATCCTCCTTCTTCAAGTTCTTCTGCACTGTTGAGAACCGAGGGACTGCTTGGCCTGTCTTCCTGCTGCTCCTTTCTGCAGCTTTCCTTTGCCAGACTGCAAGGGATGCTTTTTCAAACTAAACTAAAGAACACATCAGCCTGCTCCTGGCTGCACATGCGCATTGTGTTCATGCTTGTGAGCCTCGGCTCTGAAAGAGATTCAGCAAAATAGCCTAAAAGAGCCTAAACCAAAATAAGATCAAATAAAATGATAAAATGATAAAATAATAAAAGAACAAAGCAAAATAAAAACGCGTAAAGCAAGGTCAAATAAAATAAGATAAACCAACATAAAATAAAATCATAAGAAATAACCCCAAAGAAAATAGAATCAAATCAAATCCATAACATCACAGGAAAGAAACGAAACTAAACTAACATAAACCAACAGAACAAGACAGAAAATAAAATACAGTAAAATAAAGTCAAATCAAATGAAATCAAATCCTCTTTCTACTTGTATCCTTTTTGATTTGTGTCCTCGAAAGTGTTTCTGGAGCTGTAAACCCCCTGGCATTTCAGGCAAACAGTGGTCTCCTTGTTATTCGCCTCATCGTGAGTGCAGGGAATAGAACACAAGTGAAGAGAAGAGAAGGGTTGAGTTGGAAGGGACCTGCAGCGATCCTTCCGGACTCTCTAGCTGAGGGGAAGACGACTAGCAGGAGCAAGGCAAAGGCTGAGAGGGCTGCCGTCACTTTCCGGAAAGGGATTGAGGGTGAAGGCCAAGGGAGGAGAAAAGCTCTTGAGTGCAAGGAAAAAGATGGTCAAGAAGAGAAAAGGATTTGGGACTTCTTTCCCAGAAGAAGCCCTCAGCATAAGCAGGGGAGTAGCAAATGTGCCTTGGTGCATGGGTCAGGAGCGGCGAGGCCATCCTGCACGTGCTCTCCGTCTCTGCCCAGTTCACGCCGAGGGAAGCAAAAGCCTTGCTTTCACCTCTGGCATCCCCACAACCAAAGGAATGCAGATGGGACAAACAGCCTTGACGACGTAGTCTGAATGTCCAGATGTATTTAGCGGGACGCCCAGCAGCTGTGCCCAGGGCGTGGCCAGCAAGGGCAGGGACAGCCCCCGAGCCTCCTGGGCCCAGGGGCTGCCTCGGGGCCAGCAGCCCAAAGGCCTTCCTGGGAAGGATGCTGGGCGGAGGGCCGGCGGGCGGGGCTGCGCAGGGGGGGCCCCGTCACCCCCGTGTCACAGTGCCAGCACCCGGCAACGCAGCAGTCACCATGCCCCGGGGCAGCATAAAAGGGAGCACGCTCCCGCGTCGCGCTGCCATAGCTGGCCTGCGGGCAGCGCCAAGACGTGCGAGAGGAAGTCCTTGAGGAGGCGGTGGAATTACTTGGCGAGGGCTGAGGGAGGAAGGCCGGAGGAGGCTCGACGAGGCTGCTGGAGACGAGAAGAAGCCCCAACAGCTGGAGGTTGGCGAGGCTGGCTGGCCTTTTCAGCTGGCTAGCAGTGGCAAGAGCAAGGGAATGCCTTCTTGAGGAGCACTGCAGAGCTCGCCATCCTCATCCCTTGCGGAGCCAGTGTCAGCAGCCGTGAGGAATGGGATGCAGAGATGTTGGCGGGGGTGCCGGTGCTTTGGAGCAGCCGCTGGTGCCTTGCCAGGCGCCGGAAGGATCGTTGTCCCCCAGATGGATCAGGCCGGGGGCGTTTTGCCCCTCTGGGAAGGCCCTGAGGTGGCAGCAGGTGGAGGGAGAATCGGGGTTGGGCATCTCCTGGGAGGCGTGAGCAGCCTGCGGGCCGAGGAGGCAGGTCTTGCTCACGTGCTGAGGGAATAGCCCATGGCCGGCGACGCTGGGGTCAGGAAGGAATTTTCCCCCGGGGCAGAGTGGCTGTGGTGCCCGGGGGTTTTTTGCCTTCCTCTGCAGCATTGAGCATGAGCACTTGTCAGGGCTCCTCTGGGCCATTTTGGCTGGGTTACTGCCTGTTGCTCATGCACCACGAAGGTGGCCTCTCGTGCCCTGCAGCTGCGGGGAGGAAGGCTTTTTTCCCCCCACGGTGGGCTAGCAAGTGTCCCCGGGGGTTTTTTGCCTTCCTCTGCAGCACTGAGCACAGCCCCTTGCCAGGGCTCCTTTGGGCCGTTTTGGCTAGGTGCCTGCTGCTCCTGCTTCACGAAGCTGGCCCTCGTGCCCCGCATGCGGGGGGAGGACGCTTTCTGGACTCCCAGGGCGGACGCCCAGGGTGGCCCCCGGGGGTTGCTTCTTCTCCTGCGTAGCACTGAGCGCAGCCCCTTGTCAGGGCTCCTCTGGGCCCTTTGGGCTCAGTTCTTGCCCGCTGCTCTTGCACCTGCGAGGCGCCCCTCGTGCCCTGGCGCTCCCTGGCTCTTTTGCCCATTGCAGGTTTGGAGCAGGAGCGAGCTCTGCTCTTGCCTTGGCTCCGTTTCCCGAGGTGTCCTTGCTTGTGCAAAACAGCCTGTGCTTGGAAGGGCTGCAGGCTTGCTGCACCATGCGGAGCTGCAGCTTTTCAGCTCCCCCTGCATGCGATCTAAGCGCAGGGCAGGCAGGAGAGCGCTTTCCATGCCTCCCTGGCCAAGCAGCACAGCGGAGCAAGTTTTGGAAGGCAAAAGGGGTGCTTGTCATCGACACGTGTCCTACTTGTGAAAATAGCCCAGGGCAGCACACCCCTCCTCTTCTTCTGCTTTTCGGTGTGTGGTCGGTCCCCATCCTCCTTCTTCAAGTTCTTCTGCACTGTTGAGAACCGAGGGACTGCTTGGCCTGTCTTCCTGCTGCTCCTTTCTGCAGCTTTCCTTTGCCAGACTGCAAGGGATGCTTTTTCAAACTAAACTAAAGAACACATCAGCCTGCTCCTGGCTGCACATGCGCATTGTGTTCATGCTTGTGAGCCTCGGCTCTGAAAGAGATTCAGCAAAATAGCCTAAAAGAGCCTAAACCAAAATAAGATCAAATAAAATGATAAAATGATAAAATAATAAAAGAACAAAGCAAAATAAAAACGCGTAAAGCAAGGTCAAATAAAATAAGATAAACCAACATAAAATAAAATCATAAGAAATAACCCCAAAGAAAATAGAATCAAATCAAATCCATAACATCACAGGAAAGAAACGAAACTAAACTAACATAAACCAACAGAACAAGACAGAAAATAAAATACAGTAAAATAAAGTCAAATCAACTGAAATCAAATCCTCTTTCTACTTGTATCCTTTTTGATTTGTGTCCTCGAAAGTGTTTCTGGAGCTGTAAACCCCCTGGCATTTCAGGCAAACAGTGGTCTCCTTGTTATTCGCCTCATCGTGAGTGCAGGGAATAGAACACAAGTGAAGAGAAGAGAAGGGTTGAGTTGGAAGGGACCTGCAGCGATCCTTCCGGACTCTCTAGCTGAGGGGAAGACGACTAGCAGGAGCAAGGCAAAGGCTGAGAGGGCTGCCGTCACTTTCCGGAAAGGGATTGAGGGTGAAGGCCAAGGGAGGAGAAAAGCTCTTGAGTGCAAGGAAAAAGATGGTCAAGAAGAGAAAAGGATTTGGGACTTCTTTCCCAGAAGAAGCCCTCAGCATAAGCAGGGGAGTAGCAAATGTGCCTTGGTGCATGGGTCAGGAGCGGCGAGGCCATCCTGCACGTGCTCTCCGTCTCTGCCCAGTTCACGCCGAGGGAAGCAAAAGCCTTGCTTTCACCTCTGGCATCCCCACAACCAAAGGAATGCAGATGGGACAAACAGCCTTGACGACGTAGTCTGAATGTCCAGATGTATGTAGCGGGACGCCCAGCAGCTGTGCCCAGGGCGTGGCCAGCAAGGGCAGGGACAGCCCCCGAGCCTCCTGGGCCCAGGGGCTGCCTCGGGGCCAGCAGCCCAAAGGCCTTCCTGGGAAGGATGCTGGGCGGAGGGCCGGCGGGCGGGGCTGCGCAGGGGGGGCCCCGTCACCCCCGTGTCACAGTGCCAGCACCCGGCAACGCAGCAGTCACCATGCCCCGGGGCAGCATAAAAGGGAGCACGCTCCCGCGTCGCGCTGCCATAGCTGGCCTGCGGGCAGCGCCAAGACGTGCGAGAGGAAGTCCTTGAGGAGGCGGTGGAATTACTTGGCGAGGGCTGAGGGAGGAAGGCCGGAGGAGGCTCGACGAGGCTGCTGGAGACGAGAAGAAGCCCCAACAGCTGGAGGTTGGCGAGGCTGGCTGGCCTTTTCAGCTGGCTAGCAGTGGCAAGAGCAAGGGAATGCCTTCTTGAGGAGCACTGCAGAGCTCGCCATCCTCATCCCTTGCGGAGCCAGTGTCAGCAGCCGTGAGGAATGGGATGCAGAGATGTTGGCGGGGGTGCCGGTGCTTTGGAGCAGCCGCTGGTGCCTTGCCAGGCGCCGGAAGGATCGTTGTCCCCCAGATGGATCAGGCCGGGGGCATTTTGCCCCTCTGGGAAGGCCCTGAGGTGGCAGCAGGTGGAGGGAGAATCGGGGTTGGGCATCTCCTGGGAGGCGTGAGCAGCCTGCGGGCCGAGGAGGCAGGTCTTGCTCACGTGCTGAGGGAATAGCCCATGGCCGGCGACGCTGGGGTCAGGAAGGAATTTTCCCCCGGGGCAGAGTGGCTGTGGTGCCCGGGGGTTTTTTGCCTTCCTCTGCAGCATTGAGCATGAGCACTTGTCAGGGCTCCTCTGGGCCATTTTGGCTGGGTTACTGCCTGTTGCTCATGCACCACGAAGGTGGCCTCTCGTGGCCTGCAGCTGCGGGGAGGAAGGCTTTTTTCCCCCCACGGTGGGCTAGCAAGTGTCCCCGGGGGTTTTTTGCCTTCCTCTGCAGCACTGAGCACAGCCCCTTGCCAGGGCTCCTTTGGGCCGTTTTGGCTAGGTGCCTGCTGCTCCTGCTTCACGAAGCTGGCCCTCGTGCCCCGCATGCGGGGGGAGGACGCTTTCTGGACTCCCAGGGCGGACGCCCAGGGTGGCCCCCGGGGGTTGCTTCTTCTCCTGCGTAGCACTGAGCGCAGCCCCTTGTCAGGGCTCCTCTGGGCCCTTTGGGCTCAGTTCTTGCCCGCTGCTCTTGCACCTGCGAGGCGCCCCTCGTGCCCTGGCGCTCCCTGGCTCTTTTGCCCATTGCAGGTTTGGAGCAGGAGCGAGCTCTGCTCTTGCCTTGGCTCCGTTTCCCGAGGTGTCCTTGCTTGTGCAAAACAGCCTGTGCTTGGAAGGGCTGCAGGCTTGCTGCACCATGCGGAGCTGCAGCTTTTCAGCTCCCCCTGCATGCGATCTAAGCGCAGGGCAGGCAGGAGAGCGCTTTCCATGCCTCCCTGGCCAAGCAGCACAGCGGAGCAAGTTTTGGAAGGCAAAAGGGGTGCTTGTCATCGACACGTGTCCTACTTGTGAAAATAGCCCAGGGCAGCACACCCCTCCTCTTCTTCTGCTTTTCGGTGTGTGGTCGGTCCCCATCCTCCTTCTTCAAGTTCTTCTGCACTGTTGAGAACCGAGGGACTGCTTGGCCTGTCTTCCTGCTGCTCCTTTCTGCAGCTTTCCTTTGCCAGACTGCAAGGGATGCTTTTTCAAACTAAACTAAAGAACACATCAGCCTGCTCCTGGCTGCACATGCGCATTGTGTTAATGCTTGTGAGCCTCGGCTCTGAAAGAGATTCAGCAAAATAGCCTAAAAGAGCCTAAACCAAAATAAGATCAAATAAAATGATAAAATGATAAAATAATAAAAGAACAAAGCAAAATAAAAACGCGTAAAGCAAGGTCAAATAAAATAAGATAAACCAACATAAAATAAAATCATAAGAAATAACCCCAAAGAAAATAGAATCAAATCAAATCCATAACATCACAGGAAAGAAACGAAACTAAACTAACATAAACCAACAGAACAAGACAGAAAATAAAATACAGTAAAATAAAGTCAAATCAAATGAAATCAAATCCTCTTTCTACTTGTATCCTTTTTGATTTGTGTCCTCGAAAGTGTTTCTGGAGCTGTAAACCCCCTGGCATTTCAGGCAAACAGTGGTCTCCTTGTTATTCGCCTCATCGTGAGTGCAGGGAATAGAACACAAGTGAAGAGAAGAGAAGGGTTGAGTTGGAAGGGACCTGCAGCGATCCTTCCGGACTCTCTAGCTGAGGGGAAGACGACTAGCAGGAGCAAGGCAAAGGCTGAGAGGGCTGCCGTCACTTTCCGGAAAGGGATTGAGGGTGAAGGCCAAGGGAGGAGAAAAGCTCTTGAGTGCAAGGAAAAAGATGGTCAAGAAGAGAAAAGGATTTGGGACTTCTTTCCCAGAAGAAGCCCTCAGCATAAGCAGGGGAGTAGCAAATGTGCCTTGGTGCATGGGTCAGGAGCGGCGAGGCCATCCTGCACGTGCTCTCCGTCTCTGCCCAGTTCACGCCGAGGGAAGCAAAAGCCTTGCTTTCACCTCTGGCATCCCCACAACCAAAGGAATGCAGATGGGACAAACAGCCTTGACGACGTAGTCTGAATGTCCAGATGTATTTAGCGGGACGCCCAGCAGCTGTGCCCAGGGCATGGCCAGCAAGGGCAGGGACAGCCCCCGAGCCTCCTGGGCCCAGGGACTGACTCGGGGCCAGCAGCCCAAAGGCCTTCCTGGGAAGGATGCTGGGCGGAGGGCCGGCGGGCGGGGCTGCGCAGGGGGGGCCCCGTCACCCCCGTGTCACAGTGCCAGCACCCGGCAACGCAGCAGTCACCATGCCCCGGGGCAGCATAAAAGGGAGCACGCTCCCGCGTCGCGCTGCCATAGCTGGCCTGGGGGCAGCGCCAAGACGTGCGAGAGGAAGTCCTTGAGGAGGCGGTGGAATTACTTGGCGAGGGCTGAGGGAGGAAGGCCGGTGGAGGCTCGACGAGGCTGCTGGAGACGAGAAGAAGCCCCAACAGCTGGAGGTTGGCGAGGCTGGCTGGCCTTTTCAGCTGGCTAGCAGTGGCAAGAGCAAGGGAATGCCTTCTTGAGGAGCACTGCAGAGCTCGCCATCCTCATCCCTTGCGGAGCCAGTGTCAGCAGCCGTGAGGAATGGGATGCAGAGATGTTGGCGGGGGTGCCGGTGCTTTGGAGCAGCCGCTGGTGCCTTGCCAGGCGCCGGAAGGATCGTTGTCCCCCAGATGGATCAGGCCGGGGGCGTTTTGCCCCTCTGGGAAGGCCCTGAGGTGGCAGCAGGTGGAGGGAGAATCGGGGTTGGGCATCTCCTGGGAGGCGTGAGCAGCCTGCGGGCCGAGGAGGCAGGCCTTGCTCACGTGCTCAGGGAATAGCCCATGGCTGGCGACGCTGGGGTCAGGAAGGAATTTTCCCCCGGGGCAGATTGGCTCTGGTGCCCAGGGGTTTTTTGCCTTCCTCTGCAGCATTGAGCATGAGCACTTGTCAGGGCTCCTCTGGGCCATTTTGGCTGGGTTACTGCCTGTTGCTCATGCACCACGAAGGTGGCCTCTCGTGGCCTGCAGCTGCGGGGAGGAAGGCTTTTTTCCCCCCACGGTGGGCTAGCAAGTGTCCCCGGGGGTTTTTTGCCTTCCTCTGCAGCACTGAGCACAGCCCCTTGCCAGGGCTCCTTTGGGCCGTTTTGGCTAGGTGCCTGCTGCTCCTGCTTCACGAAGCTGGCCCTCGTGCCCCGCATGCGGGGGGAGGACGCTTTCTGGACTCCCAGGGCGGACGCCCAGGGTGGCCCCCGGGGGTTGCTTCTTCTCCTCCGTAGCACTGAGCGCAGCCCCTTGTCAGGGCTCCTCTGGGCCCTTTGGGCTCAGTTCTTGCCCGCTGCTCTTGCACCTGCGAGGCGCCCCTCGTGCCCTGGCGCTCCCTGGCTCTTTTGCCCATTGCAGGTTTGGAGCAGGAGCGAGCTCTGCTCTTGCCTTGGCTCCGTTTCCCGAGGTGTCCTTGCTTGTGCAAAACAGCCTGTGCTTGGAAGGGCTGCAGGCTTGCTGCACCATGCGGAGCTGCAGCTTTTCAGCTCCCCCTGCATGCGATGCAAGCGCAGGGCAGGCAGGAGAGCGCTTTTCATGCCTCCCTGGCCAAGCAGCACAGCGGAGCAAGTTTTGGAAGGCAAAAGGGGTGCTTGTCATCGACACGTGTCCTACTTGTGAAAATAGCCCAGGGCAGCACACCCCTCCTCTTCTTCTGCTTTTCGGTGTGTGGTCGGTCCCCATCCTCCTTCTTCAAGTTCTTCTGCACTGTTGAGAACCGAGGGACTGCTTGGCCTGTCTTCCTGCTGCTCCTTTCTGCAGCTTTCCTTTGCCAGACTGCAAGGGATGCTTTTTCAAACTAAACTAAAGAACACATCAGCCTGCTCCTGGCTGCACATGCGCATTGTGTTCATGCTTGTGAGCCTCGGCTCTGAAAGAGATTCAGCAAAATAGCCTAAAAGAGCCTAAACCAAAATAAGATCAAATAAAATGATAAAATAATAAAAGAACAAAGCAAAATAAAAACGCGTAAAGCAAGGTCAAATAAAATAAGATAAACCAACATAAAATAAAATCATAAGAAATAACCCCAAAGAAAATAGAATCAAATCAAATCCATAACATCACAGGAAAGAAACGAAACTAAACTAACATAAACCAACAGAACAAGACAGAAAATAAAAGAAAGTAAAAGAAAGTCAAATCAAGTGAAATCAAATCCTCTTTCTACTTGTATCCTTTTTGATTTGTGTCCTCGAAAGTGTTTCTGGAGCTGTAAACCCCCTGGCATTTCAGGCAAACAGTGGTCTCCTTGTTATTCGCCTCATCGTGAGTGCAGGGAATAGAACACAAGTGAAGAGAAGAGAAGGGTTGAGTTGGAAGGGACCTGCAGCGATCCTTCCGGACTCTCTAGCTGAGGGGAAGACGACTAGCAGGAGCAAGGCAAAGGCTGAGAGGGCTGCCGTCACTTTCCGGAAAGGGATTGAGGGTGAAGGCCAAGGGAGGAGAAAAGCTCTTGAGTGCAAGGAAAAAGATGGTCAAGAAGAGAAAAGGATTTGGGACTTCTTTCCCAGAAGAAGACCTCAGCATAAGCAGGGGAGTAGCAAATGTGCCTTGGTGCATGGGTCAGGAACGGCGAGGCCATCCTGCACGTGCTCTCCGTCTCTGCCCAGTTCACGCCGAGGGAAGCAAAAGCCTTGCTTTCACCTCTGGCATCCCCACAACCAAAGGAATGCAGATGGGACAAACAGCCTTGACGACGTAGTCTGAATGTCCAGATGTATTTAGCGGGACGCCCAGCAGCTGTGCCCAGGGCGTGGCCAGCAAGGGCAGGGACAGCCCCTGAGCCTCCTGGGCCCAGGGGCTGCCTCGGGGCCAGCAGCCCAAAGGCCTTCCTGGGAAGGATGCTGGGCGGAGGGCCGGCGGGCGGGGCTGCGCAGGGGGGGCCCCGTCACCCCCGTGTCACAGTGCCAGCACCCGGCAACGCAGCAGTCACCATGCCCCGGGGCAGCATAAAAGGGAGCACGCTCCCGCGTCGCGCTGCCATAGCTGGCCTGCGGGCAGCGCCAAGACGTGCGAGAGGAAGTCCTTGAGGAGGCGGTGGAATTACTTGGCGAGGGCTGAGGGAGGAAGGCCGGAGGAGGCTCGACGAGGCTGCTGGAGACGAGAAGAAGCCCCAACAGCTGGAGGTTGGCGAGGCTGGCTGGCCTTTTCAGCTGGCTAGCAGTGGCAAGAGCAAGGGAATGCCTTCTTGAGGAGCACTGCAGAGCTCGCCATCCTCATCCCTTGCGGAGCCAGTGTCAGCAGCCGTGAGGAATGGGATGCAGAGATGTTGGCGGGGGTGCCGGTGCTTTGGAGCAGCCGCTGGTGCCTTGCCAGGCGCCGGAAGGATCGTTGTCCCCCAGATGGATCAGGCCGGGGGCGTTTTGCCCCTCTGGGAAGGCCCTGAGGTGGCAGCAGGTGGAGGGAGAATCGGGGTTGGGCATCTCCTGGGAGGCGTGAGCAGCCTGCGGGCCGAGGAGGCAGGCCTTGCTCACGTGCTCAGGGAATAGCCCATGGCCGGCGACGCTGGGGTCAGGAAGGAATTTTCCCCCGGGGCAGATTGGCTCTGGTGCCCGGGGGTTTTTTGCCTTCCTCTGCAGCATTGAGCATGAGCACTTGTCAGGGCTCCTCTGGGCCATTTTGGCTGGGTTACTGCCTGTTGCTCATGCACGACGAAGGTGGCCTCTCGTGGCCTGCAGCTGCGGGGAGGAAGGCTTTTTTCCCCCCACGGTGGGCTAGCAAGTGTCCCCGGGGGTTTTTTGCCTTCCTCTGCAGCACTGAGCACAGCCCCTTGCCAGGGCTCCTTTGGGCCGTTTTGGCTAGGTGCCTGCTGCTCCTGCTTCACGAAGCTGGCCCTCGTGCCCCGCATGCGGGGGGAGGACGCTTTCTGGACTCCCAGGGCGGACGCCCAGGGTGGCCCCCGGGGGTTGCTTCTTCTCCTGCGTAGCACTGAGCGCAGCCCCTTGTCAGGGCTCCTCTGGGCCCTTTGGGCTCAGTTCTTGCCCGCTGCTCTTGCACCTGCGAGGCGCCCCTCGTGCCCTGGCGCTCCCTGGCTCTTTTGCCCATTGCAGGTTTGGAGCAGGAGCGAGCTCTGCTCTTGCCTTGGCTCCGTTTCCCGAGGTGTCCTTGCTTGTGCAAAACAGCCTGTGCTTGGAAGGGCTGCAGGCTTGCTGCACCATGCGGAGCTGCAGCTTTTCAGCTCCCCCTGCATGCGATGCAAGCGCAGGGCAGGCAGGAGAGCGCTTTTCATGCCTCCCTGGCCAAGCAGCACAGCGGAGCAAGTTTTGGAAGGCAAAAGGGGTGCTTGTCATCGACACGTGTCCTACTTGTGAAAATAGCCCAGGGCAGCACACCCCTCCTCTTCTTCTGCTTTTCGGTGTGTGGTCGGTCCCCATCCTCCTTCTTCAAGTTCTTCTGCACTGTTGAGAAACGAGGGACTGCTTGGCCTGTCTTCCTGCTGCTCCTTTCTGCAGCTTTCCTTTGCCAGACTGCAAGGGATGCTTTTTCAAACTAAACTAAAGAACACATCAGCCTGCTCCTGGCTGCACATGCGCATTGTGTTCATGCTTGTGAGCCTCGGCTCTGAAAGAGATTCAGCAAAATAGCCTAAAAGAGCCTAAACCAAAATAAGATCAAATAAAATGATAAAATGATAAAATAATAAAAGAACAAAGCAAAATAAAAACGCGTAAAGCAAGGTCAAATAAAATAAGATAAACCAACATAAAATAAAATCATAAGAAATAACCCCAAAGAAAATAGAATCAAATCAAATCCATAACATCACAGGAAAGAAACGAAACTAAACTAACATAAACCAACAGAACAAGACAGAAAATAAAATACAGTAAAATAAAGTCAAATCAAATGAAATCAAATCCTCTTTCTACTTGTATCCTTTTTGATTTGTGTCCTCGAAAGTGTTTCTGGAGCTGTAAACCCCCTGGCATTTCAGGCAAACAGTGGTCTCCTTGTTATTCGCCTCATCGTGAGTGCAGGGAATAGAACACAAGTGAAGAGAAGAGAAGGGTTGAGTTGGAAGGGACCTGCAGCGATCCTTCCGGACTCTCTAGCTGAGGGGAAGACGACTAGCAGGAGCAAGGCAAAGGCTGAGAGGGCTGCCGTCACTTTCCGGAAAGGGATTGAGGGTGAAGGCCAAGGGAGGAGAAAAGCTCTTGAGTGCAAGGAAAAAGATGGTCAAGAAGAGAAAAGGATTTGGGACTTCTTTCCCAGAAGAAGCCCTCAGCATAAGCAGGGGAGTAGCAAATGTGCCTTGGTGCATGGGTCAGGAGCGGCGAGGCCATCCTGCACGTGCTCTCCGTCTCTGCCCAGTTCACGCCGAGGGAAGCAAAAGCCTTGCTTTCACCTCTGGCATCCCCACAACCAAAGGAATGCAGATGGGACAAACAGCCTTGACGACGTAGTCTGAATGTCCAGATGTATTTAGCGGGACGCCCAGCAGCTGTGCCCAGGGCGTGGCCAGCAAGGGCAGGGACAGCCCCCGAGCCTCCTGGGCCCAGGGGCTGCCTCGGGGCCAGCAGCCCAAAGGCCTTCCTGGGAAGGATGCTGGGCGGAGGGCCGGCGGGCGGGGCTGCGCAGGGGGGGCCCCGTCACCCCCGTGTCACAGTGCCAGCACCCGGCAACGCAGCAGTCACCATGCCCCGGGGCAGCATAAAAGGGAGCACGCTCCCGCGTCGCGCTGCCATAGCTGGCCTGCGGGCAGCGCCAAGACGTGCGAGAGGAAGTCCTTGAGGAGGCGGTGGAATTACTTGGCGAGGGCTGAGGGAGGAAGGCCGGAGGAGGCTCGACGAGGCTGCTGGAGACGAGAAGAAGCCCCAACAGCTGGAGGTTGGCGAGGCTGGCTGGCCTTTTCAGCTGGCTAGCAGTGGCAAGAGCAAGGGAATGCCTTCTTGAGGAGCACTGCAGAGCTCGCCATCCTCATCCCTTGCGGAGCCACTGTCAGCAGCCGTGAGGAATGGGATGCAGAGATGTTGGCGGGGGTGCCGGTGCTTTGGAGCAGCCGCTGGTGCCTTGCCAGGCGCCGGAAGGATCGTTGTCCCCCAGATGGATCAGGCCGGGGGCGTTTTGCCCCTCTGGGAAGGCCCTGAGGTGGCAGCAGGTGGAGGGAGAATCGGGGTTGGGCATCTCCTGGGAGGCGTGAGCAGCCTGCGGGCCGAGGAGGCAGGTCTTGCTCACGTGCTGAGGGAATAGCCCATGGCCGGCGACGCTGGGGTCAGGAAGGAATTTTCCCCCGGGGCAGAGTGGCTGTGGTGCCCGGGGGTTTTTTGCCTTCCTCTGCAGCATTGAGCATGAGCACTTGTCAGGGCTCCTCTGGGCCATTTTGGCTGGGTTACTGCCTGTTGCTCATGCACCACGAAGGTGGCCTCTCGTGGCCTGCAGCTGCGGGGAGGAAGGCTTTTTTCCCCCCACGGTGGGCTAGCAAGTGTCCCCGGGGGTTTTTTGCCTTCCTCTGCAGCACTGAGCACAGCCCCTTGCCAGGGCTCCTTTGGGCCGTTTTGGCTAGGTGCCTGCTGCTCCTGCTTCACGAAGCTGGCCCTCGTGCCCCGCATGCGGGGGGAGGACGCTTTCTGGACTCCCAGGGCGGACGCCCAGGGTGGCCCCCGGGGGTTGCTTCTTATCCTGCGTAGCACTGAGCGCAGCCCCTTGTCAGGGCTCCTCTGGGCCCTTTGGGCTCAGTTCTTGCCCGCTGCTCTTGCACCTGCGAGGCGCCCCTCGTGCCCTGGCGCTCCCTGGCTCTTTTGCCCATTGCAGGTTTGGAGCAGGAGCGAGCTCTGCTCTTGCCTTGGCTCCGTTTCCCGAGGTGTCCTTGCTTGTGCAAAACAGCCTGTGCTTGGAAGGGCTGCAGGCTTGCTGCACCATGCGGAGCTGCAGCTTTTCAGCTCCCCCTGCATGCGATCTAAGCGCAGGGCAGGCAGGAGAGCGCTTTCCATGCCTCCCTGGCCAAGCAGCACAGCGGAGCAAGTTTTGGAAGGCAAAAGGGGTGCTTGTCATCGACACGTGTCCTACTTGTGAAAATAGCCCAGGGCAGCACACCCCTCCTCTTCTGCTGCTTTTCGGTGTGTGGTCGGTCCCCATCCTCCTTCTTCAAGTTCTTCTGCACTGTTGAGAACCGAGGGACTGCTTGGCCTGTCTTCCTGCTGCTCCTTTCTGCAGCTTTCCTTTGCCAGACTGCAAGGGATGCTTTTTCAAACTAAACTAAAGAACACATCAGCCTGCTCCTGGCTGCACATGCGCATTGTGTTCATGCTTGTGAGCCTCGGCTCTGAAAGAGATTCAGCAAAATAGCCTAAAAGAGCCTAAACCAAAATAAGATCAAATAAAATGATAAAATGATAAAATAATAAAAGAACAAACCAAAATAACAACGCGTAAAGCAAGGTCAAATAAAATAAGATAAACCAACATAAAATAAAATCATAAGAAATAACCCCAAAGAAAATAGAATCAAATCAAATCCATAACATCACAGGAAAGAAACGAAACTAAACTAACATAAACCAACAGAACAAGACAGAAAATAAAATACAGTAAAAGAAAGTCAAATCAAATGAAATCAAATCCTCTTTCTACTTGTATCCTTTTTGATTTGTGTCCTCGAAAGTGTTTCTGGAGCTGTAAACCCCCTGGCATTTCAGGCAAACAGTGGTCTCCTTGTTATTCGCCTCATCGTGAGTGCAGGGAATAGAACACAAGTGAAGAGAAGAGAAGGGTTGAGTTGGAAGGGACCTGCAGCGATCCTTCCGGACTCTCTAGCTGAGGGGAAGACGACTAGCAGGAGCAAGGCAAAGGCTGAGAGGGCTGCCGTCACTTTCCGGAAAGGTATTGAGGGTGAAGGCCAAGGGAGGAGAAAAGCTCTTGAGTGCAAGGAAAAAGATGGTCAAGAAGAGAAAAGGATTTGGGACTTCTTTCCCAGAAGAAGCCCTCAGCATAAGCAGGGGAGTAGCAAATGTGCCTTGGTGCATGGGTCAGGAGCGGCGAGGCCATCCTGCACGTGCTCTCCGTCTCTGCCCAGTTCACGCCGAGGGAAGCAAAAGCCTTGCTTTCACCTCTGGCATCCCCACAACCAAAGGAATGCAGATGGGACAAACAGCCTTGACGACGTAGTCTGAATGTCCAGATGTATTTAGCGGGACGCCCAGCAGCTGTGCCCAGGGCATGGCCAGCAAGGGCAGGGACAGCCCCCGAGCCTCCTGGGCCCAGGGACTGCCTCGGGGCCAGCAGCCCAAAGGCCTTCCTGGGAAGGATGCTGGGCGGAGGGCCGGCGGGCGGGGCTGCGCAGGGGGGGCCCCGTCACCCCCGTGTCACAGTGCCAGCACCCGGCAACGCAGCAGTCACCATGCCCCGGGGCAGCATAAAAGGGAGCACGCTCCCGCGTCGCGCTGCCATAGCTGGCCTGGGGGCAGCGCCAAGACGTGCGAGAGGAAGTCCTTGAGGAGGCGGTGGAATTACTTGGCGAGGGCTGAGGGAGGAAGGCCGGTGGAGGCTCGACGAGGCTGCTGGAGACGAGAAGAAGCCCCAACAGCTGGAGGTTGGCGAGGCTGGCTGGCCTTTTCAGCTGGCTAGCAGTGGCAAGAGCAAGGGAATGCCTTCTTGAGGAGCACTGCAGAGCTCGCCATCCTCATCCCTTGCGGAGCCAGTGTCAGCAGCCGTGAGGAATGGGATGCAGAGATGTTGGCGGGGGTGCCGGTGCTTTGGAGCAGCCGCTGGTGCCTTGCCAGGCGCCGGAAGGATCGTTGTCCCCTAGATGGATCAGGCCGGGGGCGTTTTGCCCCTCTGGGAAGGCCCTGAGGTGGCAGCAGGTGGAGGGAGAATCGGGGTTGGGCATCTCCTGGGAGGCGTGAGCAGCCTGCGGGCCGAGGAGGCAGGCCTTGCTCACGTGCTCAGGGAATAGCCCATGGCCGGCGACGCTGGGGTCAGGAAGGAATTTTGCCCCGGGGCAGATTGGCTCTGGTGCCCAGGGGTTTTTTGCCTTCCTCTGCAGCATTGAGCATGAGCACTTGTCAGGGCTCCTCTGGGCCATTTTGGCTGGGTTACTGCCTGTTGCTCATGCACCACGAAGGTGGCCTCTCGTGGCCTGCAGCTGCGGGGAGGAAGGCTTTTTTCCCCCCACGGTGGGCTAGCAAGTGTCCCCGGGGGTTTTTTGCCTTCCTCTGCAGCACTGAGCACAGCCCCTTGCCAGGGCTCCTTTGGGCCGTTTTGGCTAGGTGCCTGCTGCTCCTGCTTCACGAAGCTGGCCCTCGTGCCCCGCATGCGGGGGGAGGACGCTTTCTGGACTCCCAGGGCGGACGCCCAGGGTGGCCCCCGGGGGTTGCTTCTTCTCCTCCGTAGCATTGAGCGCAGCCCCTTGTCAGGGCTCCTCTGGGCCCTTTGGGCTCAGTTCTTGCCCGCTGCTCTTGCACCTGCGAGGCGCCCCTCGTGCCCTGGCGCTCCCTGGCTCTTTTGCCCATTGCAGGTTTGGAGCAGGAGCGAGCTCTGCTCTTGCCTTGGCTCCGTTTCCCGAGGTGTCCTTGCTTGTGCAAAACAGCCTGTGCTTGGAAGGGCTGCAGGCTTGCTGCACCATGCGGAGCTGCAGCTTTTCAGCTCCCCCTGCATGCGATCTAAGCGCAGGGCAGGCAGGAGAGCGCTTTCCATGCCTCCCTGGCCAAGCAGCACAGCGGAGCAAGTTTTGGAAGGCAAAAGGGGTGCTTGTCAACGACACGTGTCCTACTTGTGAAAATAGCCCAGGGCAGCACACCCCTCCTCTTCTGCTGCTTTTCGGTGTGTGGTCGGTCCCCATCCTCCTTCTTCAAGTTCTTCTGCACTGTTGAGAACCGAGGGACTGCTTGGCCTGTCTTCCTGCTGCTCCTTTCTGCAGCTTTCCTTTGCCAGACTGCAAGGGATGCTTTTTCAAACTAAACTAAAGGACACATCAGCCTGCTCCTGGCTGCACATGCGCATTGTGTTAATGCTTGTGAGCCTCGGCTCTGAAAGAGATTCAGCAAAATAGCCTAAAAGAGCCTAAACCAAAATAAGATCAAATAAAATGATAAAATGATAAAATAATAAAAGAACAAAGCAAAATAAAAACGCGTAAAGCAAGGTCAAATAAAATAAGATAAACCAACATAAAATAAAATCATAAGAAATAACCCCAAAGAAAATAGAATCAAATCAAATCCATAACATCACAGGAAAGAAACGAAACTAAACTAACATAAACCAACAGAACAAGACAGAAAATAAAATACAGTAAAATAAAGTCAAATCAAATGAAATCAAATCCTCTTTCTACTTGTATCCTTTTTGATTTGTGTCCTCGAAAGTGTTTCTGGAGCTGTAAACCCCCTGGCATTTCAGGCAAACAGTGGTCTCCTTGTTATTCGCCTCATCGTGAGTGCAGGGAATAGAACACAAGTGAAGAGAAGAGAAGGGTTGAGTTGGAAGGGACCTGCAGCGATCCTTCCGGACTCTCTAGCTGAGGGGAAGACGACTAGCAGGAGCAAGGCAAAGGCTGAGAGGGCTGCCGTCACTTTCCGGAAAGGGATTGAGGGTGAAGGCCAAGGGAGGAGAAAAGCTCTTGAGTGCAAGGAAAAAGATGGTCAAGAAGAGAAAAGGATTTGGGACTTCTTTCCCAGAAGAAGCCCTCAGCATAAGCAGGGGAGTAGCAAATGTGCCTTGGTGCATGGGTCAGGAGCGGCGAGGCCATCCTGCACGTGCTCTCCGTCTCTGCCCAGTTCACGCCGAGGGAAGCAAAAGCCTTGCTTTCACCTCTGGCATCCCCACAACCAAAGGAATGCAGATGGGACAAACAGCCTTGACGACGTAGTCTGAATGTCCAGATGTATTTAGCGGGACGCCCAGCAGCTGTGCCCAGGGCATGGCCAGCAAGGGCAGGGACAGCCCCCGAGCCTCCTGGGCCCAGGGACTGCCTCGGGGCCAGCAGCCCAAAGGCCTTCCTGGGAAGGATGCTGGGCGGAGGGCCGGCGGGCGGGGCTGCGCAGGGGGGGCCCCGTCACCCCCGTGTCACAGTGCCAGCACCCGGCAACGCAGCAGTCACCATGCCCCGGGGCAGCATAAAAGGGAGCACGCTCCCGCGTCGCGCTGCCATAGCTGGCCTGGGGGCAGCGCCAAGACGTGCGAGAGGAAGTCCTTGAGGAGGCGGTGGAATTACTTGGCGAGGGCTGAGGGAGGAAGGCCGGTGGAGGCTCGACGAGGCTGCTGGAGACGAGAAGAAGCCCCAACAGCTGGAGGTTGGCGAGGCTGGCTGGCCTTTTCAGCTGGCTAGCAGTGGCAAGAGCAAGGGAATGCCTTCTTGAGGAGCACTGCAGAGCTCGCCATCCTCATCCCTTGCGGAGCCAGTGTCAGCAGCCGTGAGGAATGGGATGCAGAGATGTTGGCGGGGGTGCCGGTGCTTTGGAGCAGCCGCTGGTGCCTTGCCAGGCGCCGGAAGGATCGTTGTCCCCCAGATGGATCAGGCCGGGGGCGTTTTGCCCCTCTGGGAAGGCCCTGAGGTGGCAGCAGGTGGAGGGAGAATCGGGGTTGGGCATCTCCTGGGAGGCGTGAGCAGCCTGCGGGCCGAGGAGGCAGGCCTTGCTCACGTGCTCAGGGAATAGCCCATGGCCGGCGACGCTGGGGTCAGGAAGGAATTTTGCCCCGGGGCAGATTGGCTCTGGTGCCCAGGGGTTTTTTGCCTTCCTCTGCAGCATTGAGCATGAGCACTTGTCAGGGCTCCTCTGGGCCATTTTGGCTGGGTTACTGCCTGTTGCTCATGCACCACGAAGGTGGCCTCTCGTGGCCTGCAGCTGCGGGGAGGAAGGCTTTTTTCCCCCCACGGTGGGCTAGCAAGTGTCCCCGGGGGTTTTTTGCCTTCCTCTGCAGCACTGAGCACAGCCCCTTGCCAGGGCTCCTTTGGGCCGTTTTGGCTAGGTGCCTGCTGCTCCTGCTTCACGAAGCTGGCCCTCGTGCCCCGCATGCGGGGGGAGGACGCTTTCTGGACTCCCAGGGCGGACGCCCAGGGTGGCCCCCGGGGGTTGCTTCTTCTCCTCCGTAGCATTGAGCGCAGCCCCTTGTCAGGGCTCCTCTGGGCCCTTTGGGCTCAGTTCTTGCCCGCTGCTCTTGCACCTGCGAGGCGCCCCTCGTGCCCTGGCGCTCCCTGGCTCTTTTGCCCATTGCAGGTTTGGAGCAGGAGCGAGCTCTGCTCTTGCCTTGGCTCCGTTTCCCGAGGTGTCCTTGCTTGTGCAAAACAGCCTGTGCTTGGAAGGGCTGCAGGCTTGCTGCACCATGCGGAGCTGCAGCTTTTCAGCTCTCCCTGCATGCGATCTAAGCGCAGGGCAGGCAGGAGAGCGCTTTTCATGCCTCCCTGGCCAAGCAGCACAGCGGAGCAAGTTTTGGAAGGCAAAAGGGGTGCTTGTCATCGACACGTGTCCTACTTGTGAAAATAGCCCAGGGCAGCACACCCCTCCTCTTCTTCTGCTTTTCGGTGTGTGGTCGGTCCCCATCCTCCTTCTTCAAGTTCTTCTGCACTGTTGAGAACCGAGGGACTGCTTGGCCTGTCTTCCTGCTGCTCCTTTCTGCAGCTTTCCTTTGCCAGACTGCAAGGGATGCTTTTTCAAACTAAACTAAAGAACACATCAGCCTGCTCCTGGCTGCACATGCGCATTGTGTTCATGCTTGTGAGCCTCGGCTCTGAAAGAGATTCAGCAAAATAGCCTAAAAGAGCCTAAACCAAAATAAGATCAAATAAAATGATAAAATGATAAAATAATAAAAGAACAAAGCAAAATAAAAACGCGTAAAGCAAGGTCAAATAAAATAAGATAAACCAACATAAAATAAAATCATAAGAAATAACCCCAAAGAAAATAGAATCAAATCAAATCCATAACATCACAGGAAAGAAACGAAACTAAACTAACATAAACCAACAGAACAAGACAGAAAATAAAATACAGTAAAAGAAAGTCAAATCAAATGAAATCAAATCCTCTTTCTACTTGTATCCTTTTTGATTTGTGTCCTCGAAAGTGTTTCTGGAGCTGTAAACCCCCTGGCATTTCAGGCAAACAGTGGTCTCCTTGTTATTCGCCTCATCGTGAGTGCAGGGAATAGAACACAAGTGAAGAGAAGAGAAGGGTTGAGTTGGAAGGGACCTGCAGCGATCCTTCCGGACTCTCTAGCTGAGGGGAAGACGACTAGCAGGAGCAAGGCAAAGGCTGAGAGGGCTGCCGTCACTTTCCGGAAAGGGATTGAGGGTGAAGGCCAAGGGAGGAGAAAAGCTCTTGAGTGCAAGGAAAAAGATGGTCAAGAAGAGAAAAGGATTTGGGACTTCTTTCCCAGAAGAAGCCCTCAGCATAAGCAGGGGAGTAGCAAATGTGCCTTGGTGCATGGGTCAGGAGCGGCGAGGCCATCCTGCACGTGCTCTCCGTCTCTGCCCAGTTCACGCCGAGGGAAGCAAAAGCCTTGCTTTCACCTCTGGCATCCCCACAACCAAAGGAATGCAGATGGGACAAACAGCCTTGACGACGTAGTCTGAATGTCCAGATGTATTTAGCGGGACGCCCAGCAGCTGTGCCCAGGGCGTGGCCAGCAAGGGCAGGGACAGCCCCCGAGCCTCCTGGGCCCAGGGGCTGCCTCGGGGCCAGCAGCCCAAAGGCCTTCCTGGGAAGGATGCTGGGCGGAGGGCCGGCGGGCGGGGCTGCGCAGGGGGGGCCCCGTCACCCCCGTGTCACAGTGCCAGCACCCGGCAACGCAGCAGTCACCATGCCCCGGGGCAGCATAAAAGGGAGCACGCTCCCGCGTCGCGCTGCCATAGCTGGCCTGCGGGCAGCGCCAAGACGTGCGAGAGGAAGTCCTTGAGGAGGCGGTGGAATTACTTGGCGAGGGCTGAGGGAGGAAGGCCGGAGGAGGCTTGACGAGGCTGCTGGAGACGAGAAGAAGCCCCAACAGCTGGAGGTTGGCGAGGCTGGCTGGCCTTTTCAGCTGGCTAGCAGTGGCAAGAGCAAGGGAATGCCTTCTTGAGGAGCACTGCAGAGCTCGCCATCCTCATCCCTTGCGGAGCCAGTGTCAGCAGCCGTGAGGAATGGGATGCAGAGATGTTGGCGGGGGTGCCGGTGCTTTGGAGCAGCCGCTGGTGCCTTGCCAGGCGCCGGAAGGATCGTTGTCCCCCAGATGGATCAGGCCGGGGGCGTTTTGCCCCTCTGGGAAGGCCCTGAGGTGGCAGCAGGTGGAGGGAGAATCGGGGTTGGGCATCTCCTGGGAGGCGTGAGCAGCCTGCGGGCCGAGGAGGCAGGTCTTGCTCACGTGCTGAGGGAATAGCCCATGGCCGGCGACGCTGGGGTCAGGAAGGAATTTTCCCCCGGGGCAGAGTGGCTGTGGTGCCCGGGGGTTTTTTGCCTTCCTCTGCAGCATTGAGCATGAGCACTTGTCAGGGCTCCTCTGGGCCATTTTGGCTGGGTTACTGCCTGTTGCTCATGCACCACGAAGGTGGCCTCTCGTGGCCTGCAGCTGCGGGGAGGAAGGCTTTTTTCCCCCCACGGTGGGCTAGCAAGTGTCCCCGGGGGTTTTTTGCCTTCCTCTGCAGCACTGAGCACAGCCCCTTGCCAGGGCTCCTTTGGGCCGTTTTGGCTAGGTGCCTGCTGCTCCTGCTTCACGAAGCTGGCCCTCGTGCCCCGCATGCGGGGGGAGGACGCTTTCTGGACTCCCAGGGCGGACGCCCAGGGTGGCCCCCGGGGGTTGCTTCTTATCCTGCGTAGCACTGAGCGCAGCCCCTTGTCAGGGCTCCTCTGGGCCCTTTGGGCTCAGTTCTTGCCCGCTGCTCTTGCACCTGCGAGGCGCCCCTCGTGCCCTGGCGCTCCCTGGCTCTTTTGCCCATTGCAGGTTTGGAGCAGGAGCGAGCTCTGCTCTTGCCTTGGCTCCGTTTCCCGAGGTGTCCTTGCTTGTGCAAAACAGCCTGTGCTTGGAAGGGCTGCAGGCTTGCTGCACCATGCGGAGCTGCAGCTTTTCAGCTCCCCCTGCATGCGATCTAAGCGCAGGGCAGGCAGGAGAGCGCTTTCCATGCCTCCCTGGCCAAGCAGCACAGCGGAGCAAGTTTTGGAAGGCAAAAGGGGTGCTTGTCATCGACACGTGTCCTACTTGTGAAAATAGCCCAGGGCAGCACACCCCTCCTCTTCTGCTGCTTTTCGGTGTGTGGTCGGTCCCCATCCTCCTTCTTCAAGTTCTTCTGCACTGTTGAGAACCGAGGGACTGCTTGGCCTGTCTTCCTGCTGCTCCTTTCTGCAGCTTTCCTTTGCCAGACTGCAAGGGATGCTTTTTCAAACTAAACTAAAGAACACATCAGCCTGCTCCTGGCTGCACATGCGCATTGTGTTAATGCTTGTGAGCCTCGGCTCTGAAAGAGATTCAGCAAAATAGCCTAAAAGAGCCTAAACCAAAATAAGATCAAATAAAATGATAAAATGATAAAATAATAAAAGAACAAACCAAAATAACAACGCGTAAAGCAAGGTCAAATAAAATAAGATAAACCAACATAAAATAAAATCATAAGAAATAACCCCAAAGAAAATAGAATCAAATCAAATCCATAACATCACAGGAAAGAAACGAAACTAAACTAACATAAACCAACAGAACAAGACAGAAAATAAAATACAGTAAAATAAAGTCAAATCAAGTGAAATCAAATCCTCTTTCTACTTGTATCCTTTTTGATTTGTGTCCTCGAAAGTGTTTCTGGAGCTGTAAACCCCCTGGCATTTCAGGCAAACAGTGGTCTCCTTGTTATTCGCCTCATCGTGAGTGCAGGGAATAGAACACAAGTGAAGAGAAGAGAAGGGTTGAGTTGGAAGGGACCTGCAGCGATCCTTCCGGACTCTCTAGCTGAGGGGAAGACGACTAGCAGGAGCAAGGCAAAGGCTGAGAGGGCTGCCGTCACTTTCCGGAAAGGGATTGAGGGTGAAGGCCAAGGGAGGAGAAAAGCTCTTGAGTGCAAGGAAAAAGATGGTCAAGAAGAGAAAAGGATTTGGGACTTCTTTCCCAGAAGAAGCCCTCAGCATAAGCAGGGGAGTAGCAAATGTGCCTTGGTGCATGGGTCAGGAGCGGCGAGGCCATCCTGCACGTGCTCTCCGTCTCTGCCCAGTTCACGCCGAGGGAAGCAAAAGCCTTGCTTTCACCTCTGGCATCCCCACAACCAAAGGAATGCAGATGGGACAAACAGCCTTGACGACGTAGTCTGAATGTCCAGATGTATTTAGCGGGACGCCCAGCAGCTGTGCCCAGGGCATGGCCAGCAAGGGCAGGGACAGCCCCCGAGCCTCCTGGGCCCAGGGACTGCCTCGGGGCCAGCAGCCCAAAGGCCTTCCTGGGAAGGATGCTGGGCGGAGGGCCGGCGGGCGGGGCTGCGCAGGGGGGGCCCCGTCACCCCCGTGTCACAGTGCCAGCACCCGGCAACGCAGCAGTCACCATGCCCCGGGGCAGCATAAAAGGGAGCACGCTCCCGCGTCGCGCTGCCATAGCTGGCCTGGGGGCAGCGCCAAGACGTGCGAGAGGAAGTCCTTGAGGAGGCGGTGGAATTACTTGGCGAGGGCTGAGGGAGGAAGGCCGGTGGAGGCTCGACGAGGCTGCTGGAGACGAGAAGAAGCCCCAACAGCTGGAGGTTGGCGAGGCTGGCTGGCCTTTTCAGCTGGCTAGCAGTGGCAAGAGCAAGGGAATGCCTTCTTGAGGAGCACTGCAGAGCTCGCCATCCTCATCCCTTGCGGAGCCAGTGTCAGCAGCCGTGAGGAATGGGATGCAGAGATGTTGGCGGGGGTGCCGGTGCTTTGGAGCAGCCGCTGGTGCCTTGCCAGGCGCCGGAAGGATCGTTGTCCCCCAGATGGATCAGGCCGGGGGCGTTTTGCCCCTCTGGGAAGGCCCTGAGGTGGCAGCAGGTGGAGGGAGAATCGGGGTTGGGCATCTCCTGGGAGGCGTGAGCAGCCTGCGGGCCGAGGAGGCAGGCCTTGCTCACGTGCTCAGGGAATAGCCCATGGCCGGCGACGCTGGGGTCAGGAAGGAATTTTGCCCCGGGGCAGATTGGCTCTGGTGCCCAGGGGTTTTTTGCCTTCCTCTGCAGCATTGAGCATGAGCACTTGTCAGGGCTCCTCTGGGCCATTTTGGCTGGGTTACTGCCTGTTGCTCATGCACCACGAAGGTGGCCTCTCGTGGCCTGCAGCTGCGGGGAGGAAGGCTTTTTTCCCCCCACGGTGGGCTAGCAAGTGTCCCCGGGGGTTTTTTGCCTTCCTCTGCAGCACTGAGCACAGCCCCTTGCCAGGGCTCCTTTGGGCCGTTTTGGCTAGGTGCCTGCTGCTCCTGCTTCACGAAGCTGGCCCTCGTGCCCCGCATGCGGGGGGAGGACGCTTTCTGGACTCCCAGGGCGGACGCCCAGGGTGGCCCCCGGGGGTTGCTTCTTCTCCTCCGTAGCATTGAGCGCAGCCCCTTGTCAGGGCTCCTCTGGGCCCTTTGGGCTCAGTTCTTGCCCGCTGCTCTTGCACCTGCGAGGCGCCCCTCGTGCCCTGGCGCTCCCTGGCTCTTTTGCCCATTGCAGGTTTGGAGCAGGAGCGAGCTCTGCTCTTGCCTTGGCTCCGTTTCCCGAGGTGTCCTTGCTTGTGCAAAACAGCCTGTGCTTGGAAGGGCTGCAGGCTTGCTGCACCATGCGGAGCTGCAGCTTTTCAGCTCTCCCTGCATGCGATCTAAGCGCAGGGCAGGCAGGAGAGCGCTTTTCATGCCTCCCTGGCCAAGCAGCACAGCGGAGCAAGTTTTGGAAGGCAAAAGGGGTGCTTGTCATCGACACGTGTCCTACTTGTGAAAATAGCCCAGGGCAGCACACCCCTCCTCTTCTTCTGCTTTTCGGTGTGTGGTCGGTCCCCATCCTCCTTCTTCAAGTTCTTCTGCACTGTTGAGAACCGAGGGACTGCTTGGCCTGTCTTCCTGCTGCTCCTTTCTGCAGCTTTCCTTTGCCAGACTGCAAGGGATGCTTTTTCAAACTAAACTAAAGAACACATCAGCCTGCTCCTGGCTGCACATGCGCATTGTGTTAATGCTTGTGAGCCTCGGCTCTGAAAGAGATTCAGCAAAATAGCCTAAAAGAGCCTAAACCAAAATAAGATCAAATAAAATGATAAAATGATAAAATAATAAAAGAACAAAGCAAAATAAAAACGCGTAAAGCAAGGTCAAATAAAATAAGATAAACCAACATAAAATAAAATCATAAGAAATAACCCCAAAGAAAATAGAATCAAATCCATAACATCACAGGAAAGAAACGAAACTAAACTAACATAAACCAACAGAACAAGACAGAAAATAAAATACAGTAAAATAAAGTCAAATCAAATGAAATCAAATCCTCTTTCTACTTGTATCCTTTTTGATTTGTGTCCTCGAAAGTGTTTCTGGAGCTGTAAACCCCCTGGCATTTCAGGCAAACAGTGGTCTCCTTGTTATTCGCCTCATCGTGAGTGCAGGGAATAGAACACAAGTGAAGAGAAGAGAAGGGTTGAGTTGGAAGGGACCTGCAGCGATCCTTCCGGACTCTCTAGCTGAGGGGAAGACGACTAGCAGGAGCAAGGCAAAGGCTGAGAGGGCTGCCGTCACTTTCCAGAAAGGGATTGAGGGTGAAGGCCAAGGGAGGAGAAAAGCTCTTGAGTGCAAGGAAAAAGATGGTCAAGAAGAGAAAAT
The DNA here is from genome assembly GCF_965183815.1 of Platalea leucorodia. NCBI lineage: Eukaryota > Metazoa > Chordata > Aves > Pelecaniformes > Threskiornithidae > Platalea > Platalea leucorodia. The sequence continues at coordinate 213,114 of NW_028121432.1, read as the reverse complement.
GATTTGGGACTTCTTTCCCAGAAGAAGACCTCAGCATAAGCAGGGGAGTAGCAAATGTGCCTTGGTGCATGGGTCAGGAACGGCGAGGCCATCCTGCACGTGCTCTCCGTCTCTGCCCAGTTCACGCCGAGGGAAGCAAAAGCCTTGCTTTCACCTCTGGCATCCCCACAACCAAAGGAATGCAGATGGGACAAACAGCCTTGACGACGTAGTCTGAATGTCCAGATGTATTTAGCGGGACGCCCAGCAGCTGTGCCCAGGGCATGGCCAGCAAGGGCAGGGACAGCCCCCGAGCCTCCTGGGCCCAGGGACTGCCTCGGGGCCAGCAGCCCAAAGGCCTTCCTGGGAAGGATGCTGGGCGGAGGGCCGGCGGGCGGGGCTGCGCAGGGGGGGCCCCGTCACCCCCGTGTCACAGTGCCAGCACCCGGCAACGCAGCAGTCACCATGGCCCGGGGCAGCATAAAAGGGAGCACGCTCCCGCGTCGCGCTGCCATAGCTGGCCTGCGGGCAGCGCCAAGACGTGCGAGAGGAAGTCCTTGAGGAGGCGGTGGAATTACTTGGCGAGGGCTGAGGAAGGAAGGCCGGTGGAGGCTCGACGAGGCTGCTGGAGACGAGAAGAAGCCCCAACAGCTGGAGGTTGGCGAGGCTGGCTGGCCTTTTCAGCTGGCTAGCAGTGGCAAGAGCAAGGGAATGCCTTCTTGAGGAGCCCTGCAGAGCTCGCCATCCTCATCCCCTGCGGAGCCAGTGTCAGCAGCCGTGAGGAATGGGATGCAGAGATGTTGGCGGGGGTGCCGGTGCTTTGGAGCAGCCGCTGGTGCCTTGCCAGGCGCCGGAAGGATCGTTGTCCCCCAGATGGATCAGGCCGGGGGCGTTTTGCCCCTCTGGGAAGGCCCTGAGGTGGCAGCAGGTGGAGGGAGAATCGGGGTTGGGCATCTCCTGGGAGGCGTGAGCAGCCTGCGGGCCGAGGAGGCAGGTCTTGCTCACGTGCTGAGGGAATAGCCCATGGCCGGCGACGCTGGGGTCAGGAAGGAATTTTCCCCCGGGGCAGAGTGGCTGTGGTGCCCGGGGGTTTTTTGCCTTCCTCTGCAGCATTGAGCATGAGCACTTGTCAGGGCTCCTCTGGGCCATTTTGGCTGGGTTACTGCCTGTTGCTCATGCACCACGAAGGTGGCCTCTCGTGGCCTGCAGCTGCGGGGAGGAAGGCTTTTTTCCCCCCACGGTGGGCTAGCAAGTGTCCCCGGGGGTTTTTTGCCTTCCTCTGCAGCACTGAGCACAGCCCCTTGCCAGGGCTCCTTTGGGCCGTTTTGGCTAGGTGCCTGCTGCTCCTGCTTCACGAAGCTGGCCCTCGTGCCCCGCATGCGGGGGGGGGGACGCTTTCTGGACTCCCAGGGCGGACGCCCAGGGTGGCCCCCGGGGGTTGCTTCTTCTCCTCCGTAGCATTGAGCGCAGCCCCTTGTCAGGGCTCCTCTGGGCCCTTTGGGCTCAGTTCTTGCCCGCTGCTCTTGCACCTGCGAGGCGCCCCTCGTGCCCTGGCGCTCCCTGGCTCTTTTGCCCATTGCAGGTTTGGAGCAGGAGCGAGCTCTGCTCTTGCCTTGGCTCCGTTTCCCGAGGTGTCCTTGCTTGTGCAAAACAGCCTGTGCTTGGAAGGGCTGCAGGCTTGCTGCACCATGCGGAGCTGCAGCTTTTCAGCTCCCCCTGCATGCGATGCAAGCGCAGGGCAGGCAGGAGAGCGCTTTTCATGCCTCCCTGGCCAAGCAGCACAGCGGAGCAAGTTTTGGAAGGCAAAAGGGGTGCTTGTCATCGACACGTGTCCTACTTGTGAAAATAGCCCAGGGCAGCACACCCCTCCTCTTCTTCTGCTTTTCGGTGTGTGGTCGGTCCCCATCCTCCTTCTTCAAGTTCTTCTGCACTGTTGAGAACCGAGGGACTGCTTGGCCTGTCTTCCTGCTGCTCCTTTCTGCAGCTTTCCTTTGCCAGACTGCAAGGGATGCTTTTTCAAACTAAACTAAAGAACACATCAGCCTGCTCCTGGCTGCACATGCGCATTGTGTTAATGCTTGTGAGCCTCGGCTCTGAAAGAGATTCAGCAAAATAGCCTAAAAGAGCCTAAACCAAAATAAGATCAAATAAAATGATAAAATGATAAAATAATAAAAGAACAAAGCAAAATAAAAACGCGTAAAGCAAGGTCAAATAAAATAAGATAAACCAACATAAAATAAAATCATAAGAAATAACCCCAAAGAAAATAGAATCAAATCAAATCCATAACATCACAGGAAAGAAACGAAACTAAACTAACATAAACCAACAGAACAAGACAGAAAATAAAATACAGTAAAATAAAGTCAAATCAAATGAAATCAAATCCTCTTTCTACTTGTATCCTTTTTGATTTGTGTCCTCGAAAGTGTTTCTGGAGCTGTAAACCCCCTGGCATTTCAGGCAAACAGTGGTCTCCTTGTTATTCGCCTCATCGTGAGTGCAGGGAATAGAACACAAGTGAAGAGAAGAGAAGGGTTGAGTTGGAAGGGACCTGCAGCGATCCTTCCGGACTCTCTAGCTGAGGGGAAGACGACTAGCAGGAGCAAGGCAAAGGCTGAGAGGGCTGCCGTCACTTTCCGGAAAGGGATTGAGGGTGAAGGCCAAGGGAGGAGAAAAGCTCTTGAGTGCAAGGAAAAAGATGGTCAAGAAGAGAAAAGGATTTGGGACTTCTTTCCCAGAAGAAGCCCTCAGCATAAGCAGGGGAGTAGCAAATGTGCCTTGGTGCATGGGTCAGGAGCGGCGAGGCCATCCTGCACGTGCTCTCCGTCTCTGCCCAGTTCACGCCGAGGGAAGCAAAAGCCTTGCTTTCACCTCTGGCATCGCCACAACCAAAGGAATGCAGATGGGACAAACAGCCTTGACGACGTAGTCTGAATGTCCAGATGTATTTAGCGGGACGCCCAGCAGCTGTGCCCAGGGCATGGCCAGCAAGGGCAGGGACAGCCCCCGAGCCTCCTGGGCCCAGGGACTGCCTCGGGGCCAGCAGCCCAAAGGCCTTCCTGGGAAGGATGCTGGGCGGAGGGCCGGCGGGCGGGGCTGCGCAGGGGGGGCCCCGTCACCCCCGCGTCACAGTGCCAGCACCCGGCAACGCAGCAGTCACCATGCCCCGGGGCAGCATAAAAGGGAGCACGCTCCCGCGTCGCGCTGCCATAGCTGGCCTGGGGGCAGCGTGAAGACGTGCGAGAGGAAGTCCTTGAGGAGGCGGTGGAATTACTTGGCGAGGGCTGAGGGAGGAAGGCCGGTGGAGGCTCGACGAGGCTGCTGGAGACGAGAAGAAGCCCCAACAGCTGGAGGTTGGCGAGGCTGGCTGGCCTTTTCAGCTGGCTAGCAGTGGCAAGAGCAAGGGAATGCCTTCTTGAGGAGCACTGCAGAGCTCGCCATCCTCATCCCTTGCGGAGCCAGTGTCAGCAGCCGTGAGGAATGGGATGCAGAGATGTTGGCGGGGGTGCCGGTGCTTTGGAGCAGCCGCTGGTGCCTTGCCAGGCGCCGGAAGGATCGTTGTCCCCCAGATGGATCAGGCCGGGGGCGTTTTGCCCCTCTGGGAAGGCCCTGAGGTGGCAGCAGGTGGAGGGAGAATCGGGGTTGGGCATCTCCTGGGAGGCGTGAGCAGCCTGCGGGCCGAGGAGGCAGGCCTTGCTCACGTGCTCAGGGAATAGCCCATGGCCGGCGACGCTGGGGTCAGGAAGGAATTTTGCCCCGGGGCAGATTGGCTCTGGTGCCCAGGGGTTTTTTGCCTTCCTCTGCAGCATTGAGCATGAGCACTTGTCAGGGCTCCTCTGGGCCATTTTGGCTGGGTTACTGCCTGTTGCTCATGCACCACGAAGGTGGCCTCTCGTGGCCTGCAGCTGCGGGGAGGAAGGCTTTTTTCCCCCCACGGTGGGCTAGCAAGTGTCCCCGGGGGTTTTTTGCCTTCCTCTGCAGCACTGAGCACAGCCCCTTGCCAGGGCTCCTTTGGGCCGTTTTGGCTAGGTGCCTGCTGCTCCTGCTTCACGAAGCTGGCCCTCGTGCCCCGCATGCGGGGGGGGGACGCTTTCTGGACTCCCAGGGCGGACGCCCAGGGTGGCCCCCGGGGGTTGCTTCTTCTCCTCCGTAGCATTGAGCGCAGCCCCTTGTCAGGGCTCCTCTGGGCCCTTTGGGCTCAGTTCTTGCCCGCTGCTCTTGCACCTGCGAGGCGCCCCTCGTGCCCTGGCGCTCCCTGGCTCTTTTGCCCATTGCAGGTTTGGAGCAGGAGCGAGCTCTGCTCTTGCCTTGGCTCCGTTTCCCGAGGTGTCCTTGCTTGTGCAAAACAGCCTGTGCTTGGAAGGGCTGCAGGCTTGCTGCACCATGCGGAGCTGCAGCTTTTCAGCTCCCCCTGCATGCGATGCAAGCGCAGGGCAGGCAGGAGAGCGCTTTTCATGCCTCCCTGGCCAAGCAGCACAGCGGAGCAAGTTTTGGAAGGCAAAAGGGGTGCTTGTCATCGACACGTGTCCTACTTGTGAAAATAGCCCAGGGCAGCACACCCCTCCTCTTCTTCTGCTTTTCGGTGTGTGGTCGGTCCCCATCCTCCTTCTTCAAGTTCTTCTGCACTGTTGAGAACCGAGGGACTGCTTGGCCTGTCTTCCTGCTGCTCCTTTCTGCAGCTTTCCTTTGCCAGACTGCAAGGGATGCTTTTTCAAACTAAACTAAAGAACACATCAGCCTGCTCCTGGCTGCACATGCGCATTGTGTTAATGCTTGTGAGCCTCGGCTCTGAAAGAGATTCAGCAAAATAGCCTAAAAGAGCCTAAACCAAAATAAGATCAAATAAAATGATAAAATGATAAAATAATAAAAGAACAAAGCAAAATAAAAACGCGTAAAGCAAGGTCAAATAAAATAAGATAAACCAACATAAAATAAAATCATAAGAAATAACCCCAAAGAAAATAGAATCAAATCCATAACATCACAGGAAAGAAACGAAACTAAACTAACATAAACCAACAGAACAAGACAGAAAATAAAATACAGTAAAATAAAGTCAAATCAAATGAAATCAAATCCTCTTTCTACTTGTATCCTTTTTGATTTGTGTCCTCGAAAGTGTTTCTGGAGCTGTAAACCCCCTGGCATTTCAGGCAAACAGTGGTCTCCTTGTTATTCGCCTCATCGTGAGTGCAGGGAATAGAACACAAGTGAAGAGAAGAGAAGGGTTGAGTTGGAAGGGACCTGCAGCGATCCTTCCGGACTCTCTAGCTGAGGTGAAGACGACTAGCAGGAGCAAGGCAAAGGCTGAGAGGGCTGCCGTCACTTTCCGGAAAGGGATTGAGGGTGAAGGCCAAGGGAGGAGAAAAGCTCTTGAGTGCAAGGAAAAAGATGGTCAAGAAGAGAAAAGGATTTGGGACTTCTTTCCCAGAAGAAGACCTCAGCATAAGCAGGGGAGTAGCAAATGTGCCTTGGTGCATGGGTCAGGAACGGCGAGGCCATCCTGCACGTGCTCTCCGTCTCTGCCCAGTTCACGCCGAGGGAAGCAAAAGCCTTGCTTTCACCTCTGGCATCCCCACAACCAAAGGAATGCAGATGGGACAAACAGCCTTGACGACGTAGTCTGAATGTCCAGATGTATTTAGCGGGACGCCCAGCAGCTGTGCCCAGGGCATGGCCAGCAAGGGCAGGGACAGCCCCCGAGCCTCCTGGGCCCAGGGACTGCCTCGGGGCCAGCAGCCCAAAGGCCTTCCTGGGAAGGATGCTGGGCGGAGGGCCGGCGGGCGGGGCTGCGCAGGGGGGGCCCCGTCACCCCCGTGTCACAGTGCCAGCACCCGGCAACGCAGCAGTCACCATGCCCCGGGGCAGCATAAAAGGGAGCACGCTCCCGCGTCGCGCTGCCATAGCTGGCCTGCGGGCAGCGCCAAGACGTGCGAGAGGAAGTCCTTGAGGAGGCGGTGGAATTACTTGGCGAGGGCTGAGGAAGGAAGGCCGGTGGAGGCTCGATGAGGCTGCTGGAGACGAGAAGAAGCCCCAACAGCTGGAGGTTGGCGAGGCTGGCTGGCCTTTTCAGCTGGCTAGCAGTGGCAAGAGCAAGGGAATGCCTTCTTGAGGAGCACTGCAGAGCTCGCCATCCTCATCCCCTGCGGAGCCAGTGTCAGCAGCCGTGAGGAATGGGATGCAGAGATGTTGGCGGGGGTGCCGGTGCTTTGGAGCAGCCACTGGTGCCTTGCCAGGCGCCGGAAGGATCGTTGTCCCCCAGATGGATCAGGCCGGGGGCGTTTTGCCCCTCTGGGAAGGCCCTGAGGTGGCAGCAGGTGGAGGGAGAATCGGGGTTGGGCATCTCCTGGGAGGCGTGAGCAGCCTGCGGGCCGAGGAGGCAGGTCTTGCTCACGTGCTGAGGGAATAGCCCATGGCCGGCGACGCTGGGGTCAGGAAGGAATTTTCCCCCGGGGCAGAGTGGCTGTGGTGCCCGGGGGTTTTTTGCCTTCCTCTGCAGCATTGAGCATGAGCACTTGTCAGGGCTCCTCTGGGCCATTTTGGCTGGGTTACTGCCTGTTGCTCATGCACCACGAAGGTGGCCTCTCGTGGCCTGCAGCTGCGGGGAGGAAGGCTTTTTTCCCCCCACGGTGGGCTAGCAAGTGTCCCCGGGGGTTTTTTGCCTTCCTCTGCAGCACTGAGCACAGCCCCTTGCCAGGGCTCCTTTGGGCCGTTTTGGCTAGGTGCCTGCTGCTCCTGCTTCACGAAGCTGGCCCTCGTGCCCCGCATGCGGGGGGAGGACGCTTTCTGGACTCCCAGGGCGGACGCCCAGGGTGGCCCCTGGGGGTTGCTTCTTCTCCTCCGTAGCATTGAGCGCAGCCCCTTGTCAGGGCTCCTCTGGGCCCTTTGGGCTCAGTTCTTGCCCGCTGCTCTTGCACCTGCGAGGCGCCCCTCGTGCCCTGGCGCTCCCTGGCTCTTTTGCCCATTGCAGGTTTGGAGCAGGAGCGAGCTCTGCTCTTGCCTTGGCTCCGTTTCCCGAGGTGTCCTTGCTTGTGCAAAACAGCCTGTGCTTGGAAGGGCTGCAGGCTTGCTGCACCATGCGGAGCTGCAGCTTTTCAGCTCCCCCTGCATGCGATGCAAGCGCAGGGCAGGCAGGAGAGCGCTTTTCATGCCTCCCTGGCCAAGCAGCACAGCGGAGCAAGTTTTGGAAGGCAAAAGGGGTGCTTGTCATCGACACGTGTCCTACTTGTGAAAATAGCCCAGGGCAGCACACCCCTCCTCTTCTTCTGCTTTTCGGTGTGTGGTCGGTCCCCATCCTCCTTCTTCAAGTTCTTCTGCACTGTTGAGAACCGAGGGACTGCTTGGCCTGTCTTCCTGCTGCTCCTTTCTGCAGCTTTCCTTTGCCAGACTGCAAGGGATGCTTTTTCAAACTAAACTAAAGAACACATCAGCCTGCTCCTGGCTGCACATGCGCATTGTGTTAATGCTTGTGAGCCTCGGCTCTGAAAGAGATTCAGCAAAATAGCCTAAAAGAGCCTAAACCAAAATAAGATCAAATAAAATGATAAAATGATAAAATAATAAAAGAACAAAGCAAAATAAAAACGCGTAAAGCAAGGTCAAATAAAATAAGATAAACCAACATAAAATAAAATCATAAGAAATAACCCCAAAGAAAATAGAATCAAATCAAATCCATAACATCACAGGAAAGAAACGAAACTAAACTAACATAAACCAACAGAACAAGACAGAAAATAAAATACAGTAAAATAAAGTCAAATCAAATGAAATCAAATCCTCTTTCTACTTGTATCCTTTTTGATTTGTGTCCTCGAAAGTGTTTCTGGAGCTGTAAACCCCCTGGCATTTCAGGCAAACAGTGGTCTCCTTGTTATTCGCCTCATCGTGAGTGCAGGGAATAGAACACAAGTGAAGAGAAGAGAAGGGTTGAGTTGGAAGGGACCTGCAGCGATCCTTCCGGACTCTCTAGCTGAGGGGAAGACGACTAGCAGGAGCAAGGCAAAGGCTGAGAGGGCTGCCGTCACTTTCCGGAAAGGTATTGAGGGTGAAGGCCAAGGGAGGAGAAAAGCTCTTGAGTGCAAGGAAAAAGATGGTCAAGAAGAGAAAAGGATTTGGGACTTCTTTCCCAGAAGAAGCCCTCAGCATAAGCAGGGGAGTAGCAAATGTGCCTTGGTGCATGGGTCAGGAGCGGCGAGGCCATCCTGCACGTGCTCTCCGTCTCTGCCCAGTTCACGCCGAGGGAAGCAAAAGCCTTGCTTTCACCTCTGGCATCGCCACAACCAAAGGAATGCAGATGGGACAAACAGCCTTGACGACGTAGTCTGAATGTCCAGATGTATTTAGCGGGACGCCCAGCAGCTGTGCCCAGGGCATGGCCAGCAAGGGCAGGGACAGCCCCCGAGCCTCCTGGGCCCAGGGACTGCCTCGGGGCCAGCAGCCCAAAGGCCTTCCTGGGAAGGATGCTGGGCGGAGGGCCGGCGGGCGGGGCTGCACAGGGGGGGCCCCGTCACCCCCGTGTCACAGTGCCAGCACCCGGCAACGCAGCAGTCACCATGCCCCGGGGCAGCATAAAAGGGAGCACGCTCCCGCGTCGCGCTGCCATAGCTGGCCTGCGGGCAGCGCCAAGACGTGCGAGAGGAAGTCCTTGAGGAGGCGGTGGAATTACTTGGCGAGGGCTGAGGGAGGAAGGCCGGTGGAGGCTCGACGAGGCTGCTGGAGACGAGAAGAAGCCCCAACAGCTGGAGGTTGGCGAGGCTGGCTGGCCTTTTCAGCTGGCTAGCAGTGGCAAGAGCAAGGGAATGCCTTCTTGAGGAGCACTGCAGAGCTCGCCATCCTCATCCCTTGCGGAGCCAGTGTCAGCAGCCGTGAGGAATGGGATGCAGAGATGTTGGCGGGGGTGCCGGTGCTTTGGAGCAGCCGCTGGTGCCTTGCCAGGCGCCGGAAGGATCGTTGTCCCCCAGATGGATCAGGCCGGGGGCGTTTTGCCCCTCTGGGAAGGCCCTGAGGTGGCAGCAGGTGGAGGGAGAATCGGGGTTGGGCATCTCCTGGGAGGCGTGAGCAGCCTGCGGGCCGAGGAGGCAGGCCTTGCTCACGTGCTCAGGGAATAGCCCATGGCCGGCGACGCTGGGGTCAGGAAGGAATTTTGCCCCGGGGCAGATTGGCTCTGGTGCCCAGGGGTTTTTTGCCTTCCTCTGCAGCATTGAGCATGAGCACTTGTCAGGGCTCCTCTGGGCCATTTTGGCTGGGTTACTGCCTGTTGCTCATGCACCACGAAGGTGGCCTCTCGTGGCCTGCAGCTGCGGGGAGGAAGGCTTTTTTCCCCCCACGGTGGGCTAGCAAGTGTCCCCGGGGGTTTTTTGCCTTCCTCTGCAGCACTGAGCACAGCCCCTTGCCAGGGCTCCTTTGGGCCGTTTTGGCTAGGTGCCTGCTGCTCCTGCTTCACGAAGCTGGCCCTCGTGCCCCGCATGCGGGGGGGGGACGCTTTCTGGACTCCCAGGGCGGACGCCCAGGGTGGCCCCCGGGGGTTGCTTCTTCTCCTCCGTAGCATTGAGCGCAGCCCCTTGTCAGGGCTCCTCTGGGCCCTTTGGGCTCAGTTCTTGCCCGCTGCTCTTGCACCTGCGAGGCGCCCCTCGTGCCCTGGCGCTCCCTGGCTCTTTTGCCCATTGCAGGTTTGGAGCAGGAGCGAGCTCTGCTCTTGCCTTGGCTCCGTTTCCCGAGGTGTCCTTGCTTGTGCAAAACAGCCTGTGCTTGGAAGGGCTGCAGGCTTGCTGCACCATGCGGAGCTGCAGCTTTTCAGCTCCCCCTGCATGCGATGCAAGCGCAGGGCAGGCAGGAGAGCGCTTTTCATGCCTCCCTGGCCAAGCAGCACAGCGGAGCAAGTTTTGGAAGGCAAAAGGGGTGCTTGTCATCGACACGTGTCCTACTTGTGAAAATAGCCCAGGGCAGCACACCCCTCCTCTTCTTCTGCTTTTCGGTGTGTGGTCGGTCCCCATCCTCCTTCTTCAAGTTCTTCTGCACTGTTGAGAACCGAGGGACTGCTTGGCCTGTCTTCCTGCTGCTCCTTTCTGCAGCTTTCCTTTGCCAGACTGCAAGGGATGCTTTTTCAAACTAAACTAAAGAACACATCAGCCTGCTCCTGGCTGCACATGCGCATTGTGTTAATGCTTGTGAGCCTCGGCTCTGAAAGAGATTCAGCAAAATAGCCTAAAAGAGCCTAAACCAAAATAAGATCAAATAAAATGATAAAATGATAAAATAATAAAAGAACAAAGCAAAATAAAAACGCGTAAAGCAAGGTCAAATAAAATAAGATAAACCAACATAAAATAAAATCATAAGAAATAACCCCAAAGAAAATAGAATCAAATCAAATCCATAACATCACAGGAAAGAAACGAAACTAAACTAACATAAACCAACAGAACAAGACAGAAAATAAAATACAGTAAAATAAAGTCAAATCAAATGAAATCAAATCCTCTTTCTACTTGTATCCTTTTTGATTTGTGTCCTCGAAAGTGTTTCTGGAGCTGTAAACCCCCTGGCATTTCAGGCAAACAGTGGTCTCCTTGTTATTCGCCTCATCGTGAGTGCAGGGAATAGAACACAAGTGAAGAGAAGAGAAGGGTTGAGTTGGAAGGGACCTGCAGCGATCCTTCCGGACTCTCTAGCTGAGGGGAAGACGACTAGCAGGAGCAAGGCAAAGGCTGAGAGGGCTGCCGTCACTTTCCGGAAAGGTATTGAGGGTGAAGGCCAAGGGAGGAGAAAAGCTCTTGAGTGCAAGGAAAAAGATGGTCAAGAAGAGAAAAGGATTTGGGACTTCTTTCCCAGAAGAAGCCCTCAGCATAAGCAGGGGAGTAGCAAATGTGCCTTGGTGCATGGGTCAGGAGCGGCGAGGCCATCCTGCACGTGCTCTCCGTCTCTGCCCAGTTCACGCCGAGGGAAGCAAAAGCCTTGCTTTCACCTCTGGCATCGCCACAACCAAAGGAATGCAGATGGGACAAACAGCCTTGACGACGTAGTCTGAATGTCCAGATGTATTTAGCGGGACGCCCAGCAGCTGTGCCCAGGGCATGGCCAGCAAGGGCAGGGACAGCCCCCGAGCCTCCTGGGCCCAGGGACTGCCTCGGGGCCAGCAGCCCAAAGGCCTTCCTGGGAAGGATGCTGGGCGGAGGGCCGGCGGGCGGGGCTGCGCAGGGGGGGCCCCGTCACCCCCGTGTCACAGTGCCAGCACCCGGCAACGCAGCAGTCACCATGGCCCGGGGCAGCATAAAAGGGAGCACGCTCCCGCGTCGCGCTGCCATAGCTGGCCTGCGGGCAGCGCCAAGACGTGCGAGAGGAAGTCCTTGAGGAGGCGGTGGAATTACTTGGCGAGGGCTGAGGAAGGAAGGCCGGTGGAGGCTCGACGAGGCTGCTGGAGACGAGAAGAAGCCCCAACAGCTGGAGGTTGGCGAGGCTGGCTGGCCTTTTCAGCTGGCTAGCAGTGGCAAGAGCAAGGGAATGCCTTCTTGAGGAGCCCTGCAGAGCTCGCCATCCTCATCCCCTGCGGAGCCAGTGTCAGCAGCCGTGAGGAATGGGATGCAGAGATGTTGGCGGGGGTGCCGGTGCTTTGGAGCAGCCGCTGGTGCCTTGCCAGGCGCCGGAAGGATCGTTGTCCCCCAGATGGATCAGGCCGGGGGCGTTTTGCCCCTCTGGGAAGGCCCTGAGGTGGCAGCAGGTGGAGGGAGAATCGGGGTTGGGCATCTCCTGGGAGGCGTGAGCAGCCTGCGGGCCGAGGAGGCAGGTCTTGCTCACGTGCTGAGGGAATAGCCCATGGCCGGCGACGCTGGGGTCAGGAAGGAATTTTCCCCCGGGGCAGAGTGGCTGTGGTGCCCGGGGGTTTTTTGCCTTCCTCTGCAGCATTGAGCATGAGCACTTGTCAGGGCTCCTCTGGGCCATTTTGGCTGGGTTACTGCCTGTTGCTCATGCACCACGAAGGTGGCCTCTCGTGGCCTGCAGCTGCGGGGAGGAAGGCTTTTTTCCCCCCACGGTGGGCTAGCAAGTGTCCCCGGGGGTTTTTTGCCTTCCTCTGCAACACTGAGCACAGCCCCTTGCCAGGGCTCCTTTGGGCCGTTTTGGCTAGGTGCCTGCTGCTCCTGCTCCACGAAGCTGGCCCTCGTGCCCCGCATGCGGGGGGAGGACGCTTTCTGGACTCCCAGGGCGGACGCCCAGGGTGGCCCCCGGGGGTTGCTTCTTCTCCTGCGTAGCATTGGGCGCAGCCCCTTGTCAGGGCTCCTCTGGGCCCTTTGAGCTCAGTTCTTGCCCGCTGCTCTTGCACCTGCGAGGCGCCCCTCGTGCCCTGGCGCTCCCTGGCTCTTTTGCCCATTGCAGGTTTGGAGCAGGAGCGAGCTCTGCTCTTGCCTTGGCTCCGTTTCCCGAGGTGTCCTTGCTTGTGCAAAACAGCCTGTGCTTGGAAGGGCTGCAGGCTTGCTGCACCATGCGGAGCTGCAGCTTTTCAGCTCTCCCTGCATGCGATCTAAGCGCAGGGCAGGCAGGAGAGCGCTTTTCATGCCTCCCTGGCCAAGCAGCACAGCGGAGCAAGTTTTGGAAGGCAAAAGGGGTGCTTGTCATCGACACGTGTCCTACTTGTGAAAATAGCCCAGGGCAGCACACCCCTCCTCTTCTGCTGCTTTTCGGTGTGTGGTCGGTCCCCATCCTCCTTCTTCAAGTTCTTCTGCACTGTTGAGAACCGAGGGACTGCTTGGCCTGTCTTCCTGCTGCTCCTTTCTGCAGCTTTCCTTTGCCAGACTGCAAGGGATGCTTTTTCAAACTAAACTAAAGAACACATCAGCCTGCTCCTGGCTGCACATGCGCATTGTGTTAATGCTTGTGAGCCTCGGCTCTGAAAGAGATTCAGCAAAATAGCCTAAAAGAGCCTAAACCAAAATAAGATCAAATAAAATGATAAAATGATAAAATAATAAAAGAACAAAGCAAAATAAAAACGCGTAAAGCAAGGTCAAATAAAATAAGATAAACCAACATAAAATAAAATCATAAGAAATAACCCCAAAGAAAATAGAATCAAATCCATAACATCACAGGAAAGAAACGAAACTAAACTAACATAAACCAACAGAACAAGACAGAAAATAAAATACAGTAAAATAAAGTCAAATCAAATGAAATCAAATCCTCTTTCTACTTGTATCCTTTTTGATTTGTGTCCTCGAAAGTGTTTCTGGAGCTGTAAACCCCCTGGCATTTCAGGCAAACAGTGGTCTCCTTGTTATTCGCCTCATCGTGAGTGCAGGGAATAGAACACAAGTGAAGAGAAGAGAAGGGTTGAGTTGGAAGGGACCTGCAGCGATCCTTCCGGACTCTCTAGCTGAGGGGAAGACGACCAGCAGGAGCAAGGCAAAGGCTGAGAGGGCTGCCGTCACTTTCCGGAAAGGGATTGAGGGTGAAGGCCAAGGGAGGAGAAAAGCTCTTGAGTGCAAGGAAAAAGATGGTCAAGAAGAGAAAAGGATTTGGGACTTCTTTCCCAGAAGAAGACCTCAGCATAAGCAGGGGAGTAGCAAATGTGCCTTGGTGCATGGGTCAGGAACGGCGAGGCCATCCTGCACGTGCTCTCCGTCTCTGCCCAGTTCACGCCGAGGGAAGCAAAAGCCTTGCTTTCACCTCTGGCATCCCCACAACCAAAGGAATGCAGATGGGACAAACAGCCTTGACGACGTAGTCTGAATGTCCAGATGTATTTAGCGGGACGCCCAGCAGCTGTGCCCAGGGCATGGCCAGCAAGGGCAGGGACAGCCCCCGAGCCTCCTGGGCCCAGGGACTGCCTCGGGGCCAGCAGCCCAAAGGCCTTCCTGGGAAGGATGCTGGGCGGAGGGCCGGCGGGTGGGGCTGCGCAGGGGGGGCCCCGTCACCCCCGTGTCACAGTGCCAGCACCCGGCAACGCAGCAGTCACCATGGCCCGGGGCAGCATAAAAGGGAGCACGCTCCCGCGTCGCGCTGCCATAGCTGGCCTGCGGGCAGCGCCAAGACGTGCGAGAGGAAGTCCTTGAGGAGGCGGTGGAATTACTTGGCGAGGGCTGAGGAAGGAAGGCCGGTGGAGGCTCGACGAGGCTGCTGGAGACGAGAAGAAGCCCCAACAGCTGGAGGTTGGCGAGGCTGGCTGGCCTTTTCAGCTGGCTAGCAGTGGCAAGAGCAAGGGAATGCCTTCTTGAGGAGCCCTGCAGAGCTCGCCATCCTCATCCCCTGCGGAGCCAGTGTCAGCAGCCGTGAGGAATGGGATGCAGAGATGTTGGCGGGGGTGCCGGTGCTTTGGAGCAGCCGCTGGTGCCTTGCCAGGCGCCGGAAGGATCGTTGTCCCCCAGATGGATCAGGCCGGGGGCGTTTTGGCCCTCTGGGAAGGCCCTGAGGTGGCAGCAGGTGGAGGGAGAATCGGGGTTGGGCATCTCCTGGGAGGCGTGAGCAGCCTGCGGGCCGAGGAGGCAGGCCTTGCTCACGTGCTCAGGGAATAGCCCGTGGCCGGCGACGCTGGGGTCAGGAAGGAATTTTGCCCCGGGGCAGATTGGCTCTGGTGCCCGGGGGTTTTTTGCCTTCCTCTGCAGCATTGAGCATGAGCACTTGTCAGGGCTCCTCTGGGCCATTTTGGCTGGGTTACTGCCTGTTGCTCATGCACCACGAAGGTGGCCTCTCGTGGCCTGCAGCTGCGGGGAGGAAGGCTTTTTTCCCCCCACGGTGGGCTAGCAAGTGTCCCCGGGGGTTTTTTGCCTTCCTCTGCAGCACTGAGCACAGCCCCTTGCCAGGGCTCCTTTGGGCCATTTTGGCTAGGTGCCTGCTGCTCCTGCTCCACGAAGCTGGCCCTCGTGCCCCGCATGCGGGGGGAGGACGCTTTCTGGACTCCCAGGGCGGACGCCCAGGGTGGCCCCCGGGGGTTGCTTCTTCTCCTGCGTAGCATTGGGCGCAGCCCCTTGTCAGGGCTCCTCTGGGCCCTTTGAGCTCAGTTCTTGCCCGCTGCTCTTGCACCTGCGAGGCGCCCCTCGTGCCCTGGCGCTCCCTGGCTCTTTTGCCCATTGCAGGTTTGGAGCAGGAGCGAGCTCTGCTCTTGCCTTGGCTCCGTTTCCCGAGGTGTCCTTGCTTGTGCAAAACAGCCTGTGCTTGGAAGGGCTGCAGGCTTGCTGCACCATGCGGAGCTGCAGCTTTTCAGCTCTCCCTGCATGCGATCTAAGCGCAGGGCAGGCAGGAGAGCGCTTTTCATGCCTCCCTGGCCAAGCAGCACAGCGGAGCAAGTTTTGGAAGGCAAAAGGGGTGCTTGTCATCGACACGTGTCCTACTTGTGAAAATAGCCCAGGGCAGCACACCCCTCCTCTTCTGCTGCTTTTCGGTGTGTGGTCGGTCCCCATCCTCCTTCTTCAAGTTCTTCTGCACTGTTGAGAACCGAGGGACTGCTTGGCCTGTCTTCCTGCTGCTCCTTTCTGCAGCTTTCCTTTGCCAGACTGCAAGGGATGCTTTTTCAAACTAAACTAAAGAACACATCAGCCTGCTCCTGGCTGCACATGCGCATTGTGTTAATGCTTGTGAGCCTCGGCTCCGAAAGAGATTCAGCAAAATAGCCTAAAAGAGCCTAAACCAAAATAAGATCAAATAAAATGATAAAATAATAAAAGAACAAAGCAAAATAAAAACGCGTAAAGCAAGGTCAAATAAAATAAGATAAACCAACATAAAATAAAATCATAAGAAATAACCCCAAAGAAAATAGAATCAAATCAAATCCATAACATCACAGGAAAGAAACGAAACTAAACTAACATAAACCAACAGAACAAGACAGAAAATAAAAGAAAGTAAAATAAAGTCAAATCAAGTGAAATCAAATCCTCTTTCTACTTGTATCCTTTTTGATTTGTGTCCTCGAAAGTGTTTCTGGAGCTGTAAACCCCCTGGCATTTCAGGCAAACAGTGGTCTCCTTGTTATTCGCCTCATCGTGAGTGCAGGGAATAGAACACAAGTGAAGAGAAGAGAAGGGTTGAGTTGGAAGGGACCTGCAGCGATCCTTCCGGACTCTCTAGCTGAGGGGAAGACGACTAGCAGGAGCAAGGCAAAGGCTGAGAGGGCTGCCGTCACTTTCCGGAAAGGGATTGAGGGTGAAGGCCAAGGGAGGAGAAAAGCTCTTGAGTGCAAGGAAAAAGATGGTCAAGAAGAGAAAAGGATTTGGGACTTCTTTCCCAGAAGAAGCCCTCAGCATAAGCAGGGGAGTAGCAAATGTGCCTTGGTGCATGGGTCAGGAGCGGCGAGGCCATCCTGCACGTGCTCTCCGTCTCTGCCCAGTTCACGCCGAGGGAAGCAAAAGCCTTGCTTTCACCTCTGGCATCCCCACAACCAAAGGAATGCAGATGGGACAAACAGCCTTGACGACGTAGTCTGAATGTCCAGATGTATTTAGCGGGACGCCCAGCAGCTGTGCCCAGGGCATGGCCAGCAAGGGCAGGGACAGCCCCCGAGCCTCCTGGGCCCAGGGACTGCCTCGGGGCCAGCAGCCCAAAGGCCTTCCTGGGAAGGATGCTGGGCGGAGGGCCGGCGGGCGGGGCTGCGCAGGGGGGGCCCCGTCACCCCCGCGTCACAGTGCCAGCACCCGGCAACGCAGCAGTCACCATGCCCCGGGGCAGCATAAAAGGGAGCACGCTCCCGCGTCGCGCTGCCATAGCTGGCCTGCGGGCAGCGCCAAGACGTGCGAGAGGAAGTCCTTGAGGAGGCGGTGGAATTACTTGGCGAGGGCTGAGGAAGGAAGGCCGGTGGAGGCTCGACGAGGCTGCTGGAGACGAGAAGAAGCCCCAACAGCTGGAGGTTGGCGAGGCTGGCTGGCCTTTTCAGCTGGCTAGCAGTGGCAAGAGCAAGGGAATGCCTTCTTGAGGAGCACTGCAGAGCTCGCCATCCTCATCCCTTGCGGAGCCAGTGTCAGCAGCCGTGAGGAATGGGATGCAGAGATGTTGGCGGGGGTGCTGGTGCTTTGGAGCAGCCGCTGGTGCCTTGCCAGGCGCCGGAAGGATCGTTGTCCCCCAGATGGATCAGGCCGGGGGCGTTTTGCCCCTCTGGGAAGGCCCTGAGGTGGCAGCAGGTGGAGGGAGAATCGGGGTTGGGCATCTCCTGGGAGGCGTGAGCAGCCTGCGGGCCGAGGAGGCAGGCCTTGCTCACGTGCTCAGGGAATAGCCCATGGCCAGCGACGCTGGGGTCAGGAAGGAATTTTCCCCCGGGGCAGATTGGCTCTGGTGCCCGGGGGTTTTTTGCCTTCCTCTGCAGCATTGAGCATGAGCACTTGTCAGGGCTCCTCTGGGCCATTTTGGCTGGGTTACTGCCTGTTGCTCATGCACCACGAAGGTGGCCTCTCGTGGCCTGCAGCTGCGGGGAGGAAGGCTTTTTTCCCCCCACGGTGGGCTAGCAAGTGTCCCCGGGGGTTTTTTGCCTTCCTCTGCAGCACTGAGCACAGCCCCTTGCCAGGGCTCCTTTGGGCCGTTTTGGCTAGGTGCCTGCTGCTCCTGCTTCACGAAGCTGGCCCTCGTGCCCCGCATGCGGGGGGAGGACGCTTTCTGGACTCCCAGGGCGGACGCCCAGGGTGGCCCCCGGGGGTTGCTTCTTCTCCTGCGTAGCACTGAGCGCAGCCCCTTGTCAGGGCTCCTCTGGGCCCTTTGGGCTCAGTTCTTGCCCGCTGCTCTTGCACCTGCGAGGCGCCCCTCGTGCCCTGGCGCTCCCTGGCTCTTTTGCCCATTGCAGGTTTGGAGCAGGAGCGAGCTCTGCTCTTGCCTTGGCTCCGTTTCCCGAGGTGTCCTTGCTTGTGCAAAACAGCCTGTGCTTGGAAGGGCTGCAGGCTTGCTGCACCATGCGGAGCTGCAGCTTTTCAGCTCCCCCTGCATGCGATGCAAGCGCAGGGCAGGCAGGAGAGCGCTTTTCATGCCTCCCTGGCCAAGCAGCACAGCGGAGCAAGTTTTGGAAGGCAAAAGGGGTGCTTGTCATCGACACGTGTCCTACTTGTGAAAATAGCCCAGGGCAGCACACCCCTCCTCTTCTTCTGCTTTTCGGTGTGTGGTCGGTCCCCATCCTCCTTCTTCAAGTTCTTCTGCACTGTTGAGAACCGAGGGACTGCTTGGCCTGTCTTCCTGCTGCTCCTTTCTGCAGCTTTCCTTTGCCAGACTGCAAGGGATGCTTTTTCAAACTAAACTAAAGAACACATCAGCCTGCTCCTGGCTGCACATGCGCATTGTGTTAATGCTTGTGAGCCTCGGCTCTGAAAGAGATTCAGCAAAATAGCCTAAAAGAGCCTAAACCAAAATAAGATCAAATAAAATGATAAAATGATAAAATAATAAAAGAACAAAGCAAAATAAAAACGCGTAAAGCAAGGTCAAATAAAATAAGATAAACCAACATAAAATAAAATCATAAGAAATAACCCCAAAGAAAATAGAATCAAATCAAATCCATAACATCACAGGAAAGAAACGAAACTAAACTAACATAAACCAACAGAACAAGACAGAAAATAAAATACAGTAAAATAAAGTCAAATCAAATGAAATCAAATCCTCTTTCTACTTGTATCCTTTTTGATTTGTGTCCTCGAAAGTGTTTCTGGAGCTGTAAACCCCCTGGCATTTCAGGCAAACAGTGGTCTCCTTGTTATTCGCCTCATCGTGAGTGCAGGGAATAGAACACAAGTGAAGAGAAGAGAAGGGTTGAGTTGGAAGGGACCTGCAGCGATCCTTCCGGACTCTCTAGCTGAGGGGAAGACGACTAGCAGGAGCAAGGCAAAGGCTGAGAGGGCTGCCGTCACTTTCCGGAAAGGTATTGAGGGTGAAGGCCAAGGGAGGAGAAAAGCTCTTGAGTGCAAGGAAAAAGATGGTCAAGAAGAGAAAAGGATTTGGGACTTCTTTCCCAGAAGAAGCCCTCAGCATAAGCAGGGGAGTAGCAAATGTGCCTTGGTGCATGGGTCAGGAGCGGCGAGGCCATCCTGCACGTGCTCTCCGTCTCTGCCCAGTTCACGCCGAGGGAAGCAAAAGCCTTGCTTTCACCTCTGGCATCGCCACAACCAAAGGAATGCAGATGGGACAAACAGCCTTGACGACGTAGTCTGAATGTCCAGATGTATTTAGCGGGACGCCCAGCAGCTGTGCCCAGGGCATGGCCAGCAAGGGCAGGGACAGCCCCCGAGCCTCCTGGGCCCAGGGACTGCCTCGGGGCCAGCAGCCCAAAGGCCTTCCTGGGAAGGATGCTGGGCGGAGGGCCGGCGGGCGGGGCTGCGCAGGGGGGGCCCCGTCACCCCCGTGTCACAGTGCCAGCACCCGGCAACGCAGCAGTCACCATGCCCCGGGGCAGCATAAAAGGGAGCACGCTCCCGCGTCGCGCTGCCATAGCTGGCCTGCGGGCAGCGCCAAGACGTGCGAGAGGAAGTCCTTGAGGAGGCGGTGGAATTACTTGGCGAGGGCTGAGGGAGGAAGGCCGGTGGAGGCTCGACGAGGCTGCTGGAGACGAGAAGAAGCCCCAACAGCTGGAGGTTGGCGAGGCTGGCTGGCCTTTTCAGCTGGCTAGCAGTGGCAAGAGCAAGGGAATGCCTTCTTGAGGAGCACTGCAGAGCTCGCCATCCTCATCCCTTGCGGAGCCAGTGTCAGCAGCCGTGAGGAATGGGATGCAGAGATGTTGGCGGGGGTGCCGGTGCTTTGGAGCAGCCGCTGGTGCCTTGCCAGGCGCCGGAAGGATCGTTGTCCCCCAGATGGATCAGGCCGGGGGCGTTTTGGCCCTCTGGGAAGGCCCTGAGGTGGCAGCAGGTGGAGGGAGAATCGGGGTTGGGCATCTCCTGGGAGGCGTGAGCAGCCTGCGGGCCGAGGAGGCAGGCCTTGCTCACGTGCTGAGGGAATAGCCCATGGCCGGCGACGCTGGGGTCAGGAAGGAATTTTCCCCCGGGGCAGATTGGCTCTGGTGCCCAGGGGTTTTTTGCCTTCCTCTGCAGCATTGAGCATGAGCACTTGTCAGGGCTCCTCTGGGCCATTTTGGCTGGGTTACTGCCTGTTGCTCATGCACCACGAAGGTGGCCTCTCGTGGCCTGCAGCTGCGGGGAGGAAGGCTTTTTTCCCCCCACGGTGGGCTAGCAAGTGTCCCCGGGGGTTTTTTGCCTTCCTCTGCAGCACTGAGCACAGCCCCTTGCCAGGGCTCCTTTGGGCCGTTTTGGCTAGGTGCCTGCTGCTCCTGCTTCACGAAGCTGGCCCTCGTGCCCCGCATGCGGGGGGGGGACGCTTTCTGGACTCCCAGGGCGGACGCCCAGGGTGGCCCCCGGGGGTTGCTTCTTCTCCTCCGTAGCATTGAGCGCAGCCCCTTGTCAGGGCTCCTCTGGGCCCTTTGGGCTCAGTTCTTGCCCGCTGCTCTTGCACCTGCGAGGCGCCCCTCGTGCCCTGGCGCTCCCTGGCTCTTTTGCCCATTGCAGGTTTGGAGCAGGAGCGAGCTCTGCTCTTGCCTTGGCTCCGTTTCCCGAGGTGTCCTTGCTTGTGCAAAACAGCCTGTGCTTGGAAGGGCTGCAGGCTTGCTGCACCATGCGGAGCTGCAGCTTTTCAGCTCCCCCTGCATGCGATGCAAGCGCAGGGCAGGCAGGAGAGCGCTTTTCATGCCTCCCTGGCCAAGCAGCACAGCGGAGCAAGTTTTGGAAGGCAAAAGGGGTGCTTGTCATCGACACGTGTCCTACTTGTGAAAATAGCCCAGGGCAGCACACCCCTCCTCTTCTTCTGCTTTTCGGTGTGTGGTCGGTCCCCATCCTCCTTCTTCAAGTTCTTCTGCACTGTTGAGAACCGAGGGACTGCTTGGCCTGTCTTCCTGCTGCTCCTTTCTGCAGCTTTCCTTTGCCAGACTGCAAGGGATGCTTTTTCAAACTAAACTAAAGAACACATCAGCCTGCTCCTGGCTGCACATGCGCATTGTGTTAATGCTTGTGAGCCTCGGCTCTGAAAGAGATTCAGCAAAATAGCCTAAAAGAGCCTAAACCAAAATAAGATCAAATAAAATGATAAAATGATAAAATAATAAAAGAACAAAGCAAAATAAAAACGCGTAAAGCAAGGTCAAATAAAATAAGATAAACCAACATAAAATAAAATCATAAGAAATAACCCCAAAGAAAATAGAATCAAATCAAATCCATAACATCACAGGAAAGAAACGAAACTAAACTAACATAAACCAACAGAACAAGACAGAAAATAAAATACAGTAAAATAAAGTCAAATCAAATGAAATCAAATCCTCTTTCTACTTGTATCCTTTTTGATTTGTGTCCTCGAAAGTGTTTCTGGAGCTGTAAACCCCCTGGCATTTCAGGCAAACAGTGGTCTCCTTGTTATTCGCCTCATCGTGAGTGCAGGGAATAGAACACAAGTGAAGAGAAGAGAAGGGTTGAGTTGGAAGGGACCTGCAGCGATCCTTCCGGACTCTCTAGCTGAGGGGAAGACGACTAGCAGGAGCAAGGCAAAGGCTGAGAGGGCTGCCGTCACTTTCCGGAAAGGGATTGAGGGTGAAGGCCAAGGGAGGAGAAAAGCTCTTGAGTGCAAGGAAAAAGATGGTCAAGAAGAGAAAAGGATTTGGGACTTCTTTCCCAGAAGAAGCCCTCAGCATAAGCAGGGGAGTAGCAAATGTGCCTTGGTGCATGGGTCAGGAGCGGCGAGGCCATCCTGCACGTGCTCTCCGTCTCTGCCCAGTTCACGCCGAGGGAAGCAAAAGCCTTGCTTTCACCTCTGGCATCGCCACAACCAAAGGAATGCAGATGGGACAAACAGCCTTGACGACGTAGTCTGAATGTCCAGATGTATTTAGCGGGACGCCCAGCAGCTGTGCCCAGGGCATGGCCAGCAAGGGCAGGGACAGCCCCCGAGCCTCCTGGGCCCAGGGACTGCCTCGGGGCCAGCAGCCCAAAGGCCTTCCTGGGAAGGATGCTGGGCGGAGGGCCGGCGGGCGGGGCTGCGCAGGGGGGGCCCCGTCACCCCCGCGTCACAGTGCCAGCACCCGGCAACGCAGCAGTCACCATGCCCCGGGGCAGCATAAAAGGGAGCACGCTCCCGCGTCGCGCTGCCATAGCTGGCCTGGGGGCAGCGTGAAGACGTGCGAGAGGAAGTCCTTGAGGAGGCGGTGGAATTACTTGGCGAGGGCTGAGGGAGGAAGGCCGGTGGAGGCTCGACGAGGCTGCTGGAGACGAGAAGAAGCCCCAACAGCTGGAGGTTGGCGAGGCTGGCTGGCCTTTTCAGCTGGCTAGCAGTGGCAAGAGCAAGGGAATGCCTTCTTGAGGAGCACTGCAGAGCTCGCCATCCTCATCCCTTGCGGAGCCAGTGTCAGCAGCCGTGAGGAATGGGATGCAGAGATGTTGGCGGGGGTGCCGGTGCTTTGGAGCAGCCGCTGGTGCCTTGCCAGGCGCCGGAAGGATCGTTGTCCCCCAGATGGATCAGGCCGGGGGCGTTTTGCCCCTCTGGGAAGGCCCTGAGGTGGCAGCAGGTGGAGGGAGAATCGGGGTTGGGCATCTCCTGGGAGGCGTGAGCAGCCTGCGGGCCGAGGAGGCAGGCCTTGCTCACGTGCTCAGGGAATAGCCCATGGCCGGCGACGCTGGGGTCAGGAAGGAATTTTGCCCCGGGGCAGATTGGCTCTGGTGCCCAGGGGTTTTTTGCCTTCCTCTGCAGCATTGAGCATGAGCACTTGTCAGGGCTCCTCTGGGCCATTTTGGCTGGGTTACTGCCTGTTGCTCATGCACCACGAAGGTGGCCTCTCGTGGCCTGCAGCTGCGGGGAGGAAGGCTTTTTTCCCCCCACGGTGGGCTAGCAAGTGTCCCCGGGGGTTTTTTGCCTTCCTCTGCAGCACTGAGCACAGCCCCTTGCCAGGGCTCCTTTGGGCCGTTTTGGCTAGGTGCCTGCTGCTCCTGCTTCACGAAGCTGGCCCTCGTGCCCCGCATGCGGGGGGGGGACGCTTTCTGGACTCCCAGGGCGGACGCCCAGGGTGGCCCCCGGGGGTTGCTTCTTCTCCTCCGTAGCATTGAGCGCAGCCCCTTGTCAGGGCTCCTCTGGGCCCTTTGGGCTCAGTTCTTGCCCGCTGCTCTTGCACCTGCGAGGCGCCCCTCGTGCCCTGGCGCTCCCTGGCTCTTTTGCCCATTGCAGGTTTGGAGCAGGAGCGAGCTCTGCTCTTGCCTTGGCTCCGTTTCCCGAGGTGTCCTTGCTTGTGCAAAACAGCCTGTGCTTGGAAGGGCTGCAGGCTTGCTGCACCATGCGGAGCTGCAGCTTTTCAGCTCCCCCTGCATGCGATGCAAGCGCAGGGCAGGCAGGAGAGCGCTTTTCATGCCTCCCTGGCCAAGCAGCACAGCGGAGCAAGTTTTGGAAGGCAAAAGGGGTGCTTGTCATCGACACGTGTCCTACTTGTGAAAATAGCCCAGGGCAGCACACCCCTCCTCTTCTTCTGCTTTTCGGTGTGTGGTCGGTCCCCATCCTCCTTCTTCAAGTTCTTCTGCACTGTTGAGAACCGAGGGACTGCTTGGCCTGTCTTCCTGCTGCTCCTTTCTGCAGCTTTCCTTTGCCAGACTGCAAGGGATGCTTTTTCAAACTAAACTAAAGAACACATCAGCCTGCTCCTGGCTGCACATGCGCATTGTGTTAATGCTTGTGAGCCTCGGCTCTGAAAGAGATTCAGCAAAATAGCCTAAAAGAGCCTAAACCAAAATAAGATCAAATAAAATGATAAAATGATAAAATAATAAAAGAACAAAGCAAAATAAAAACGCGTAAAGCAAGGTCAAATAAAATAAGATAAACCAACATAAAATAAAATCATAAGAAATAACCCCAAAGAAAATAGAATCAAATCCATAACATCACAGGAAAGAAACGAAACTAAACTAACATAAACCAACAGAACAAGACAGAAAATAAAATACAGTAAAATAAAGTCAAATCAAATGAAATCAAATCCTCTTTCTACTTGTATCCTTTTTGATTTGTGTCCTCGAAAGTGTTTCTGGAGCTGTAAACCCCCTGGCATTTCAGGCAAACAGTGGTCTCCTTGTTATTCGCCTCATCGTGAGTGCAGGGAATAGAACACAAGTGAAGAGAAGAGAAGGGTTGAGTTGGAAGGGACCTGCAGCGATCCTTCCGGACTCTCTAGCTGAGGTGAAGACGACTAGCAGGAGCAAGGCAAAGGCTGAGAGGGCTGCCGTCACTTTCCGGAAAGGGATTGAGGGTGAAGGCCAAGGGAGGAGAAAAGCTCTTGAGTGCAAGGAAAAAGATGGTCAAGAAGAGAAAAGGATTTGGGACTTCTTTCCCAGAAGAAGACCTCAGCATAAGCAGGGGAGTAGCAAATGTGCCTTGGTGCATGGGTCAGGAACGGCGAGGCCATCCTGCACGTGCTCTCCGTCTCTGCCCAGTTCACGCCGAGGGAAGCAAAAGCCTTGCTTTCACCTCTGGCATCCCCACAACCAAAGGAATGCAGATGGGACAAACAGCCTTGACGACGTAGTCTGAATGTCCAGATGTATTTAGCGGGACGCCCAGCAGCTGTGCCCAGGGCATGGCCAGCAAGGGCAGGGACAGCCCCCGAGCCTCCTGGGCCCAGGGACTGCCTCGGGGCCAGCAGCCCAAAGGCCTTCCTGGGAAGGATGCTGGGCGGAGGGCCGGCGGGCGGGGCTGCGCAGGGGGGGCCCCGTCACCCCCGTGTCACAGTGCCAGCACCCGGCAACGCAGCAGTCACCATGCCCCGGGGCAGCATAAAAGGGAGCACGCTCCCGCGTCGCGCTGCCATAGCTGGCCTGCGGGCAGCGCCAAGACGTGCGAGAGGAAGTCCTTGAGGAGGCGGTGGAATTACTTGGCGAGGGCTGAGGAAGGAAGGCCGGTGGAGGCTCGATGAGGCTGCTGGAGACGAGAAGAAGCCCCAACAGCTGGAGGTTGGCGAGGCTGGCTGGCCTTTTCAGCTGGCTAGCAGTGGCAAGAGCAAGGGAATGCCTTCTTGAGGAGCACTGCAGAGCTCGCCATCCTCATCCCCTGCGGAGCCAGTGTCAGCAGCCGTGAGGAATGGGATGCAGAGATGTTGGCGGGGGTGCCGGTGCTTTGGAGCAGCCACTGGTGCCTTGCCAGGCGCCGGAAGGATCGTTGTCCCCCAGATGGATCAGGCCGGGGGCGTTTTGCCCCTCTGGGAAGGCCCTGAGGTGGCAGCAGGTGGAGGGAGAATCGGGGTTGGGCATCTCCTGGGAGGCGTGAGCAGCCTGCGGGCCGAGGAGGCAGGTCTTGCTCACGTGCTGAGGGAATAGCCCATGGCCGGCGACGCTGGGGTCAGGAAGGAATTTTCCCCCGGGGCAGAGTGGCTGTGGTGCCCGGGGGTTTTTTGCCTTCCTCTGCAGCATTGAGCATGAGCACTTGTCAGGGCTCCTCTGGGCCATTTTGGCTGGGTTACTGCCTGTTGCTCATGCACCACGAAGGTGGCCTCTCGTGGCCTGCAGCTGCGGGGAGGAAGGCTTTTTTCCCCCCACGGTGGGCTAGCAAGTGTCCCCGGGGGTTTTTTGCCTTCCTCTGCAGCACTGAGCACAGCCCCTTGCCAGGGCTCCTTTGGGCCGTTTTGGCTAGGTGCCTGCTGCTCCTGCTTCACGAAGCTGGCCCTCGTGCCCCGCATGCGGGGGGAGGACGCTTTCTGGACTCCCAGGGCGGACGCCCAGGGTGGCCCCTGGGGGTTGCTTCTTCTCCTCCGTAGCATTGAGCGCAGCCCCTTGTCAGGGCTCCTCTGGGCCCTTTGGGCTCAGTTCTTGCCCGCTGCTCTTGCACCTGCGAGGCGCCCCTCGTGCCCTGGCGCTCCCTGGCTCTTTTGCCCATTGCAGGTTTGGAGCAGGAGCGAGCTCTGCTCTTGCCTTGGCTCCGTTTCCCGAGGTGTCCTTGCTTGTGCAAAACAGCCTGTGCTTGGAAGGGCTGCAGGCTTGCTGCACCATGCGGAGCTGCAGCTTTTCAGCTCCCCCTGCATGCGATGCAAGCGCAGGGCAGGCAGGAGAGCGCTTTTCATGCCTCCCTGGCCAAGCAGCACAGCGGAGCAAGTTTTGGAAGGCAAAAGGGGTGCTTGTCATCGACACGTGTCCTACTTGTGAAAATAGCCCAGGGCAGCACACCCCTCCTCTTCTTCTGCTTTTCGGTGTGTGGTCGGTCCCCATCCTCCTTCTTCAAGTTCTTCTGCACTGTTGAGAACCGAGGGACTGCTTGGCCTGTCTTCCTGCTGCTCCTTTCTGCAGCTTTCCTTTGCCAGACTGCAAGGGATGCTTTTTCAAACTAAACTAAAGAACACATCAGCCTGCTCCTGGCTGCACATGCGCATTGTGTTAATGCTTGTGAGCCTCGGCTCTGAAAGAGATTCAGCAAAATAGCCTAAAAGAGCCTAAACCAAAATAAGATCAAATAAAATGATAAAATGATAAAATAATAAAAGAACAAAGCAAAATAAAAACGCGTAAAGCAAGGTCAAATAAAATAAGATAAACCAACATAAAATAAAATCATAAGAAATAACCCCAAAGAAAATAGAATCAAATCAAATCCATAACATCACAGGAAAGAAACGAAACTAAACTAACATAAACCAACAGAACAAGACAGAAAATAAAATACAGTAAAATAAAGTCAAATCAAATGAAATCAAATCCTCTTTCTACTTGTATCCTTTTTGATTTGTGTCCTCGAAAGTGTTTCTGGAGCTGTAAACCCCCTGGCATTTCAGGCAAACAGTGGTCTCCTTGTTATTCGCCTCATCGTGAGTGCAGGGAATAGAACACAAGTGAAGAGAAGAGAAGGGTTGAGTTGGAAGGGACCTGCAGCGATCCTTCCGGACTCTCTAGCTGAGGGGAAGACGACTAGCAGGAGCAAGGCAAAGGCTGAGAGGGCTGCCGTCACTTTCCGGAAAGGTATTGAGGGTGAAGGCCAAGGGAGGAGAAAAGCTCTTGAGTGCAAGGAAAAAGATGGTCAAGAAGAGAAAAGGATTTGGGACTTCTTTCCCAGAAGAAGCCCTCAGCATAAGCAGGGGAGTAGCAAATGTGCCTTGGTGCATGGGTCAGGAGCGGCGAGGCCATCCTGCACGTGCTCTCCGTCTCTGCCCAGTTCACGCCGAGGGAAGCAAAAGCCTTGCTTTCACCTCTGGCATCGCCACAACCAAAGGAATGCAGATGGGACAAACAGCCTTGACGACGTAGTCTGAATGTCCAGATGTATTTAGCGGGACGCCCAGCAGCTGTGCCCAGGGCATGGCCAGCAAGGGCAGGGACAGCCCCCGAGCCTCCTGGGCCCAGGGACTGCCTCGGGGCCAGCAGCCCAAAGGCCTTCCTGGGAAGGATGCTGGGCGGAGGGCCGGCGGGCGGGGCTGCACAGGGGGGGCCCCGTCACCCCCGTGTCACAGTGCCAGCACCCGGCAACGCAGCAGTCACCATGCCCCGGGGCAGCATAAAAGGGAGCACGCTCCCGCGTCGCGCTGCCATAGCTGGCCTGCGGGCAGCGCCAAGACGTGCGAGAGGAAGTCCTTGAGGAGGCGGTGGAATTACTTGGCGAGGGCTGAGGGAGGAAGGCCGGTGGAGGCTCGACGAGGCTGCTGGAGACGAGAAGAAGCCCCAACAGCTGGAGGTTGGCGAGGCTGGCTGGCCTTTTCAGCTGGCTAGCAGTGGCAAGAGCAAGGGAATGCCTTCTTGAGGAGCACTGCAGAGCTCGCCATCCTCATCCCTTGCGGAGCCAGTGTCAGCAGCCGTGAGGAATGGGATGCAGAGATGTTGGCGGGGGTGCCGGTGCTTTGGAGCAGCCGCTGGTGCCTTGCCAGGCGCCGGAAGGATCGTTGTCCCCCAGATGGATCAGGCCGGGGGCGTTTTGCCCCTCTGGGAAGGCCCTGAGGTGGCAGCAGGTGGAGGGAGAATCGGGGTTGGGCATCTCCTGGGAGGCGTGAGCAGCCTGCGGGCCGAGGAGGCAGGCCTTGCTCACGTGCTCAGGGAATAGCCCATGGCCGGCGACGCTGGGGTCAGGAAGGAATTTTGCCCCGGGGCAGATTGGCTCTGGTGCCCAGGGGTTTTTTGCCTTCCTCTGCAGCATTGAGCATGAGCACTTGTCAGGGCTCCTCTGGGCCATTTTGGCTGGGTTACTGCCTGTTGCTCATGCACCACGAAGGTGGCCTCTCGTGGCCTGCAGCTGCGGGGAGGAAGGCTTTTTTCCCCCCACGGTGGGCTAGCAAGTGTCCCCGGGGGTTTTTTGCCTTCCTCTGCAGCACTGAGCACAGCCCCTTGCCAGGGCTCCTTTGGGCCGTTTTGGCTAGGTGCCTGCTGCTCCTGCTTCACGAAGCTGGCCCTCGTGCCCCGCATGCGGGGGGGGGACGCTTTCTGGACTCCCAGGGCGGACGCCCAGGGTGGCCCCCGGGGGTTGCTTCTTCTCCTCCGTAGCATTGAGCGCAGCCCCTTGTCAGGGCTCCTCTGGGCCCTTTGGGCTCAGTTCTTGCCCGCTGCTCTTGCACCTGCGAGGCGCCCCTCGTGCCCTGGCGCTCCCTGGCTCTTTTGCCCATTGCAGGTTTGGAGCAGGAGCGAGCTCTGCTCTTGCCTTGGCTCCGTTTCCCGAGGTGTCCTTGCTTGTGCAAAACAGCCTGTGCTTGGAAGGGCTGCAGGCTTGCTGCACCATGCGGAGCTGCAGCTTTTCAGCTCCCCCTGCATGCGATGCAAGCGCAGGGCAGGCAGGAGAGCGCTTTTCATGCCTCCCTGGCCAAGCAGCACAGCGGAGCAAGTTTTGGAAGGCAAAAGGGGTGCTTGTCATCGACACGTGTCCTACTTGTGAAAATAGCCCAGGGCAGCACACCCCTCCTCTTCTTCTGCTTTTCGGTGTGTGGTCGGTCCCCATCCTCCTTCTTCAAGTTCTTCTGCACTGTTGAGAACCGAGGGACTGCTTGGCCTGTCTTCCTGCTGCTCCTTTCTGCAGCTTTCCTTTGCCAGACTGCAAGGGATGCTTTTTCAAACTAAACTAAAGAACACATCAGCCTGCTCCTGGCTGCACATGCGCATTGTGTTAATGCTTGTGAGCCTCGGCTCTGAAAGAGATTCAGCAAAATAGCCTAAAAGAGCCTAAACCAAAATAAGATCAAATAAAATGATAAAATGATAAAATAATAAAAGAACAAAGCAAAATAAAAACGCGTAAAGCAAGGTCAAATAAAATAAGATAAACCAACATAAAATAAAATCATAAGAAATAACCCCAAAGAAAATAGAATCAAATCAAATCCATAACATCACAGGAAAGAAACGAAACTAAACTAACATAAACCAACAGAACAAGACAGAAAATAAAATACAGTAAAATAAAGTCAAATCAAATGAAATCAAATCCTCTTTCTACTTGTATCCTTTTTGATTTGTGTCCTCGAAAGTGTTTCTGGAGCTGTAAACCCCCTGGCATTTCAGGCAAACAGTGGTCTCCTTGTTATTCGCCTCATCGTGAGTGCAGGGAATAGAACACAAGTGAAGAGAAGAGAAGGGTTGAGTTGGAAGGGACCTGCAGCGATCCTTCCGGACTCTCTAGCTGAGGGGAAGACGACTAGCAGGAGCAAGGCAAAGGCTGAGAGGGCTGCCGTCACTTTCCGGAAAGGTATTGAGGGTGAAGGCCAAGGGAGGAGAAAAGCTCTTGAGTGCAAGGAAAAAGATGGTCAAGAAGAGAAAAGGATTTGGGACTTCTTTCCCAGAAGAAGCCCTCAGCATAAGCAGGGGAGTAGCAAATGTGCCTTGGTGCATGGGTCAGGAGCGGCGAGGCCATCCTGCACGTGCTCTCCGTCTCTGCCCAGTTCACGCCGAGGGAAGCAAAAGCCTTGCTTTCACCTCTGGCATCGCCACAACCAAAGGAATGCAGATGGGACAAACAGCCTTGACGACGTAGTCTGAATGTCCAGATGTATTTAGCGGGACGCCCAGCAGCTGTGCCCAGGGCATGGCCAGCAAGGGCAGGGACAGCCCCCGAGCCTCCTGGGCCCAGGGACTGCCTCGGGGCCAGCAGCCCAAAGGCCTTCCTGGGAAGGATGCTGGGCGGAGGGCCGGCGGGCGGGGCTGCGCAGGGGGGGCCCCGTCACCCCCGTGTCACAGTGCCAGCACCCGGCAACGCAGCAGTCACCATGGCCCGGGGCAGCATAAAAGGGAGCACGCTCCCGCGTCGCGCTGCCATAGCTGGCCTGCGGGCAGCGCCAAGACGTGCGAGAGGAAGTCCTTGAGGAGGCGGTGGAATTACTTGGCGAGGGCTGAGGAAGGAAGGCCGGTGGAGGCTCGACGAGGCTGCTGGAGACGAGAAGAAGCCCCAACAGCTGGAGGTTGGCGAGGCTGGCTGGCCTTTTCAGCTGGCTAGCAGTGGCAAGAGCAAGGGAATGCCTTCTTGAGGAGCCCTGCAGAGCTCGCCATCCTCATCCCCTGCGGAGCCAGTGTCAGCAGCCGTGAGGAATGGGATGCAGAGATGTTGGCGGGGGTGCCGGTGCTTTGGAGCAGCCGCTGGTGCCTTGCCAGGCGCCGGAAGGATCGTTGTCCCCCAGATGGATCAGGCCGGGGGCGTTTTGCCCCTCTGGGAAGGCCCTGAGGTGGCAGCAGGTGGAGGGAGAATCGGGGTTGGGCATCTCCTGGGAGGCGTGAGCAGCCTGCGGGCCGAGGAGGCAGGTCTTGCTCACGTGCTGAGGGAATAGCCCATGGCCGGCGACGCTGGGGTCAGGAAGGAATTTTCCCCCGGGGCAGAGTGGCTGTGGTGCCCGGGGGTTTTTTGCCTTCCTCTGCAGCATTGAGCATGAGCACTTGTCAGGGCTCCTCTGGGCCATTTTGGCTGGGTTACTGCCTGTTGCTCATGCACCACGAAGGTGGCCTCTCGTGGCCTGCAGCTGCGGGGAGGAAGGCTTTTTTCCCCCCACGGTGGGCTAGCAAGTGTCCCCGGGGGTTTTTTGCCTTCCTCTGCAACACTGAGCACAGCCCCTTGCCAGGGCTCCTTTGGGCCGTTTTGGCTAGGTGCCTGCTGCTCCTGCTCCACGAAGCTGGCCCTCGTGCCCCGCATGCGGGGGGAGGACGCTTTCTGGACTCCCAGGGCGGACGCCCAGGGTGGCCCCCGGGGGTTGCTTCTTCTCCTGCGTAGCATTGGGCGCAGCCCCTTGTCAGGGCTCCTCTGGGCCCTTTGAGCTCAGTTCTTGCCCGCTGCTCTTGCACCTGCGAGGCGCCCCTCGTGCCCTGGCGCTCCCTGGCTCTTTTGCCCATTGCAGGTTTGGAGCAGGAGCGAGCTCTGCTCTTGCCTTGGCTCCGTTTCCCGAGGTGTCCTTGCTTGTGCAAAACAGCCTGTGCTTGGAAGGGCTGCAGGCTTGCTGCACCATGCGGAGCTGCAGCTTTTCAGCTCTCCCTGCATGCGATCTAAGCGCAGGGCAGGCAGGAGAGCGCTTTTCATGCCTCCCTGGCCAAGCAGCACAGCGGAGCAAGTTTTGGAAGGCAAAAGGGGTGCTTGTCATCGACACGTGTCCTACTTGTGAAAATAGCCCAGGGCAGCACACCCCTCCTCTTCTGCTGCTTTTCGGTGTGTGGTCGGTCCCCATCCTCCTTCTTCAAGTTCTTCTGCACTGTTGAGAACCGAGGGACTGCTTGGCCTGTCTTCCTGCTGCTCCTTTCTGCAGCTTTCCTTTGCCAGACTGCAAGGGATGCTTTTTCAAACTAAACTAAAGAACACATCAGCCTGCTCCTGGCTGCACATGCGCATTGTGTTAATGCTTGTGAGCCTCGGCTCTGAAAGAGATTCAGCAAAATAGCCTAAAAGAGCCTAAACCAAAATAAGATCAAATAAAATGATAAAATGATAAAATAATAAAAGAACAAAGCAAAATAAAAACGCGTAAAGCAAGGTCAAATAAAATAAGATAAACCAACATAAAATAAAATCATAAGAAATAACCCCAAAGAAAATAGAATCAAATCCATAACATCACAGGAAAGAAACGAAACTAAACTAACATAAACCAACAGAACAAGACAGAAAATAAAATACAGTAAAATAAAGTCAAATCAAATGAAATCAAATCCTCTTTCTACTTGTATCCTTTTTGATTTGTGTCCTCGAAAGTGTTTCTGGAGCTGTAAACCCCCTGGCATTTCAGGCAAACAGTGGTCTCCTTGTTATTCGCCTCATCGTGAGTGCAGGGAATAGAACACAAGTGAAGAGAAGAGAAGGGTTGAGTTGGAAGGGACCTGCAGCGATCCTTCCGGACTCTCTAGCTGAGGGGAAGACGACCAGCAGGAGCAAGGCAAAGGCTGAGAGGGCTGCCGTCACTTTCCGGAAAGGGATTGAGGGTGAAGGCCAAGGGAGGAGAAAAGCTCTTGAGTGCAAGGAAAAAGATGGTCAAGAAGAGAAAAGGATTTGGGACTTCTTTCCCAGAAGAAGACCTCAGCATAAGCAGGGGAGTAGCAAATGTGCCTTGGTGCATGGGTCAGGAACGGCGAGGCCATCCTGCACGTGCTCTCCGTCTCTGCCCAGTTCACGCCGAGGGAAGCAAAAGCCTTGCTTTCACCTCTGGCATCCCCACAACCAAAGGAATGCAGATGGGACAAACAGCCTTGACGACGTAGTCTGAATGTCCAGATGTATTTAGCGGGACGCCCAGCAGCTGTGCCCAGGGCATGGCCAGCAAGGGCAGGGACAGCCCCCGAGCCTCCTGGGCCCAGGGACTGCCTCGGGGCCAGCAGCCCAAAGGCCTTCCTGGGAAGGATGCTGGGCGGAGGGCCGGCGGGTGGGGCTGCGCAGGGGGGGCCCCGTCACCCCCGTGTCACAGTGCCAGCACCCGGCAACGCAGCAGTCACCATGGCCCGGGGCAGCATAAAAGGGAGCACGCTCCCGCGTCGCGCTGCCATAGCTGGCCTGCGGGCAGCGCCAAGACGTGCGAGAGGAAGTCCTTGAGGAGGCGGTGGAATTACTTGGCGAGGGCTGAGGAAGGAAGGCCGGTGGAGGCTCGACGAGGCTGCTGGAGACGAGAAGAAGCCCCAACAGCTGGAGGTTGGCGAGGCTGGCTGGCCTTTTCAGCTGGCTAGCAGTGGCAAGAGCAAGGGAATGCCTTCTTGAGGAGCCCTGCAGAGCTCGCCATCCTCATCCCCTGCGGAGCCAGTGTCAGCAGCCGTGAGGAATGGGATGCAGAGATGTTGGCGGGGGTGCCGGTGCTTTGGAGCAGCCGCTGGTGCCTTGCCAGGCGCCGGAAGGATCGTTGTCCCCCAGATGGATCAGGCCGGGGGCGTTTTGGCCCTCTGGGAAGGCCCTGAGGTGGCAGCAGGTGGAGGGAGAATCGGGGTTGGGCATCTCCTGGGAGGCGTGAGCAGCCTGCGGGCCGAGGAGGCAGGCCTTGCTCACGTGCTCAGGGAATAGCCCGTGGCCGGCGACGCTGGGGTCAGGAAGGAATTTTGCCCCGGGGCAGATTGGCTCTGGTGCCCGGGGGTTTTTTGCCTTCCTCTGCAGCATTGAGCATGAGCACTTGTCAGGGCTCCTCTGGGCCATTTTGGCTGGGTTACTGCCTGTTGCTCATGCACCACGAAGGTGGCCTCTCGTGGCCTGCAGCTGCGGGGAGGAAGGCTTTTTTCCCCCCACGGTGGGCTAGCAAGTGTCCCCGGGGGTTTTTTGCCTTCCTCTGCAGCACTGAGCACAGCCCCTTGCCAGGGCTCCTTTGGGCCATTTTGGCTAGGTGCCTGCTGCTCCTGCTCCACGAAGCTGGCCCTCGTGCCCCGCATGCGGGGGGAGGACGCTTTCTGGACTCCCAGGGCGGACGCCCAGGGTGGCCCCCGGGGGTTGCTTCTTCTCCTGCGTAGCATTGGGCGCAGCCCCTTGTCAGGGCTCCTCTGGGCCCTTTGAGCTCAGTTCTTGCCCGCTGCTCTTGCACCTGCGAGGCGCCCCTCGTGCCCTGGCGCTCCCTGGCTCTTTTGCCCATTGCAGGTTTGGAGCAGGAGCGAGCTCTGCTCTTGCCTTGGCTCCGTTTCCCGAGGTGTCCTTGCTTGTGCAAAACAGCCTGTGCTTGGAAGGGCTGCAGGCTTGCTGCACCATGCGGAGCTGCAGCTTTTCAGCTCTCCCTGCATGCGATCTAAGCGCAGGGCAGGCAGGAGAGCGCTTTTCATGCCTCCCTGGCCAAGCAGCACAGCGGAGCAAGTTTTGGAAGGCAAAAGGGGTGCTTGTCATCGACACGTGTCCTACTTGTGAAAATAGCCCAGGGCAGCACACCCCTCCTCTTCTGCTGCTTTTCGGTGTGTGGTCGGTCCCCATCCTCCTTCTTCAAGTTCTTCTGCACTGTTGAGAACCGAGGGACTGCTTGGCCTGTCTTCCTGCTGCTCCTTTCTGCAGCTTTCCTTTGCCAGACTGCAAGGGATGCTTTTTCAAACTAAACTAAAGAACACATCAGCCTGCTCCTGGCTGCACATGCGCATTGTGTTAATGCTTGTGAGCCTCGGCTCCGAAAGAGATTCAGCAAAATAGCCTAAAAGAGCCTAAACCAAAATAAGATCAAATAAAATGATAAAATAATAAAAGAACAAAGCAAAATAAAAACGCGTAAAGCAAGGTCAAATAAAATAAGATAAACCAACATAAAATAAAATCATAAGAAATAACCCCAAAGAAAATAGAATCAAATCAAATCCATAACATCACAGGAAAGAAACGAAACTAAACTAACATAAACCAACAGAACAAGACAGAAAATAAAAGAAAGTAAAATAAAGTCAAATCAAGTGAAATCAAATCCTCTTTCTACTTGTATCCTTTTTGATTTGTGTCCTCGAAAGTGTTTCTGGAGCTGTAAACCCCCTGGCATTTCAGGCAAACAGTGGTCTCCTTGTTATTCGCCTCATCGTGAGTGCAGGGAATAGAACACAAGTGAAGAGAAGAGAAGGGTTGAGTTGGAAGGGACCTGCAGCGATCCTTCCGGACTCTCTAGCTGAGGGGAAGACGACTAGCAGGAGCAAGGCAAAGGCTGAGAGGGCTGCCGTCACTTTCCGGAAAGGGATTGAGGGTGAAGGCCAAGGGAGGAGAAAAGCTCTTGAGTGCAAGGAAAAAGATGGTCAAGAAGAGAAAAGGATTTGGGACTTCTTTCCCAGAAGAAGCCCTCAGCATAAGCAGGGGAGTAGCAAATGTGCCTTGGTGCATGGGTCAGGAGCGGCGAGGCCATCCTGCACGTGCTCTCCGTCTCTGCCCAGTTCACGCCGAGGGAAGCAAAAGCCTTGCTTTCACCTCTGGCATCCCCACAACCAAAGGAATGCAGATGGGACAAACAGCCTTGACGACGTAGTCTGAATGTCCAGATGTATTTAGCGGGACGCCCAGCAGCTGTGCCCAGGGCATGGCCAGCAAGGGCAGGGACAGCCCCCGAGCCTCCTGGGCCCAGGGACTGCCTCGGGGCCAGCAGCCCAAAGGCCTTCCTGGGAAGGATGCTGGGCGGAGGGCCGGCGGGCGGGGCTGCGCAGGGGGGGCCCCGTCACCCCCGCGTCACAGTGCCAGCACCCGGCAACGCAGCAGTCACCATGCCCCGGGGCAGCATAAAAGGGAGCACGCTCCCGCGTCGCGCTGCCATAGCTGGCCTGCGGGCAGCGCCAAGACGTGCGAGAGGAAGTCCTTGAGGAGGCGGTGGAATTACTTGGCGAGGGCTGAGGAAGGAAGGCCGGTGGAGGCTCGACGAGGCTGCTGGAGACGAGAAGAAGCCCCAACAGCTGGAGGTTGGCGAGGCTGGCTGGCCTTTTCAGCTGGCTAGCAGTGGCAAGAGCAAGGGAATGCCTTCTTGAGGAGCACTGCAGAGCTCGCCATCCTCATCCCTTGCGGAGCCAGTGTCAGCAGCCGTGAGGAATGGGATGCAGAGATGTTGGCGGGGGTGCTGGTGCTTTGGAGCAGCCGCTGGTGCCTTGCCAGGCGCCGGAAGGATCGTTGTCCCCCAGATGGATCAGGCCGGGGGCGTTTTGCCCCTCTGGGAAGGCCCTGAGGTGGCAGCAGGTGGAGGGAGAATCGGGGTTGGGCATCTCCTGGGAGGCGTGAGCAGCCTGCGGGCCGAGGAGGCAGGCCTTGCTCACGTGCTCAGGGAATAGCCCATGGCCAGCGACGCTGGGGTCAGGAAGGAATTTTCCCCCGGGGCAGATTGGCTCTGGTGCCCGGGGGTTTTTTGCCTTCCTCTGCAGCATTGAGCATGAGCACTTGTCAGGGCTCCTCTGGGCCATTTTGGCTGGGTTACTGCCTGTTGCTCATGCACCACGAAGGTGGCCTCTCGTGGCCTGCAGCTGCGGGGAGGAAGGCTTTTTTCCCCCCACGGTGGGCTAGCAAGTGTCCCCGGGGGTTTTTTGCCTTCCTCTGCAGCACTGAGCACAGCCCCTTGCCAGGGCTCCTTTGGGCCGTTTTGGCTAGGTGCCTGCTGCTCCTGCTTCACGAAGCTGGCCCTCGTGCCCCGCATGCGGGGGGAGGACGCTTTCTGGACTCCCAGGGCGGACGCCCAGGGTGGCCCCCGGGGGTTGCTTCTTCTCCTGCGTAGCACTGAGCGCAGCCCCTTGTCAGGGCTCCTCTGGGCCCTTTGGGCTCAGTTCTTGCCCGCTGCTCTTGCACCTGCGAGGCGCCCCTCGTGCCCTGGCGCTCCCTGGCTCTTTTGCCCATTGCAGGTTTGGAGCAGGAGCGAGCTCTGCTCTTGCCTTGGCTCCGTTTCCCGAGGTGTCCTTGCTTGTGCAAAACAGCCTGTGCTTGGAAGGGCTGCAGGCTTGCTGCACCATGCGGAGCTGCAGCTTTTCAGCTCCCCCTGCATGCGATGCAAGCGCAGGGCAGGCAGGAGAGCGCTTTTCATGCCTCCCTGGCCAAGCAGCACAGCGGAGCAAGTTTTGGAAGGCAAAAGGGGTGCTTGTCATCGACACGTGTCCTACTTGTGAAAATAGCCCAGGGCAGCACACCCCTCCTCTTCTTCTGCTTTTCGGTGTGTGGTCGGTCCCCATCCTCCTTCTTCAAGTTCTTCTGCACTGTTGAGAACCGAGGGACTGCTTGGCCTGTCTTCCTGCTGCTCCTTTCTGCAGCTTTCCTTTGCCAGACTGCAAGGGATGCTTTTTCAAACTAAACTAAAGAACACATCAGCCTGCTCCTGGCTGCACATGCGCATTGTGTTAATGCTTGTGAGCCTCGGCTCTGAAAGAGATTCAGCAAAATAGCCTAAAAGAGCCTAAACCAAAATAAGATCAAATAAAATGATAAAATGATAAAATAATAAAAGAACAAAGCAAAATAAAAACGCGTAAAGCAAGGTCAAATAAAATAAGATAAACCAACATAAAATAAAATCATAAGAAATAACCCCAAAGAAAATAGAATCAAATCAAATCCATAACATCACAGGAAAGAAACGAAACTAAACTAACATAAACCAACAGAACAAGACAGAAAATAAAATACAGTAAAATAAAGTCAAATCAAATGAAATCAAATCCTCTTTCTACTTGTATCCTTTTTGATTTGTGTCCTCGAAAGTGTTTCTGGAGCTGTAAACCCCCTGGCATTTCAGGCAAACAGTGGTCTCCTTGTTATTCGCCTCATCGTGAGTGCAGGGAATAGAACACAAGTGAAGAGAAGAGAAGGGTTGAGTTGGAAGGGACCTGCAGCGATCCTTCCGGACTCTCTAGCTGAGGGGAAGACGACTAGCAGGAGCAAGGCAAAGGCTGAGAGGGCTGCCGTCACTTTCCGGAAAGGTATTGAGGGTGAAGGCCAAGGGAGGAGAAAAGCTCTTGAGTGCAAGGAAAAAGATGGTCAAGAAGAGAAAAGGATTTGGGACTTCTTTCCCAGAAGAAGCCCTCAGCATAAGCAGGGGAGTAGCAAATGTGCCTTGGTGCATGGGTCAGGAGCGGCGAGGCCATCCTGCACGTGCTCTCCGTCTCTGCCCAGTTCACGCCGAGGGAAGCAAAAGCCTTGCTTTCACCTCTGGCATCGCCACAACCAAAGGAATGCAGATGGGACAAACAGCCTTGACGACGTAGTCTGAATGTCCAGATGTATTTAGCGGGACGCCCAGCAGCTGTGCCCAGGGCATGGCCAGCAAGGGCAGGGACAGCCCCCGAGCCTCCTGGGCCCAGGGACTGCCTCGGGGCCAGCAGCCCAAAGGCCTTCCTGGGAAGGATGCTGGGCGGAGGGCCGGCGGGCGGGGCTGCGCAGGGGGGGCCCCGTCACCCCCGTGTCACAGTGCCAGCACCCGGCAACGCAGCAGTCACCATGCCCCGGGGCAGCATAAAAGGGAGCACGCTCCCGCGTCGCGCTGCCATAGCTGGCCTGCGGGCAGCGCCAAGACGTGCGAGAGGAAGTCCTTGAGGAGGCGGTGGAATTACTTGGCGAGGGCTGAGGGAGGAAGGCCGGTGGAGGCTCGACGAGGCTGCTGGAGACGAGAAGAAGCCCCAACAGCTGGAGGTTGGCGAGGCTGGCTGGCCTTTTCAGCTGGCTAGCAGTGGCAAGAGCAAGGGAATGCCTTCTTGAGGAGCACTGCAGAGCTCGCCATCCTCATCCCTTGCGGAGCCAGTGTCAGCAGCCGTGAGGAATGGGATGCAGAGATGTTGGCGGGGGTGCCGGTGCTTTGGAGCAGCCGCTGGTGCCTTGCCAGGCGCCGGAAGGATCGTTGTCCCCCAGATGGATCAGGCCGGGGGCGTTTTGGCCCTCTGGGAAGGCCCTGAGGTGGCAGCAGGTGGAGGGAGAATCGGGGTTGGGCATCTCCTGGGAGGCGTGAGCAGCCTGCGGGCCGAGGAGGCAGGCCTTGCTCACGTGCTGAGGGAATAGCCCATGGCCGGCGACGCTGGGGTCAGGAAGGAATTTTCCCCCGGGGCAGATTGGCTCTGGTGCCCAGGGGTTTTTTGCCTTCCTCTGCAGCATTGAGCATGAGCACTTGTCAGGGCTCCTCTGGGCCATTTTGGCTGGGTTACTGCCTGTTGCTCATGCACCACGAAGGTGGCCTCTCGTGGCCTGCAGCTGCGGGGAGGAAGGCTTTTTTCCCCCCACGGTGGGCTAGCAAGTGTCCCCGGGGGTTTTTTGCCTTCCTCTGCAGCACTGAGCACAGCCCCTTGCCAGGGCTCCTTTGGGCCGTTTTGGCTAGGTGCCTGCTGCTCCTGCTTCACGAAGCTGGCCCTCGTGCCCCGCATGCGGGGGGGGGACGCTTTCTGGACTCCCAGGGCGGACGCCCAGGGTGGCCCCCGGGGGTTGCTTCTTCTCCTCCGTAGCATTGAGCGCAGCCCCTTGTCAGGGCTCCTCTGGGCCCTTTGGGCTCAGTTCTTGCCCGCTGCTCTTGCACCTGCGAGGCGCCCCTCGTGCCCTGGCGCTCCCTGGCTCTTTTGCCCATTGCAGGTTTGGAGCAGGAGCGAGCTCTGCTCTTGCCTTGGCTCCGTTTCCCGAGGTGTCCTTGCTTGTGCAAAACAGCCTGTGCTTGGAAGGGCTGCAGGCTTGCTGCACCATGCGGAGCTGCAGCTTTTCAGCTCCCCCTGCATGCGATGCAAGCGCAGGGCAGGCAGGAGAGCGCTTTTCATGCCTCCCTGGCCAAGCAGCACAGCGGAGCAAGTTTTGGAAGGCAAAAGGGGTGCTTGTCATCGACACGTGTCCTACTTGTGAAAATAGCCCAGGGCAGCACACCCCTCCTCTTCTTCTGCTTTTCGGTGTGTGGTCGGTCCCCATCCTCCTTCTTCAAGTTCTTCTGCACTGTTGAGAACCGAGGGACTGCTTGGCCTGTCTTCCTGCTGCTCCTTTCTGCAGCTTTCCTTTGCCAGACTGCAAGGGATGCTTTTTCAAACTAAACTAAAGAACACATCAGCCTGCTCCTGGCTGCACATGCGCATTGTGTTAATGCTTGTGAGCCTCGGCTCTGAAAGAGATTCAGCAAAATAGCCTAAAAGAGCCTAAACCAAAATAAGATCAAATAAAATGATAAAATGATAAAATAATAAAAGAACAAAGCAAAATAAAAACGCGTAAAGCAAGGTCAAATAAAATAAGATAAACCAACATAAAATAAAATCATAAGAAATAACCCCAAAGAAAATAGAATCAAATCAAATCCATAACATCACAGGAAAGAAACGAAACTAAACTAACATAAACCAACAGAACAAGACAGAAAATAAAATACAGTAAAATAAAGTCAAATCAAATGAAATCAAATCCTCTTTCTACTTGTATCCTTTTTGATTTGTGTCCTCGAAAGTGTTTCTGGAGCTGTAAACCCCCTGGCATTTCAGGCAAACAGTGGTCTCCTTGTTATTCGCCTCATCGTGAGTGCAGGGAATAGAACACAAGTGAAGAGAAGAGAAGGGTTGAGTTGGAAGGGACCTGCAGCGATCCTTCCGGACTCTCTAGCTGAGGGGAAGACGACTAGCAGGAGCAAGGCAAAGGCTGAGAGGGCTGCCGTCACTTTCCGGAAAGGTATTGAGGGTGAAGGCCAAGGGAGGAGAAAAGCTCTTGAGTGCAAGGAAAAAGATGGTCAAGAAGAGAAAAGGATTTGGGACTTCTTTCCCAGAAGAAGCCCTCAGCATAAGCAGGGGAGTAGCAAATGTGCCTTGGTGCATGGGTCAGGAGCGGCGAGGCCATCCTGCACGTGCTCTCCGTCTCTGCCCAGTTCACGCCGAGGGAAGCAAAAGCCTTGCTTTCACCTCTGGCATCGCCACAACCAAAGGAATGCAGATGGGACAAACAGCCTTGACGACGTAGTCTGAATGTCCAGATGTATTTAGCGGGACGCCCAGCAGCTGTGCCCAGGGCATGGCCAGCAAGGGCAGGGACAGCCCCCAAGCCTCCTGGGCCCAGGGACTGCCTCGGGGCCAGCAGCCCAAAGGCCTTCCTGGGAAGGATGCTGGGCGGAGGGCCGGCGGGCGGGGCTGCGCAGGGGGGGCCCCGTCACCCCCGTGTCACAGTGCCAGCACCCGGCAACGCAGCAGTCACCATGGCCCGGGGCAGCATAAAAGGGAGCACGCTCCCGCGTCGCGCTGCCATAGCTGGCCTGCGGGCAGCGCCAAGA
Organism: Platalea leucorodia; assembly: GCF_965183815.1. Taxonomy (NCBI): domain Eukaryota; kingdom Metazoa; phylum Chordata; class Aves; order Pelecaniformes; family Threskiornithidae; genus Platalea; species Platalea leucorodia. The sequence goes on along the minus strand of NW_028121432.1, from coordinate 172,115 downwards.
CGTGCGAGAGGAAGTCCTTGAGGAGGCGGTGGAATTACTTGGCGAGGGCTGAGGAAGGAAGGCCGGTGGAGGCTCGACGAGGCTGCTGGAGACGAGAAGAAGCCCCAACAGCTGGAGGTTGGCGAGGCTGGCTGGCCTTTTCAGCTGGCTAGCAGTGGCAAGAGCAAGGGAATGCCTTCTTGAGGAGCCCTGCAGAGCTCGCCATCCTCATCCCCTGCGGAGCCAGTGTCAGCAGCCGTGAGGAATGGGATGCAGAGATGTTGGCGGGGGTGCCGGTGCTTTGGAGCAGCCGCTGGTGCCTTGCCAGGCGCCGGAAGGATCGTTGTCCCCCAGATGGATCAGGCCGGGGGCGTTTTGCCCCTCTGGGAAGGCCCTGAGGTGGCAGCAGGTGGAGGGAGAATCGGGGTTGGGCATCTCCTGGGAGGCGTGAGCAGCCTGCGGGCCGAGGAGGCAGGTCTTGCTCACGTGCTGAGGGAATAGCCCATGGCCGGCGACGCTGGGGTCAGGAAGGAATTTTCCCCCGGGGCAGATTGGCTCTGGTGCCCGGGGGTTTTTTGCCTTCCTCTGCAGCATTGAGCATGAGCACTTGTCAGGGCTCCTCTGGGCCATTTTGGCTGGGTTACTGCCTGTTGCTCATGCACCACGAAGGTGGCCTCTCATGGCCTGCAGCTGCGGGGAGGAAGGCTTTTTTCCCCCCACGGTGGGCTAGCAAGTGTCCCCGGGGGTTTTTTGCCTTCCTCTGCAACACTGAGCACAGCCCCTTGCCAGGGCTCCTTTGGGCCGTTTTGGCTAGGTGCCTGCTGCTCCTGCTTCACGAAGCTGGCCCTCGTGCCCCGCATGCGGGGGGAGGACGCTTTCTGGACTCCCAGGGCGGACGCCCAGGGTGGCCCCCGGGGGTTGCTTCTTCTCCTGCGTAGCATTGGGCGCAGCCCCTTGTCAGGGCTCCTCTGGGCCCTTTGGGCTCAGTTCTTGCCCGCTGCTCTTGCACCTGCGAGGCGCCCCTCGTGCCCTGGCGCTCCCTGGCTCTTTTGCCCATTGCAGGTTTGGAGCAGGAGCGAGCTCTGCTCTTGCCTTGGCTCCGTTTCCCGAGGTGTCCTTGCTTGTGCAAAACAGCCTGTGCTTGGAAGGGCTGCAGGCTTGCTGCACCATGCGGAGCTGCAGCTTTTCAGCTCTCCCTGCATGCGATGCAAGCGCAGGGCAGGCAGGAGAGCGCTTTTCATGCCTCCCTGGCCAAGCAGCACAGCGGAGCAAGTTTTGGAAGGCAAAAGGGGTGCTTGTCATCGACACGTGTCCTACTTGTGAAAATAGCCCAGGGCAGCACACCCCTCCTCTTCTGCTGCTTTTCGGTGTGTGGTCGGTCCCCATCCTCCTTCTTCAAGTTCTTCTGCACTGTTGAGAACCGAGGGACTGCTTGGCCTGTCTTCCTGCTGCTCCTTTCTGCAGCTTTCCTTTGCCAGACTGCAAGGGATGCTTTTTCAAACTAAACTAAAGAACACATCAGCCTGCTCCTGGCTGCACATGCGCATTGTGTTAATGCTTGTGAGCCTCGGCTCTGAAAGAGATTCAGCAAAATAGCCTAAAAGAGCCTAAACCAAAATAAGATCAAATAAAATGATAAAATGATAAAATAATAAAAGAACAAAGCAAAATAAAAACGCGTAAAGCAAGGTCAAATAAAATAAGATAAACCAACATAAAATAAAATCATAAGAAATAACCCCAAAGAAAATAGAATCAAATCCATAACATCACAGGAAAGAAACGAAACTAAACTAACATAAACCAACAGAACAAGACAGAAAATAAAATACAGTAAAATAAAGTCAAATCAAATGAAATCAAATCCTCTTTCTACTTGTATCCTTTTTGATTTGTGTCCTCGAAAGTGTTTCTGGAGCTGTAAACCCCCTGGCATTTCAGGCAAACAGTGGTCTCCTTGTTATTCGCCTCATCGTGAGTGCAGGGAATAGAACACAAGTGAAGAGAAGAGAAGGGTTGAGTTGGAAGGGACCTGCAGCGATCCTTCCGGACTCTCTAGCTGAGGGGAAGACGACCAGCAGGAGCAAGGCAAAGGCTGAGAGGGCTGCCGTCACTTTCCGGAAAGGGATTGAGGGTGAAGGCCAAGGGAGGAGAAAAGCTCTTGAGTGCAAGGAAAAAGATGGTCAAGAAGAGAAAAGGATTTGGGACTTCTTTCCCAGAAGAAGACCTCAGCATAAGCAGGGGAGTAGCAAATGTGCCTTGGTGCATGGGTCAGGAACGGCGAGGCCATCCTGCACGTGCTCTCCGTCTCTGCCCAGTTCACGCCGAGGGAAGCAAAAGCCTTGCTTTCACCTCTGGCATCCCCACAACCAAAGGAATGCAGATGGGACAAACAGCCTTGACGACGTAGTCTGAATGTCCAGATGTATTTAGCGGGACGCCCAGCAGCTGTGCCCAGGGCATGGCCAGCAAGGGCAGGGACAGCCCCCGAGCCTCCTGGGCCCAGGGACTGCCTCGGGGCCAGCAGCCCAAAGGCCTTCCTGGGAAGGATGCTGGGCGGAGGGCCGGCGGGCGGGGCTGCGCAGGGGGGGCCCCGTCACCCCCGTGTCACAGTGCCAGCACCCGGCAACGCAGCAGTCACCATGGCCCGGGGCAGCATAAAAGGGAGCACGCTCCCGCGTCGCGCTGCCATAGCTGGCCTGCGGGCAGCGCCAAGACGTGCGAGAGGAAGTCCTTGAGGAGGCGGTGGAATTACTTGGCGAGGGCTGAGGAAGGAAGGCCGGTGGAGGCTCGACGAGGCTGCTGGAGACGAGAAGAAGCCCCAACAGCTGGAGGTTGGCGAGGCTGGCTGGCCTTTTCAGCTGGCTAGCAGTGGCAAGAGCAAGGGAATGCCTTCTTGAGGAGCCCTGCAGAGCTCGCCATCCTCATCCCTTGCGGAGCCAGTGTCAGCAGCCGTGAGGAATGGGATGCAGAGATGTTGGCGGGGGTGCCGGTGCTTTGGAGCAGCCGCTGGTGCCTTGCCAGGCGCCGGAAGGATCGTTGTCCCCCAGATGGATCAGGCCGGGGGCGTTTTGGCCCTCTGGGAAGGCCCTGAGGTGGCAGCAGGTGGAGGGAGAATCGGGGTTGGGCATCTCCTGGGAGGCGTGAGCAGCCTGCGGGCCGAGGAGGCAGGCCTTGCTCACGTGCTGAGGGAATAGCCCATGGCCGGCGACGCTGGGGTCAGGAAGGAATTTTCCCCCGGGGCAGATTGGCTCTGGTGCCCGGGGGTTTTTTGCCTTCCTCTGCAGCATTGAGCATGAGCACTTGTCAGGGCTCCTCTGGGCCATTTTGGCTGGGTTACTGCCTGTTGCTCATGCACGACGAAGGTGGCCTCTCGTGGCCTGCAGCTGCGGGGAGGAAGGCTTTTTTCCCCCCACGGTGGGCTAGCAAGTGTCCCCGGGGGTTTTTTGCCTTCCTCTGCAGCACTGAGCACGGCCCCTTGCCAGGGCTCCTTTGGGCCGTTTTGGCTAGGTGCCTGCTGCTCCTGCTCCACGAAGCTGGCCCTCGTGCCCCGCATGCGGGGGGAGGACGCTTTCTGGACTCCCAGGGCGGACGCCCAGGGTGGCCCCCGGGGGTTGCTTCTTCTCCTCCGTAGCATTGAGCGCAGCCCCTTGTCAGGGCTCCTCTGGGCCCTTTGGGCTCAGTTCTTGCCCGCTGCTCTTGCACCTGCGAGGCGCCCCTCGTGCCCTGGCGCTCCCTGGCTCTTTTGCCCATTGCAGGTTTGGAGCAGGAGCGAGCTCTGCTCTTGCCTTGGCTCCGTTTCCCGAGGTGTCCTTGCTTGTGCAAAACAGCCTGTGCTTGGAAGGGCTGCAGGCTTGCTGCACCATGCGGAGCTGCAGCTTTTCAGCTCCCCCTGCATGCGATGCAAGCGCAGGGCAGGCAGGAGAGCGCTTTTCATGCCTCCCTGGCCAAGCAGCACAGCGGAGCAAGTTTTGGAAGGCAAAAGGGGTGCTTGTCATCGACACGTGTCCTACTTGTGAAAATAGCCCAGGGCAGCACACCCCTCCTCTTCTTCTGCTTTTCGGTGTGTGGTCGGTCCCCATCCTCCTTCTTCAAGTTCTTCTGCACTGTTGAGAACCGAGGGACTGCTTGGCCTGTCTTCCTGCTGCTCCTTTCTGCAGCTTTCCTTTGCCAGACTGCAAGGGATGCTTTTTCAAACTAAACTAAAGAACACATCAGCCTGCTCCTGGCTGCACATGCGCATTGTGTTAATGCTTGTGAGCCTCGGCTCTGAAAGAGATTCAGCAAAATAGCCTAAAAGAGCCTAAACCAAAATAAGATCAAATAAAATGATAAAATGATAAAATAATAAAAGAACAAAGCAAAATAAAAACGCGTAAAGCAAGGTCAAATAAAATAAGATAAACCAACATAAAATAAAATCATAAGAAATAACCCCAAAGAAAATAGAATCAAATCAAATCCATAACATCACAGGAAAGAAAGGAAACTAAACTAACATAAACCAACAGAACAAGACAGAAAATAAAATACAGTAAAATAAAGTCAAATCAAGTGAAATCAAATCCTCTTTCTACTTGTATCCTTTTTGATTTGTGTCCTCGAAAGTGTTTCTGGAGCTGTAAACCCCCTGGCATTTCAGGCAAACAGTGGTCTCCTTGTTATTCGCCTCATCGTGAGTGCAGGGAATAGAACACAAGTGAAGAGAAGAGAAGGGTTGAGTTGGAAGGGACCTGCAGCGATCCTTCCGGACTCTCTAGCTGAGGTGAAGACGACCAGCAGGAGCAAGGCAAAGGCTGAGAGGGCTGCCGTCACTTTCCGGAAAGGTATTGAGGGTGAAGGCCAAGGGAGGAGAAAAGCTCTTGAGTGCAAGGAAAAAGATGGTCAAGAAGAGAAAAGGATTTGGGACTTCTTTCCCAGAAGAAGACCTCAGCATAAGCAGGGGAGTAGCAAATGTGCCTTGGTGCATGGGTCAGGAACGGCGAGGCCATCCTGCACGTGCTCTCCGTCTCTGCCCAGTTCACGCCGAGGGAAGCAAAAGCCTTGCTTTCACCTCTGGCATCCCCACAACCAAAGGAATGCAGATGGGACAAACAGCCTTGACGACGTAGTCTGAATGTCCAGATGTATTTAGCGGGACGCCCAGCAGCTGTGCCCAGGGCATGGCCAGCAAGGGCAGGGACAGCCCCCGAGCCTCCTGGGCCCAGGGACTGCCTCGGGGCCAGCAGCCCAAAGGCCTTCCTGGGAAGGATGCTGGGCGGAGGGCCGGCGGGCGGGGCTGCGCAGGGGGGGCCCCGTCACCCCCGTGTCACAGTGCCAGCACCCGGCAACGCAGCAGTCACCATGGCCCGGGGCAGCATAAAAGGGAGCACGCTCCCGCGTCGCGCTGCCATAGCTGGCCTGCGGGCAGCGCCAAGACGTGCGAGAGGAAGTCCTTGAGGAGGCGGTGGAATTACTTGGCGAGGGCTGAGGAAGGAAGGCCGGTGGAGGCTCGACGAGGCTGCTGGAGACGAGAAGAAGCCCCAACAGCTGGAGGTTGGCGAGGCTGGCTGGCCTTTTCAGCTGGCTAGCAGTGGCAAGAGCAAGGGAATGCCTTCTTGAGGAGCCCTGCAGAGCTCGCCATCCTCATCCCCTGCGGAGCCAGTGTCAGCAGCCGTGAGGAATGGGATGCAGAGATGTTGGCGGGGGTGCCGGTGCTTTGGAGCAGCCGCTGGTGCCTTGCCAGGCGCCGGAAGGATCGTTGTCCCCCAGATGGATCAGGCCGGGGGCGTTTTGCCCCTCTGGGAAGGCCCTGAGGTGGCAGCAGGTGGAGGGAGAATCGGGGTTGGGCATCTCCTGGGAGGCGTGAGCAGCCTGCGGGCCGAGGAGGCAGGCCTTGCTCACGTGCTCAGGGAATAGCCCGTGGCCGGCGACGCTGGGGTCAGGAAGGAATTTTCCCCCGGGGCAGATTGGCTCTGGTGCCCGGGGGTTTTTTGCCTTCCTCTGCAGCATTGAGCATGAGCACTTGTCAGGGCTCCTCTGGGCCATTTTGGCTGGGTTACTGCCTGTTGCTCATGCACCACGAAGGTGGCCTCTCGTGGCCTGCAGCTGCGGGGAGGAAGGCTTTTTTCCCCCCACGGTGGGCTAGCAAGTGTCCCCGGGGGTTTTTTGCCTTCCTCTGCAGCACTGAGCACAGCCCCTTGCCAGGGCTCCTTTGGGCCATTTTGGCTAGGTGCCTGCTGCTCCTGCTCCACGAAGCTGGCCCTCGTGCCCCGCATGCGGGGGGAGGACGCTTTCTGGACTCCCAGGGCGGACGCCCAGGGTGGCCCCCGGGGGTTGCTTCTTCTCCTGCGTAGCATTGGGCGCAGCCCCTTGTCAGGGCTCCTCTGGGCCCTTTGAGCTCAGTTCTTGCCCGCTGCTCTTGCACCTGCGAGGCGCCCCTCGTGCCCTGGCGCTCCCTGGCTCTTTTGCCCATTGCAGGTTTGGAGCAGGAGCGAGCTCTGCTCTTGCCTTGGCTCCGTTTCCCGAGGTGTCCTTGCTTGTGCAAAACAGCCTGTGCTTGGAAGGGCTGCAGGCTTGCTGCACCATGCGGAGCTGCAGCTTTTCAGCTCTCCCTGCATGCGATGCAAGCGCAGGGCAGGCAGGAGAGCGCTTTTCATGCCTCCCTGGCCAAGCAGCACAGCAGAGCAAGTTTTGGAAGGCAAAAGGGGTGCTTGTCATCGACACGTGTCCTACTTGTGAAAATAGCCCAGGGCAGCACACCCCTCCTCTTCTGCTGCTTTTCGGTGTGTGGTCGGTCCCCATCCTCCTTCTTCAAGTTCTTCTGCACTGTTGAGAACCGAGGGACTGCTTGGCCTGTCTTCCTGCTGCTCCTTTCTGCAGCTTTCCTTTGCCAGACTGCAAGGGATGCTTTTTCAAACTAAACTAAAGAACACATCAGCCTGCTCCTGGCTGCACATGCGCATTGTGTTAATGCTTGTGAGCCTCGGCTCTGAAAGAGATTCAGCAAAATAGCCTAAAAGAGCCTAAACCAAAATAAGATCAAATAAAATGATAAAATGATAAAATAATAAAAGAACAAAGCAAAATAAAAACGCGTAAAGCAAGGTCAAATAAAATAAGATAAACCAACATAAAATAAAATCATAAGAAATAACCCCAAAGAAAATAGAATCAAATCAAATCCATAACATCACAGGAAAGAAACGAAACTAAACTAACATAAACCAACAGAACAAGACAGAAAATAAAATACAGTAAAATAAAGTCAAATCAAATGAAATCAAATCCTCTTTCTACTTGTATCCTTTTTGATTTGTGTCCTCGAAAGTGTTTCTGGAGCTGTAAACCCCCTGGCATTTCAGGCAAACAGTGGTCTCCTTGTTATTCGCCTCATCGTGAGTGCAGGGAATAGAACACAAGTGAAGAGAAGAGAAGGGTTGAGTTGGAAGGGACCTGCAGCGATCCTTCCGGACTCTCTAGCTGAGGGGAAGACGACTAGCAGGAGCAAGGCAAAGGCTGAGAGGGCTGCCGTCACTTTCCGGAAAGGGATTGAGGGTGAAGGCCAAGGGAGGAGAAAAGCTCTTGAGTGCAAGGAAAAAGATGGTCAAGAAGAGAAAAGGATTTGGGACTTCTTTCCCAGAAGAAGCCCTCAGCATAAGCAGGGGAGTAGCAAATGTGCCTTGGTGCATGGGTCAGGAGCGGCGAGGCCATCCTGCACGTGCTCTCCGTCTCTGCCCAGTTCACGCCGAGGGAAGCAAAAGCCTTGCTTTCACCTCTGGCATCCCCACAACCAAAGGAATGCAGATGGGACAAACAGCCTTGACGACGTAGTCTGAATGTCCAGATGTATTTAGCGGGACGCCCAGCAGCTGTGCCCAGGGCATGGCCAGCAAGGGCAGGGACAGCCCCCGAGCCTCCTGGGCCCAGGGACTGCCTCGGGGCCAGCAGCCCAAAGGCCTTCCTGGGAAGGATGCTGGGCGGAGGGCCGGCGGGCGGGGCTGCGCAGGGGGGGCCCCGTCACCCCCGCGTCACAGTGCCAGCACCCGGCAACGCAGCAGTCACCATGCCCCGGGGCAGCATAAAAGGGAGCACGCTCCCGCGTCGCGCTGCCATAGCTGGCCTGGGGGCAGCGCCAAGACGTGCGAGAGGAAGTCCTTGAGGAGGCGGTGGAATTACTTGGCGAGGGCTGAGGAAGGAAGGCCGGTGGAGGCTCGACGAGGCTGCTGGAGACGAGAAGAAGCCCCAACAGCTGGAGGTTGGCGAGGCTGGCTGGCCTTTTCAGCTGGCTAGCAGTGGCAAGAGCAAGGGAATGCCTTCTTGAGGAGCACTGCAGAGCTCGCCATCCTCATCCCTTGCGGAGCCAGTGTCAGCAGCCGTGAGGAATGGGATGCAGAGATGTTGGCGGGGGTGCTGGTGCTTTGGAGCAGCCGCTGGTGCCTTGCCAGGCGCCGGAAGGATCGTTGTCCCCCAGATGGATCAGGCCGGGGGCGTTTTGCCCCTCTGGGAAGGCCCTGAGGTGGCAGCAGGTGGAGGGAGAATCGGGGTTGGGCATCTCCTGGGAGGCGTGAGCAGCCTGCGGGCCGAGGAGGCAGGCCTTGCTCACGTGCTCAGGGAATAGCCCATGGCCAGCGACGCTGGGGTCAGGAAGGAATTTTCCCCCGGGGCAGATTGGCTCTGGTGCCCGGGGGTTTTTTGCCTTCCTCTGCAGCATTGAGCATGAGCACTTGTCAGGGCTCCTCTGGGCCATTTTGGCTGGGTTACTGCCTGTTGCTCATGCACCACGAAGGTGGCCTCTCGTGGCCTGCAGCTGCGGGGAGGAAGGCTTTTTTCCCCCCACGGTGGGCTAGCAAGTGTCCCCGGGGGTTTTTTGCCTTCCTCTGCAGCACTGAGCACAGCCCCTTGCCAGGGCTCCTTTGGGCCGTTTTGGCTAGGTGCCTGCTGCTCCTGCTTCACGAAGCTGGCCCTCGTGCCCCGCATGCGGGGGGAGGACGCTTTCTGGACTCCCAGGGCGGACGCCCAGGGTGGCCCCCGGGGGTTGCTTCTTCTCCTGCGTAGCACTGAGCGCAGCCCCTTGTCAGGGCTCCTCTGGGCCCTTTGGGCTCAGTTCTTGCCCGCTGCTCTTGCACCTGCGAGGCGCCCCTCGTGCCCTGGCGCTCCCTGGCTCTTTTGCCCATTGCAGGTTTGGAGCAGGAGCGAGCTCTGCTCTTGCCTTGGCTCCGTTTCCCGAGGTGTCCTTGCTTGTGCAAAACAGCCTGTGCTTGGAAGGGCTGCAGGCTTGCTGCACCATGCGGAGCTGCAGCTTTTCAGCTCCCCCTGCATGCGATGCAAGCGCAGGGCAGGCAGGAGAGCGCTTTTCATGCCTCCCTGGCCAAGCAGCACAGCGGAGCAAGTTTTGGAAGGCAAAAGGGGTGCTTGTCATCGACACGTGTCCTACTTGTGAAAATAGCCCAGGGCAGCACACCCCTCCTCTTCTGCTGCTTTTCGGTGTGTGGTCGGTCCCCATCCTCCTTCTTCAAGTTCTTCTGCACTGTTGAGAACCGAGGGACTGCTTGGCCTGTCTTCCTGCTGCTCCTTTCTGCAGCTTTCCTTTGCCAGACTGCAAGGGATGCTTTTTCAAACTAAACTAAAGAACACATCAGCCTGCTCCTGGCTGCACATGCGCATTGTGTTAATGCTTGTGAGCCTCGGCTCTGAAAGAGATTCAGCAAAATAGCCTAAAAGAGCCTAAACCAAAATAAGATCAAATAAAATGATAAAATGATAAAATAATAAAAGAACAAAGCAAAATAAAAACGCGTAAAGCAAGGTCAAATAAAATAAGATAAACCAACATAAAATAAAATCATAAGAAATAACCCCAAAGAAAATAGAATCAAATCAAATCCATAACATCACAGGAAAGAAACGAAACTAAACTAACATAAACCAACAGAACAAGACAGAAAATAAAATACAGTAAAATAAAGTCAAATCAAATGAAATCAAATCCTCTTTCTACTTGTATCCTTTTTGATTTGTGTCCTCGAAAGTGTTTCTGGAGCTGTAAACCCCCTGGCATTTCAGGCAAACAGTGGTCTCCTTGTTATTCGCCTCATCGTGAGTGCAGGGAATAGAACACAAGTGAAGAGAAGAGAAGGGTTGAGTTGGAAGGGACCTGCAGCGATCCTTCCGGACTCTCTAGCTGAGGGGAAGACGACTAGCAGGAGCAAGGCAAAGGCTGAGAGGGCTGCCGTCACTTTCCGGAAAGGGATTGAGGGTGAAGGCCAAGGGAGGAGAAAAGCTCTTGAGTGCAAGGAAAAAGATGGTCAAGAAGAGAAAAGGATTTGGGACTTCTTTCCCAGAAGAAGACCTCAGCATAAGCAGGGGAGTAGCAAATGTGCCTTGGTGCATGGGTCAGGAACGGCGAGGCCATCCTGCACGTGCTCTCCGTCTCTGCCCAGTTCACGCCGAGGGAAGCAAAAGCCTTGCTTTCACCTCTGGCATCGCCACAACCAAAGGAATGCAGATGGGACAAACAGCCTTGACGACGTAGTCTGAATGTCCAGATGTATTTAGCGGGACGCCCAGCAGCTGTGCCCAGGGCATGGCCAGCAAGGGCAGGGACAGCCCCCGAGCCTCCTGGGCCCAGGGACTGCCTCGGGGCCAGCAGCCCAAAGGCCTTCCTGGGAAGGATGCTGGGCGGAGGGCCGGCGGGCGGGGCTGCGCAGGGGGGGCCCCGTCACCCCCGTGTCACAGTGCCAGCACCCGGCAACGCAGCAGTCACCATGCCCCGGGGCAGCATAAAAGGGAGCACGCTCCCGCGTCGCGCTGCCATAGCTGGCCTGCGGGCAGCGCCAAGACGTGCGAGAGGAAGTCCTTGAGGAGGCGGTGGAATTACTTGGCGAGGGCTGAGGAAGGAAGGCCGGTGGAGGCTCGACGAGGCTGCTGGAGACGAGAAGAAGCCCCAACAGCTGGAGGTTGGCGAGGCTGGCTGGCCTTTTCAGCTGGCTAGCAGTGGCAAGAGCAAGGGAATGCCTTCTTGAGGAGCCCTGCAGAGCTCGCCATCCTCATCCCCTGCGGAGCCAGTGTCAGCAGCCGTGAGGAATGGGATGCAGAGATGTTGGCGGGGGTGCCGGTGCTTTGGAGCAGCCGCTGGTGCCTTGCCAGGCGCCGGAAGGATCGTTGTCCCCCAGATGGATCAGGCCGGGGGCGTTTTGCCCCTCTGGGAAGGCCCTGAGGTGGCAGCAGGTGGAGGGAGAATCGGGGTTGGGCATCTCCTGGGAGGCGTGAGCAGCCTGCGGGCCGAGGAGGCAGGCCTTGCTCACGTGCTCAGGGAATAGCCCATGGCCGGCGACGCTGGGGTCAGGAAGGAATTTTCCCCCGGGGCAGAGTGGCTGTGGTGCCCGGGGGTTTTTTGCCTTCCTCTGCAGCATTGAGCATGAGCACTTGTCAGGGCTCCTCTGGGCCATTTTGGCTGGGTTACTGCCTGTTGCTCATGCACGACGAAGGTGGCCTCTCGTGGCCTGCAGCTGCGGGGAGGAAGGCTTTTTTCCCCCCACGGTGGGCTAGCAAGTGTCCCCGGGGGTTTTTTGCCTTCCTCTGCAGCACTGAGCACAGCCCCTTGCCAGGGCTCCTTTGGGCCGTTTTGGCTAGGTGCCTGCTGCTCCTGCTTCACGAAGCTGGCCCTCGTGCCCCGCATGCGGGGGGAGGACGCTTTCTGGACTCCCAGGGCGGACGCCCAGGGTGGCCCCCGGGGGTTGCTTCTTCTCCTGCGTAGCACTGAGCGCAGCCCCTTGTCAGGGCTCCTCTGGGCCCTTTGGGCTCAGTTCTTGCCCGCTGCTCTTGCACCTGCGAGGCGCCCCTCGTGCCCTGGCGCTCCCTGGCTCTTTTGCCCATTGCAGGTTTGGAGCAGGAGCGAGCTCTGCTCTTGCCTTGGCTCCGTTTCCCGAGGTGTCCTTGCTTGTGCAAAACAGCCTGTGCTTGGAAGGGCTGCAGGCTTGCTGCACCATGCGGAGCTGCAGCTTTTCAGCTCCCCCTGCATGCGATGCAAGCGCAGGGCAGGCAGGAGAGCGCTTTTCATGCCTCCCTGGCCAAGCAGCACAGCGGAGCAAGTTTTGGAAGGCAAAAGGGGTGCTTGTCATCGACACGTGTCCTACTTGTGAAAATAGCCCAGGGCAGCACACCCCTCCTCTTCTTCTGCTTTTCGGTGTGTGGTCGGTCCCCATCCTCCTTCTTCAAGTTCTTCTGCACTGTTGAGAACCGAGGGACTGCTTGGCCTGTCTTCCTGCTGCTCCTTTCTGCAGCTTTCCTTTGCCAGACTGCAAGGGATGCTTTTTCAAACTAAACTAAAGAACACATCAGCCTGCTCCTGGCTGCACATGCGCATTGTGTTCATGCTTGTGAGCCTCGGCTCTGAAAGAGATTCAGCAAAATAGCCTAAAAGAGCCTAAACCAAAATAAGATCAAATAAAATGATAAAATGATAAAATAATAAAATAACAAAGCAAAATAAAAACGCGTAAAGCAAGGTCAAATAAAATAAGATAAACCAACATAAAATAAAATCATAAGAAATAACCCCAAAGAAAATAGAATCAAATCAAATCCATAACATCACAGGAAAGAAACGAAACTAAACTAACATAAACCAACAGAACAAGACAGAAAATAAAATACAGTAAAATAAAGTCAAATCAAATGAAATCAAATCCTCTTTCTACTTGTATCCTTTTTGATTTGTGTCCTCGAAAGTGTTTCTGGAGCTGTAAACCCCCTGGCATTTCAGGCAAACAGTGGTCTCCTTGTTATTTGCCTCATCGTGAGTGCAGGGAATAGAACACAAGTGAAGAGAAGAGAAGGGTTGAGTTGGAAGGGACCTGCAGCGATCCTTCCGGACTCTCTAGCTGAGGGGAAGACGACTAGCAGGAGCAAGGCAAAGGCTGAGAGGGCTGCCGTCACTTTCCGGAAAGGTATTGAGGGTGAAGGCCAAGGGAGGAGAAAAGCTCTTGAGTGCAAGGAAAAAGATGGTCAAGAAGAGAAAAGGATTTGGGACTTCTTTCCCAGAAGAAGCCCTCAGCATAAGCAGGGGAGTAGCAAATGTGCCTTGGTGCATGGGTCAGGAACGGCGAGGCCATCCTGCACGTGCTCTCCGTCTCTGCCCAGTTCACGCCGAGGGAAGCAAAAGCCTTGCTTTCACCTCTGGCATCCCCACAACCAAAGGAATGCAGATGGGACAAACAGCCTTGACGACGTAGTCTGAATGTCCAGATGTATTTAGCGGGACGCCCAGCAGCTGTGCCCAGGGCATGGCCAGCAAGGGCAGGGACAGCCCCCGAGCCTCCTGGGCCCAGGGACTGCCTCGGGGCCAGCAGCCCAAAGGCCTTCCTGGGAAGGATGCTGGGCGGAGGGCCGGCGGGCGGGGCTGCGCAGGGGGGGCCCCGTCACCCCCGTGTCACAGTGCCAGCACCCGGCAACGCAGCAGTCACCATGGCCCGGGGCAGCATAAAAGGGAGCACGCTCCCGCGTCGCGCTGCCATAGCTGGCCTGCGGGCAGCGCCAAGACGTGCGAGAGGAAGTCCTTGAGGAGGCGGTGGAATTACTTGGCGAGGGCTGAGGGAGGAAGGCCGGAGGAGGCTCGACGAGGCTGCTGGAGACGAGAAGAAGCCCCAACAGCTGGAGGTTGGCGAGGCTGGCTGGCCTTTTCAGCTGGCTAGCAGTGGCAAGAGCAAGGGAATGCCTTCTTGAGGAGCACTGCAGAGCTCGCCATCCTCATCCCTTGCGGAGCCACTGTCAGCAGCCGTGAGGAATGGGATGCAGAGATGTTGGCGGGGGTGCCGGTGCTTTGGAGCAGCCGCTGGTGCCTTGCCAGGCGCCGGAAGGATCGTTGTCCCCCAGATGGATCAGGCCGGGGGCGTTTTGCCCCTCTGGGAAGGCCCTGAGGTGGCAGCAGGTGGAGGGAGAATCGGGGTTGGGCATCTCCTGGGAGGCGTGAGCAGCCTGCGGGCCGAGGAGGCAGGTCTTGCTCACGTGCTGAGGGAATAGCCCATGGCCGGCGACGCTGGGGTCAGGAAGGAATTTTCCCCCGGGGCAGATTGGCTGTGGTGCCCGGGGGTTTTTTGCCTTCCTCTGCAGCATTGAGCATGAGCACTTGTCAGGGCTCCTCTGGGCCATTTTGGCTGGGTTACTGCCTGCTGCTCATGCACCACGAAGGTGGCCTCTCGTGGCCTGCAGCTGCGGGGAGGAAGGCTTTTTTTCCCCCCACGGTGGGCTAGCAAGTGTCCCCGGGGGTTTTTTGCCTTCCTCTGCAACACTGAGCACAGCCCCTTGCCAGGGCTCCTTTGGGCCGTTTTGGCTAGGTGCCTGCTGCTCCTGCTCCACGAAGCTGGCCCTCGTGCCCCGCATGCGGGGGGAGGACGCTTTCTGGACTCCCAGGGCAGACGCCCAGGGTGGCCCCCGGGGGTTGCTTCTTCTCCTGCGTAGCATTGGGCGCAGCCCCTTGTCAGGGCTCCTCTGGGCCCTTTGAGCTCAGTTCTTGCCCGCTGCTCTTGCACCTGCGAGGCGCCCCTCGTGCCCTGGCGCTCCCTGGCTCTTTTGCCCATTGCAGGTTTGGAGCAGGAGCGAGCTCTGCTCTTGCCTTGGCTCCGTTTCCCGAGGTGTCCTTGCTTGTGCAAAACAGCCTGTGCTTGGAAGGGCTGCAGGCTTGCTGCACCATGCGGAGCTGCAGCTTTTCAGCTCTCCCTGCATGCGATGCAAGCGCAGGGCAGGCAGGAGAGCGCTTTTCATGCCTCCCTGGCCAAGCAGCACAGCGGAGCAAGTTTTGGAAGGCAAAAGGGGTGCTTGTCATCGACACGTGTCCTACTTGTGAAAATAGCCCAGGGCAGCACACCCCTCCTCTTCTGCTGCTTTTCGGTGTGTGGTCGGTCCCCATCCTCCTTCTTCAAGTTCTTCTGCACTGTTGAGAACCGAGGGACTGCTTGGCCTGTCTTCCTGCTGCTCCTTTCTGCAGCTTTCCTTTGCCAGACTGCAAGGGATGCTTTTTCAAACTAAACTAAAGAACACATCAGCCTGCTCCTGGCTGCACATGCGCATTGTGTTAATGCTTGTGAGCCTCGGCTCTGAAAGAGATTCAGCAAAATAGCCTAAAAGAGCCTAAACCAAAATAAGATCAAATAAAATGATAAAATGATAAAATAATAAAAGAACAAACCAAAATAACAACGCGTAAAGCAAGGTCAAATAAAATAAGATAAACCAACATAAAATAAAATCATAAGAAATAACCCCAAAGAAAATAGAATCAAATCAAATCCATAACATCACAGGAAAGAAACGAAACTAAACTAACATAAACCAACAGAACAAGACAGAAAATAAAAGAAAGTAAAATAAAGTCAAATCAAGTGAAATCAAATCCTCTTTCTACTTGTATCCTTTTTGATTTGTGTCCTCGAAAGTGTTTCTGGAGCTGTAAACCCCCTGGCATTTCAGGCAAACAGTGGTCTCCTTGTTATTCGCCTCATCGTGAGTGCAGGGAATAGAACACAAGTGAAGAGAAGAGAAGGGTTGAGTTGGAAGGGACCTGCAGCGATCCTTCCGGACTCTCTAGCTGAGGGGAAGACGACTAGCAGGAGCAAGGCAAAGGCTGAGAGGGCTGCCGTCACTTTCCGGAAAGGTATTGAGGGTGAAGGCCAAGGGAGGAGAAAAGCTCTTGAGTGCAAGGAAAAAGATGGTCAAGAAGAGAAAAGGATTTGGGACTTCTTTCCCAGAAGAAGCCCTCAGCATAAGCAGGGGAGTAGCAAATGTGCCTTGGTGCATGGGTCAGGAGCGGCGAGGCCATCCTGCACGTGCTCTCCGTCTCTGCCCAGTTCACGCCGAGGGAAGCAAAAGCCTTGCTTTCACCTCTGGCATCCCCACAACCAAAGGAATGCAGATGGGACAAACAGCCTTGACGACGTAGTCTGAATGTCCAGATGTATTTAGGGGGACGCCCAGCAGCTGTGCCCAGGGCATGGCCAGCAAGGGCAGGGACAGCCCCCGAGCCTCCTGGGCCCAGGGGCTGCCTCGGGGCCAGCAGCCCAAAGGCCTTCCTGGGAAGGATGCTGGGCGGAGGGCCGGCGGGCGGGGCTGCGCAGGGGGGGCCCCGTCACCCCCGCGTCACAGTGCCAGCACCCGGCAACGCAGCAGTCACCATGCCCCGGGGCAGCATAAAAGGGAGCACGCTCCCGCGTCGCGCTGCCATAGCTGGCCTGCGGGCAGCGCCAAGACGTGCGAGAGGAAGTCCTTGAGGAGGCGGTGGAATTACTTGGCGAGGGCTGAGGAAGGAAGGCCGGTGGAGGCTCGACGAGGCTGCTGGAGACGAGAAGAAGCCCCAACAGCTGGAGGTTGGCGAGGCTGGCTGGCCTTTTCAGCTGGCTAGCAGTGGCAAGAGCAAGGGAATGCCTTCTTGAGGAGCACTGCAGAGCTCGCCATCCTCATCCCTTGCGGAGCCAGTGTCAGCAGCCGTGAGGAATGGGATGCAGAGATGTTGGCGGGGGTGCCGGTGCTTTGGAGCAGCCGCTGGTGCCTTGCCAGGCGCCGGAAGGATCGTTGTCCCCCAGATGGATCAGGCCGGGGGCGTTTTGCCCCTCTGGGAAGGCCCTGAGGTGTCAGCAGGTGGAGGGAGAATCGGGGTTGGGCATCTCCTGGGAGGCGTGAGCAGCCTGCGGGCCGAGGAGGCAGGCCTTGCTCACGTGCTCAGGGAATAGCCCATGGCCGGCGACGCTGGGGTCAGGAAGGAATTTTCCCCCGGGGCAGAGTGGCTGTGGTGCCCGGGGGTTTTTTGCCTTCCTCTGCAGCATTGAGCATGAGCACTTGTCAGGGCTCCTCTGGGCCATTTTGGCTGGGTTACTGCCTGTTGCTCATGCACCACGAAGGTGGCCTCTCGTGGCCTGCAGCTGCGGGGAGGAAGGCTTTTTTCCCCCCACGGTGGGCTAGCAAGTGTCCCCGGAGGTTTTTTGCCTTCCTCTGCAGCACTGAGCACAGCCCCTTGCCAGGGCTCCTTTGGGCCGTTTTGGCTAGGTGCCTGCTGCTCCTGCTCCACGAAGCTGGCCCTCGTGCCCCGCATGCGGGGGGAGGACGCTTTCTGGACTCCCAGGGCGGACGCCCAGGGTGGCCCCCGGGGGTTGCTTCTTCTCCTGCGTAGCATTGGGCGCAGCCCCTTGTCAGGGCTCCTCTGGGCCCTTTGGGCTCAGTTCTTGCCCGCTGCTCTTGCACCTGCGAGGTGCCCCTCGTGCCCTGGCGCTCCCTGGCTCTTTTGCCCATTGCAGGTTTGGAGCAGGAGCGAGCTCTGCTCTTGCCTTGGCTCCGTTTCCCGAGGTGTCCTTGCTTGTGCAAAACAGCCTGTGCTTGGAAGGGCTGCAGGCTTGCTGCACCATGCGGAGCTGCAGCTTTTCAGCTCTCCCTGCATGCGATCTAAGCGCAGGGCAGGCAGGAGAGCGCTTTTCATGCCTCCCTGGCCAAGCAGCACAGCGGAGCAAGTTTTGGAAGGCAAAAGGGGTGCTTGTCATCGACACGTGTCCTACTTGTGAAAATAGCCCAGGGCAGCACACCCCTCCTCTTCTGCTGCTTTTCGGTGTGTGGTCGGTCCCCATCCTCCTTCTTCAAGTTCTTCTGCACTGTTGAGAACCGAGGGACTGCTTGGCCTGTCTTCCTGCTGCTCCTTTCTGCAGCTTTCCTTTGCCAGACTGCAAGGGATGCTTTTTCAAACTAAACTAAAGAACACATCAGCCTGCTCCTGGCTGCACATGCGCATTGTGTTAATGCTTGTGAGCCTCGGCTCTGAAAGAGATTCAGCAAAATAGCCTAAAAGAGCCTAAACCAAAATAAGATCAAATAAAATGATAAAATGATAAAATAATAAAAGAACAAACCAAAATAACAACGCGTAAAGCAAGGTCAAATAAAATAAGATAAACCAACATAAAATAAAATCATAAGAAATAACCCCAAAGAAAATAGAATCAAATCAAATCCATAACATCACAGGAAAGAAACGAAACTAAACTAACATAAACCAACAGAACAAGACAGAAAATAAAATACAGTAAAATAAAGTCAAATCAAGTGAAATCAAATCCTCTTTCTACTTGTATCCTTTTTGATTTGTGTCCTCGAAAGTGTTTCTGGAGCTGTAAACCCCCTGGCATTTCAGGCAAACAGTGGTCTCCTTGTTATTCGCCTCATCGTGAGTGCAGGGAATAGAACACAAGTGAAGAGAAGAGAAGGGTTGAGTTGGAAGGGACCTGCAGCGATCCTTCCGGACTCTCTAGCTGAGGGGAAGACGACTAGCAGGAGCAAGGCAAAGGCTGAGAGGGCTGCCGTCACTTTCCGGAAAGGTATTGAGGGTGAAGGCCAAGGGAGGAGAAAAGCTCTTGAGTGCAAGGAAAAAGATGGTCAAGAAGAGAAAAGGATTTGGGACTTCTTTCCCAGAAGAAGCCCTCAGCATAAGCAGGGGAGTAGCAAATGTGCCTTGGTGCATGGGTCAGGAGCGGCGAGGCCATCCTGCACGTGCTCTCCGTCTCTGCCCAGTTCACGCCGAGGGAAGCAAAAGCCTTGCTTTCACCTCTGGCATCCCCACAACCAAAGGAATGCAGATGGGACAAACAGCCTTGACGACGTAGTCTGAATGTCCAGATGTATTTAGGGGGACGCCCAGCAGCTGTGCCCAGGGCATGGCCAGCAAGGGCAGGGACAGCCCCCGAGCCTCCTGGGCCCAGGGACTGCCTCGGGGCCAGCAGCCCAAAGGCCTTCCTGGGAAGGATGCTGGGCGGAGGGCCGGCGGGCGGGGCTGCGCAGGGGGGGCCCCGTCACCCCCGCGTCACAGTGCCAGCACCCGGCAACGCAGCAGTCACCATGCCCCGGGGCAGCATAAAAGGGAGCACGCTCCCGCGTCGCGCTGCCATAGCTGGCCTGGGGGCAGCGCCAAGACGTGCGAGAGGAAGTCCTTGAGGAGGCGGTGGAATTACTTGGCGAGGGCTGAGGAAGGAAGGCCGGTGGAGGCTCGACGAGGCTGCTGGAGACGAGAAGAAGCCCCAACAGCTGGAGGTTGGCGAGGCTGGCTGGCCTTTTCAGCTGGCTAGCAGTGGCAAGAGCAAGGGAATGCCTTCTTGAGGAGCACTGCAGAGCTCGCCATCCTCATCCCTTGCGGAGCCAGTGTCAGCAGCCGTGAGGAATGGGATGCAGAGATGTTGGCGGGGGTGCCGGTGCTTTGGAGCAGCCGCTGGTGCCTTGCCAGGCGCCGGAAGGATCGTTGTCCCCCAGATGGATCAGGCCGGGGGCGTTTTGCCCCTCTGGGAAGGCCCTGAGGTGGCAGCAGGTGGAGGGAGAATCGGGGTTGGGCATCTCCTGGGAGGCGTGAGCAGCCTGCGGGCCGAGGAGGCAGGCCTTGCTCACGTGCTCAGGGAATAGCCCATGGCCGGCGACGCTGGGGTCAGGAAGGAATTTTCCCCCGGGGCAGATTGGCTCTGGTGCCCGGGGGTTTTTTGCCTTCCTCTGCAGCATTGAGCATGAGCACTTGTCAGGGCTCCTCTGGGCCATTTTGGCTGGGTTACTGCCTGCTGCTCATGCACCACGAAGGTGGCCTCTCGTGGCCTGCAGCTGCGGGGAGGAAGGCTTTTTTCCCCCCACGGTGGGCTAGCAAGTGTCCCCGGGGGTTTTTTGCCTTCCTCTGCAGCACTGAGCACAGCCCCTTGCCAGGGCTCCTTTGGGCCATTTTGGCTAGGTGCCTGCTGCTCCTGCTCCACGAAGCTGGCCCTCGTGCCCCGCATGCGGGGGGAGGACGCTTTCTGGACTCCCAGGGCGGACGCCCAGGGTGGCCCCCGGGGGTTGCTTCTTCTCCTGCGTAGCATTGGGCGCAGCCCCTTGTCAGGGCTCCTCTGGGCCCTTTGAGCTCAGTTCTTGCCCGCTGCTCTTGCACCTGCGAGGCGCCCCTCGTGCCCTGGCGCTCCCTGGCTCTTTTGCCCATTGCAGGTTTGGAGCAGGAGCGAGCTCTGCTCTTGCCTTGGCTCCGTTTCCCGAGGTGTCCTTGCTTGTGCAAAACAGCCTGTGCTTGGAAGGGCTGCAGGCTTGCTGCACCATGCGGAGCTGCAGCTTTTCAGCTCTCCCTGCATGCGATCTAAGCGCAGGGCAGGCAGGAGAGCGCTTTTCATGCCTCCCTGGCCAAGCAGCACAGCGGAGCAAGTTTTGGAAGGCAAAAGGGGTGCTTGTCATCGACACGTGTCCTACTTGTGAAAATAGCCCAGGGCAGCACACCCCTCCTCTTCTGCTGCTTTTCGGTGTGTGGTCGGTCCCCATCCTCCTTCTTCAAGTTCTTCTGCACTGTTGAGAACCGAGGGACTGCTTGGCCTGTCTTCCTGCTGCTCCTTTCTGCAGCTTTCCTTTGCCAGACTGCAAGGGATGCTTTTTCAAACTAAACTAAAGAACACATCAGCCTGCTCCTGGCTGCACATGCGCATTGTGTTCATGCTTGTGAGCCTCGGCTCTGAAAGAGATTCAGCAAAATAGCCTAAAAGAGCCTAAACCAAAATAAGATCAAATAAAATGATAAAATGATAAAATAATAAAAGAACAAACCAAAATAACAACGCGTAAAGCAAGGTCAAATAAAATAAGATAAACCAACATAAAATAAAATCATAAGAAATAACCCCAAAGAAAATAGAATCAAATCAAATCCATAACATCACAGGAAAGAAACGAAACTAAACTAACATAAACCAACAGAACAAGACAGAAAATAAAAGAAAGTAAAAGAAAGTCAAATCAAGTGAAATCAAATCCTCTTTCTACTTGTATCCTTTTTGATTTGTGTCCTCGAAAGTGTTTCTGGAGCTGTAAACCCCCTGGCATTTCAGGCAAACAGTGGTCTCCTTGTTATTCGCCTCATCGTGAGTGCAGGGAATAGAACACAAGTGAAGAGAAGAGAAGGGTTGAGTTGGAAGGGACCTGCAGCGATCCTTCCGGACTCTCTAGCTGAGGGGAAGACGACTAGCAGGAGCAAGGCAAAGGCTGAGAGGGCTGCCGTCACTTTCCGGAAAGGGATTGAGGGTGAAGGCCAAGGGAGGAGAAAAGCTCTTGAGTGCAAGGAAAAAGATGGTCAAGAAGAGAAAAGGATTTGGGACTTCTTTCCCAGAAGAAGCCCTCAGCATAAGCAGGGGAGTAGCAAATGTGCCTTGGTGCATGGGTCAGGAGCGGCGAGGCCATCCTGCACGTGCTCTCCGTCTCTGCCCAGTTCACGCCGAGGGAAGCAAAAGCCTTGCTTTCACCTCTGGCATCCCCACAACCAAAGGAATGCAGATGGGACAAACAGCCTTGACGACGTAGTCTGAATGTCCAGATGTATTTAGCGGGACGCCCAGCAGCTGTGCCCAGGGCATGGCCAGCAAGGGCAGGGACAGCCCCCGAGCCTCCTGGGCCCAGGGACTGCCTCGGGGCCAGCAGCCCAAAGGCCTTCCTGGGAAGGATGCTGGGCGGAGGGCCGGCGGGCGGGGCTGCGCAGGGGGGGCCCCGTCACCCCCGTGTCACAGTGCCAGCACCCGGCAACGCAGCAGTCACCATGCCCCGGGGCAGCATAAAAGGGAGCACGCTCCCGCGTCGCGCTGCCATAGCTGGCCTGGGGGCAGCGCCAAGACGTGTGAGAGGAAGTCCTTGAGGAGGCGGTGGAATTACTTGGCGAGGGCTGAGGAAGGAAGGCCGGTGGAGGCTCGACGAGGCTGCTGGAGACGAGAAGAAGCCCCAACAGCTGGAGGTTGGCGAGGCTGGCTGGCCTTTTCAGCTGGCTAGCAGTGGCAAGAGCAAGGGAATGCCTTCTTGAGGAGCACTGCAGAGCTCGCCATCCTCATCCCTTGCGGAGCCAGTGTCAGCAGCCGTGAGGAATGGGATGCAGAGATGTTGGCGGGGGTGCCGGTGCTTTGGAGCAGCCGCTGGTGCCTTGCCAGGCGCCGGAAGGATCGTTGTCCCCCAGATGGATCAGGCCGGGGGCGTTTTGCCCCTCTGGGAAGGCCCTGAGGTGTCAGCAGGTGGAGGGAGAATCGGGGTTGGGCATCTCCTGGGAGGCGTGAGCAGCCTGCGGGCCGAGGAGGCAGGCCTTGCTCACGTGCTCAGGGAATAGCCCATGGCCGGCGACGCTGGGGTCAGGAAGGAATTTTCCCCCGGGGCAGATTGGCTCTGGTGCCCGGGGGTTTTTTGCCTTCCTCTGCAGCATTGAGCATGAGCACTTGTCAGGGCTCCTCTGGGCCATTTTGGCTGGGTTACTGCCTGTTGCTCATGCACCACGAAGGTGGCCTCTCGTGGCCTGCAGCTGCGGGGAGGAAGGCTTTTTTCCCCCCACGGTGGGCTAGCAAGTGTCCCCGGGGGTTTTTTGCCTTCCTCTGCAGCACTGAGCACAGCCCCTTGCCAGGGCTCCTTTGGGCCGTTTTGGCTAGGTGCCTGCTGCTCCTGCTCCACGAAGCTGGCCCTCGTGCCCCGCATGCGGGGGGAGGACGCTTTCTGGACTCCCAGGGCGGACGCCCAGGGTGGCCCCCGGGGGTTGCTTCTTCTCCTGCGTAGCATTGGGCGCAGCCCCTTGTCAGGGCTCCTCTGGGCCCTTTGAGCTCAGTTCTTGCCCGCTGCTCTTGCACCTGCGAGGCGCCCCTCGTGCCCTGGCGCTCCCTGGCTCTTTTGCCCATTGCAGGTTTGGAGCAGGAGCGAGCTCTGCTCTTGCCTTGGCTCCGTTTCCCGAGGTGTCCTTGCTTGTGCAAAACAGCCTGTGCTTGGAAGGGCTGCAGGCTTGCTGCACCATGCGGAGCTGCAGCTTTTCAGCTCTCCCTGCATGCGATCTAAGCGCAGGGCAGGCAGGAGAGCGCTTTTCATGCCTCCCTGGCCAAGCAGCACAGCGGAGCAAGTTTTGGAAGGCAAAAGGGGTGCTTGTCATCGACACGTGTCCTACTTGTGAAAATAGCCCAGGGCAGCACACCCCTCCTCTTCTGCTGCTTTTCGGTGTGTGGTCGGTCCCCATCCTCCTTCTTCAAGTTCTTCTGCACTGTTGAGAACCGAGGGACTGCTTGGCCTGTCTTCCTGCTGCTCCTTTCTGCAGCTTTCCTTTGCCAGACTGCAAGGGATGCTTTTTCAAACTAAACTAAAGAACACATCAGCCTGCTCCTGGCTGCACATGCGCATTGTGTTAATGCTTGTGAGCCTCGGCTCTGAAAGAGATTCAGCAAAATAGCCTAAAAGAGCCTAAACCAAAATAAGATCAAATAAAATGATAAAATGATAAAAGAACAAACCAAAATAACAACGCGTAAAGCAAGGTCAAATAAAATAAGATAAACCAACATAAAATAAAATCATAAGAAATAACCCCAAAGAAAATAGAATCAAATCAAATCCATAACATCACAGGAAAGAAACGAAACTAAACTAACATAAACCAACAGAACAAGACAGAAAATAAAATACAGTAAAATAAAGTCAAATCAAGTGAAATCAAATCCTCTTTCTACTTGTATCCTTTTTGATTTGTGTCCTCGAAAGTGTTTCTGGAGCTGTAAACCCCCTGGCATTTCAGGCAAACAGTGGTCTCCTTGTTATTCGCCTCATCGTGAGTGCAGGGAATAGAACACAAGTGAAGAGAAGAGAAGGGTTGAGTTGGAAGGGACCTGCAGCGATCCTTCCGGACTCTCTAGCTGAGGGGAAGACGACTAGCAGGAGCAAGGCAAAGGCTGAGAGGGCTGCCGTCACTTTCCGGAAAGGTATTGAGGGTGAAGGCCAAGGGAGGAGAAAAGCTCTTGAGTGCAAGGAAAAAGATGGTCAAGAAGAGAAAAGGATTTGGGACTTCTTTCCCAGAAGAAGCCCTCAGCATAAGCAGGGGAGTAGCAAATGTGCCTTGGTGCATGGGTCAGGAGCGGCGAGGCCATCCTGCACGTGCTCTCCGTCTCTGCCCAGTTCACGCCGAGGGAAGCAAAAGCCTTGCTTTCACCTCTGGCATCCCCACAACCAAAGGAATGCAGATGGGACAAACAGCCTTGACGACGTAGTCTGAATGTCCAGATGTATTTAGGGGGACGCCCAGCAGCTGTGCCCAGGGCATGGCCAGCAAGGGCAGGGACAGCCCCCGAGCCTCCTGGGCCCAGGGGCTGCCTCGGGGCCAGCAGCCCAAAGGCCTTCCTGGGAAGGATGCTGGGCGGAGGGCCGGCGGGCGGGGCTGCGCAGGGGGGGCCCCGTCACCCCCGTGTCACAGTGCCAGCACCCGGCAACGCAGCAGTCACCATGCCCCGGGGCAGCATAAAAGGGAGCACGCTCCCGCGTCGCGCTGCCATAGCTGGCCTGCGGGCAGCGCCAAGACGTGCGAGAGGAAGTCCTTGAGGAGGCGGTGGAATTACTTGGCGAGGGCTGAGGAAGGAAGGCCGGTGGAGGCTCGACGAGGCTGCTGGAGACGAGAAGAAGCCCCAACAGCTGGAGGTTGGCGAGGCTGGCTGGCCTTTTCAGCTGGCTAGCAGTGGCAAGAGCAAGGGAATGCCTTCTTGAGGAGCACTGCAGAGCTCGCCATCCTCATCCCTTGCGGAGCCAGTGTCAGCAGCCGTGAGGAATGGGATGCAGAGATGTTGGCGGGGGTGCCGGTGCTTTGGAGCAGCCGCTGGTGCCTTGCCAGGCGCCGGAAGGATCGTTGTCCCCCAGATGGATCAGGCCGGGGGCGTTTTGCCCCTCTGGGAAGGCCCTGAGGTGTCAGCAGGTGGAGGGAGAATCGGGGTTGGGCATCTCCTGGGAGGCGTGAGCAGCCTGCGGGCCGAGGAGGCAGGCCTTGCTCACGTGCTCAGGGAATAGCCCATGGCCGGCGACGCTGGGGTCAGGAAGGAATTTTCCCCCGGGGCAGATTGGCTCTGGTGCCCGGGGGTTTTTTGCCTTCCTCTGCAGCATTGAGCATGAGCACTTGTCAGGGCTCCTCTGGGCCATTTTGGCTGGGTTACTGCCTGTTGCTCATGCACCACGAAGGTGGCCTCTCGTGGCCTGCAGCTGCGGGGAGGAAGGCTTTTTTCCCCCCACGGTGGGCTAGCAAGTGTCCCCGGGGGTTTTTTGCCTTCCTCTGCAGCACTGAGCACAGCCCCTTGCCAGGGCTCCTTTGGGCCATTTTGGCTAGGTGCCTGCTGCTCCTGCTCCACGAAGCTGGCCCTCGTGCCCCGCATGCGGGGGGAGGACGCTTTCTGGACTCCCAGGGCGGACGCCCAGGGTGGCCCCCGGGGGTTGCTTCTTCTCCTGCGTAGCATTGGGCGCAGCCCCTTGTCAGGGCTCCTCTGGGCCCTTTGAGCTCAGTTCTTGCCCGCTGCTCTTGCACCTGCGAGGCGCCCCTCGTGCCCTGGCGCTCCCTGGCTCTTTTGCCCATTGCAGGTTTGGAGCAGGAGCGAGCTCTGCTCTTGCCTTGGCTCCGTTTCCCGAGGTGTCCTTGCTTGTGCAAAACAGCCTGTGCTTGGAAGGGCTGCAGGCTTGCTGCACCATGCGGAGCTGCAGCTTTTCAGCTCTCCCTGCATGCGATCTAAGCGCAGGGCAGGCAGGAGAGCGCTTTTCATGCCTCCCTGGCCAAGCAGCACAGCGGAGCAAGTTTTGGAAGGCAAAAGGGGTGCTTGTCATCGACACGTGTCCTACTTGTGAAAATAGCCCAGGGCAGCACACCCCTCCTCTTCTGCTGCTTTTCGGTGTGTGGTCGGTCCCCATCCTCCTTCTTCAAGTTCTTCTGCACTGTTGAGAACCGAGGGACTGCTTGGCCTGTCTTCCTGCTGCTCCTTTCTGCAGCTTTCCTTTGCCAGACTGCAAGGGATGCTTTTTCAAACTAAACTAAAGAACACATCAGCCTGCTCCTGGCTGCACATGCGCATTGTGTTCATGCTTGTGAGCCTCGGCTCTGAAAGAGATTCAGCAAAATAGCCTAAAAGAGCCTAAACCAAAATAAGATCAAATAAAATGATAAAATAATAAAATAACAAAGCAAAATAAAAACGCGTAAAGCAAGGTCAAATAAAATAAGATAAACCAACATAAAATAAAATCATAAGAAATAACCCCAAAGAAAATAGAATCAAATCAAATCCATAACATCACAGGAAAGAAACGAAACTAAACTAACATAAACCAACAGAACAAGACAGAAAATAAAATACAGTAAAATAAAGTCAAATCAAGTGAAATCAAATCCTCTTTCTACTTGTATCCTTTTTGATTTGTGTCCTCGAAAGTGTTTCTGGAGCTGTAAACCCCCTGGCATTTCAGGCAAACAGTGGTCTCCTTGTTATTCGCCTCATCGTGAGTGCAGGGAATAGAACACAAGTGAAGAGAAGAGAAGGGTTGAGTTGGAAGGGACCTGCAGCGATCCTTCCGGACTCTCTAGCTGAGGGGAAGACGACTAGCAGGAGCAAGGCAAAGGCTGAGAGGGCTGCCGTCACTTTCCGGAAAGGGATTGAGGGTGAAGGCCAAGGGAGGAGAAAAGCTCTTGAGTGCAAGGAAAAAGATGGTCAAGAAGAGAAAAGGATTTGGGACTTCTTTCCCAGAAGAAGACCTCAGCATAAGCAGGGGAGTAGCAAATGTGCCTTGGTGCATGGGTCAGGAGCGGCGAGGCCATCCTGCACGTGCTCTCCGTCTCTGCCCAGTTCACGCCGAGGGAAGCAAAAGCCTTGCTTTCACCTCTGGCATCCCCACAACCAAAGGAATGCAGATGGGACAAACAGCCTTGACGACGTAGTCTGAATGTCCAGATGTATTTAGCGGGACGCCCAGCAGCTGTGCCCAGGGCATGGCCAGCAAGGGCAGGGACAGCCCCCGAGCCTCCTGGGCCCAGGGACTGCCTCGGGGCCAGCAGCCCAAAGGCCTTCCTGGGAAGGATGCTGGGCGGAGGGCCGGCGGGCGGGGCTGCGCAGGGGGGGCCCCGTCACCCCCGCGTCACAGTGCCAGCACCCGGCAACGCAGCAGTCACCATGCCCCGGGGCAGCATAAAAGGGAGCACGCTCCCGCGTCGCGCTGCCATAGCTGGCCTGCGGGCAGCGCCAAGACGTGCGAGAGGAAGTCCTTGAGGAGGCGGTGGAATTACTTGGCGAGGGCTGAGGAAGGAAGGCCGGTGGAGGCTCGACGAGGCTGCTGGAGACGAGAAGAAGCCCCAACAGCTGGAGGTTGGCGAGGCTGGCTGGCCTTTTCAGCTGGCTAGCAGTGGCAAGAGCAAGGGAATGCCTTCTTGAGGAGCACTGCAGAGCTCGCCATCCTCATCCCTTGCGGAGCCAGTGTCAGCAGCCGTGAGGAATGGGATGCAGAGATGTTGGCGGGGGTGCCGGTGCTTTGGAGCAGCCGCTGGTGCCTTGCCAGGCACCGGAAGGATCGTTGTCCCCCAGATGGATCAGGCCGGGGGCGTTTTGCCCCTCTGGGAAGGCCCTGAGGTGGCAGCAGGTGGAGGGAGAATCGGGGTTGGGCATCTCCTGGGAGGCGTGAGCAGCCTGCGGGCCGAGGAGGCAGGCCTTGCTCACGTGCTCAGGGAATAGCCCATGGCCGGCGACGCTGGGGTCAGGAAGCAATTTTCCCCCGGGGCAGATTGGCTCTGGTGCCCGGGGGTTTTTTGCCTTCCTCTGCAGCATTGAGCATGAGCACTTGTCAGGGCTCCTCTGGGCCATTTTGGCTGGGTTACTGCCTGTTGCTCATGCACCACGAAGGTGGCCTCTCGTGGCCTGCAGCTGCGGGGAGGAAGGCTTTTTTCCCCCCACGGTGGGCTAGCAAGTGTCCCCGGAGGTTTTTTGCCTTCCTCTGCAGCACTGAGCACAGCCCCTTGCCAGGGCTCCTTTGGGCCGTTTTGGCTAGGTGCCTGCTGCTCCTGCTCCACGAAGCTGGCCCTCGTGCCCCGCATGCGGGGGGAGGACGCTTTCTGGACTCCCAGGGCGGACGCCCAGGGTGGCCCCCGGGGGTTGCTTCTTCTCCTGCGTAGCATTGGGCGCAGCCCCTTGTCAGGGCTCCTCTGGGCCCTTTGAGCTCAGTTCTTGCCCGCTGCTCTTGCACCTGCGAGGCGCCCCTCGTGCCCTGGCGCTCCCTGGCTCTTTTGCCCATTGCAGGTTTGGAGCAGGAGCGAGCTCTGCTCTTGCCTTGGCTCCGTTTCCCGAGGTGTCCTTGCTTGTGCAAAACAGCCTGTGCTTGGAAGGGCTGCAGGCTTGCTGCACCATGCGGAGCTGCAGCTTTTCAGCTCTCCCTGCATGCGATCTAAGCGCAGGGCAGGCAGGAGAGCACTTTTCATGCCTCCCTGGCCAAGCAGCACAGCGGAGCAAGTTTTGGAAGGCAAAAGGGGTGCTTGTCATCGACACGTGTCCTACTTGTGAAAATAGCCCAGGGCAGCACACCCCTCCTCTTCTGCTGCTTTTCGGTGTGTGGTCGGTCCCCATCCTCCTTCTTCAAGTTCTTCTGCACTGTTGAGAACCGAGGGACTGCTTGGCCTGTCTTCCTGCTGCTCCTTTCTGCAGCTTTCCTTTGCCAGACTGCAAGGGATGCTTTTTCAAACTAAACTAAAGAACACATCAGCCTGCTCCTGGCTGCACATGCGCATTGTGTTAATGCTTGTGAGCCTCGGCTCTGAAAGAGATTCAGCAAAATAGCCTAAAAGAGCCTAAACCAAAATAAGATCAAATAAAATGATAAAATGATAAAATAATAAAAGAACAAAGCAAAATAAAAACGCGTAAAGCAAGGTCAAATAAAATAAGATAAACCAACATAAAATAAAATCATAAGAAATAACCCCAAAGAAAATAGAATCAAATCAAATCCATAACATCACAGGAAAGAAACGAAACTAAACTAACATAAACCAACAGAACAAGACAGAAAATAAAATACAGTAAAATAAAGTCAAATCAAGTGAAATCAAATCCTCTTTCTACTTGTATCCTTTTTGATTTGTGTCCTCGAAAGTGTTTCTGGAGCTGTAAACCCCCTGGCATTTCAGGCAAACAGTGGTCTCCTTGTTATTCGCCTCATCGTGAGTGCAGGGAATAGAACACAAGTGAAGAGAAGAGAAGGGTTGAGTTGGAAGGGACCTGCAGCGATCCTTCCGGACTCTCTAGCTGAGGGGAAGACGACTAGCAGGAGCAAGGCAAAGGCTGAGAGGGCTGCCGTCACTTTCCGGAAAGGGATTGAGGGTGAAGGCCAAGGGAGGAGAAAAGCTCTTGAGTGCAAGGAAAAAGATGGTCAAGAAGAGAAAAGGATTTGGGACTTCTTTCCCAGAAGAAGCCCTCAGCATAAGCAGGGGAGTAGCAAATGTGCCTTGGTGCATGGGTCAGGAGCGGCGAGGCCATCCTGCACGTGCTCTCCGTCTCTGCCCAGTTCACGCCGAGGGAAGCAAAAGCCTTGCTTTCACCTCTGGCATCCCCACAACCAAAGGAATGCAGATGGGACAAACAGCCTTGACGACGTAGTCTGAATGTCCAGATGTATTTAGCGGGACGCCCAGCAGCTGTGCCCAGGGCATGGCCAGCAAGGGCAGGGACAGCCCCCGAGCCTCCTGGGCCCAGGGACTGCCTCGGGGCCAGCAGCCCAAAGGCCTTCCTGGGAAGGATGCTGGGCGGAGGGCCGGCGGGCGGGGCTGCGCAGGGGGGGCCCCGTCACCCCCGTGTCACAGTGCCAGCACCCGGCAACGCAGCAGTCACCATGCCCCGGGGCAGCATAAAAGGGAGCACGCTCCCGCGTCGCGCTGCCATAGCTGGCCTGCGGGCAGCGCCAAGACGTGTGAGAGGAAGTCCTTGAGGAGGCGGTGGAATTACTTGGCGAGGGCTGAGGAAGGAAGGCCGGTGGAGGCTCGACGAGGCTGCTGGAGACGAGAAGAAGCCCCAACAGCTGGAGGTTGGCGAGGCTGGCTGGCCTTTTCAGCTGGCTAGCAGTGGCAAGAGCAAGGGAATGCCTTCTTGAGGAGCACTGCAGAGCTCGCCATCCTCATCCCTTGCGGAGCCAGTGTCAGCAGCCGTGAGGAATGGGATGCAGAGATGTTGGCGGGGGTGCCGGTGCTTTGGAGCAGCCGCTGGTGCCTTGCCAGGCGCCGGAAGGATCGTTGTCCCCCAGATGGATCAGGCCGGGGGCGTTTTGCCCCTCTGGGAAGGCCCTGAGGTGTCAGCAGGTGGAGGGAGAATCGGGGTTGGGCATCTCCTGGGAGGCGTGAGCAGCCTGCGGGCCGAGGAGGCAGGCCTTGCTCACGTGCTCAGGGAATAGCCCATGGCCGGCGACGCTGGGGTCAGGAAGGAATTTTCCCCCGGGGCAGATTGGCTCTGGTGCCCGGGGGTTTTTTGCCTTCCTCTGCAGCATTGAGCATGAGCACTTGTCAGGGCTCCTCTGGGCCATTTTGGCTGGGTTACTGCCTGTTGCTCATGCACCACGAAGGTGGCCTCTCGTGGCCTGCAGCTGCGGGGAGGAAGGCTTTTTTCCCCCCACGGTGGGCTAGCAAGTGTCCCCGGGGGTTTTTTGCCTTCCTCTGCAGCACTGAGCACAGCCCCTTGCCAGGGCTCCTTTGGGCCGTTTTGGCTAGGTGCCTGCTGCTCCTGCTCCACGAAGCTGGCCCTCGTGCCCCGCATGCGGGGGGAGGACGCTTTCTGGACTCCCAGGGCGGACGCCCAGGGTGGCCCCCGGGGGTTGCTTCTTCTCCTGCGTAGCATTGGGCGCAGCCCCTTGTCAGGGCTCCTCTGGGCCCTTTGAGCTCAGTTCTTGCCCGCTGCTCTTGCACCTGCGAGGCGCCCCTCGTGCCCTGGCGCTCCCTGGCTCTTTTGCCCATTGCAGGTTTGGAGCAGGAGCGAGCTCTGCTCTTGCCTTGGCTCCGTTTCCCGAGGTGTCCTTGCTTGTGCAAAACAGCCTGTGCTTGGAAGGGCTGCAGGCTTGCTGCACCATGCGGAGCTGCAGCTTTTCAGCTCTCCCTGCATGCGATCTAAGCGCAGGGCAGGCAGGAGAGCGCTTTTCATGCCTCCCTGGCCAAGCAGCACAGCGGAGCAAGTTTTGGAAGGCAAAAGGGGTGCTTGTCATCGACACGTGTCCTACTTGTGAAAATAGCCCAGGGCAGCACACCCCTCCTCTTCTGCTGCTTTTCGGTGTGTGGTCGGTCCCCATCCTCCTTCTTCAAGTTCTTCTGCACTGTTGAGAACCGAGGGACTGCTTGGCCTGTCTTCCTGCTGCTCCTTTCTGCAGCTTTCCTTTGCCAGACTGCAAGGGATGCTTTTTCAAACTAAACTAAAGAACACATCAGCCTGCTCCTGGCTGCACATGCGCATTGTGTTAATGCTTGTGAGCCTCGGCTCTGAAAGAGATTCAGCAAAATAGCCTAAAAGAGCCTAAACCAAAATAAGATCAAATAAAATGATAAAATGATAAAAGAACAAACCAAAATAACAACGCGTAAAGCAAGGTCAAATAAAATAAGATAAACCAACATAAAATAAAATCATAAGAAATAACCCCAAAGAAAATAGAATCAAATCAAATCCATAACATCACAGGAAAGAAACGAAACTAAACTAACATAAACCAACAGAACAAGACAGAAAATAAAATACAGTAAAATAAAGTCAAATCAAGTGAAATCAAATCCTCTTTCTACTTGTATCCTTTTTGATTTGTGTCCTCGAAAGTGTTTCTGGAGCTGTAAACCCCCTGGCATTTCAGGCAAACAGTGGTCTCCTTGTTATTCGCCTCATCGTGAGTGCAGGGAATAGAACACAAGTGAAGAGAAGAGAAGGGTTGAGTTGGAAGGGACCTGCAGCGATCCTTCCGGACTCTCTAGCTGAGGGGAAGACGACTAGCAGGAGCAAGGCAAAGGCTGAGAGGGCTGCCGTCACTTTCCGGAAAGGGATTGAGGGTGAAGGCCAAGGGAGGAGAAAAGCTCTTGAGTGCAAGGAAAAAGATGGTCAAGAAGAGAAAAGGATTTGGGACTTCTTTCCCAGAAGAAGCCCTCAGCATAAGCAGGGGAGTAGCAAATGTGCCTTGGTGCATGGGTCAGGAGCGGCGAGGCCATCCTGCACGTGCTCTCCGTCTCTGCCCAGTTCACGCCGAGGGAAGCAAAAGCCTTGCTTTCACCTCTGGCATCCCCACAACCAAAGGAATGCAGATGGGACAAACAGCCTTGACGACGTAGTCTGAATGTCCAGATGTATTTAGGGGGACGCCCAGCAGCTGTGCCCAGGGCATGGCCAGCAAGGGCAGGGACAGCCCCCGAGCCTCCTGGGCCCAGGGGCTGCCTCGGGGCCAGCAGCCCAAAGGCCTTCCTGGGAAGGATGCTGGGCGGAGGGCCGGCGGGCGGGGCTGCGCAGGGGGGGCCCCGTCACCCCCGTGTCACAGTGCCAGCACCCGGCAACGCAGCAGTCACCATGCCCCGGGGCAGCATAAAAGGGAGCACGCTCCCGCGTCGCGCTGCCATAGCTGGCCTGCGGGCAGCGCCAAGACGTGCGAGAGGAAGTCCTTGAGGAGGCGGTGGAATTACTTGGCGAGGGCTGAGGGAGGAAGGCCGGTGGAGGCTCGACGAGGCTGCTGGAGACGAGAAGAAGCCCCAACAGCTGGAGGTTGGCGAGGCTGGCTGGCCTTTTCAGCTGGCTAGCAGTGGCAAGAGCAAGGGAATGCCTTCTTGAGGAGCACTGCAGAGCTCGCCATCCTCATCCCTTGCGGAGCCAGTGTCAGCAGCCGTGAGGAATGGGATGCAGAGATGTTGGCGGGGGTGCCGGTGCTTTGGAGCAGCCGCTGGTGCCTTGCCAGGCGCCGGAAGGATCGTTGTCCCCCAGATGGATCAGGCCGGGGGCGTTTTGCCCCTCTGGGAAGGCCCTGAGGTGTCAGCAGGTGGAGGGAGAATCGGGGTTGGGCATCTCCTGGGAGGCGTGAGCAGCCTGCGGGCCGAGGAGGCAGGCCTTGCTCACGTGCTCAGGGAATAGCCCATGGCCGGCGACGCTGGGGTCAGGAAGGAATTTTCCCCCGGGGCAGATTGGCTCTGGTGCCCGGGGGTTTTTTGCCTTCCTCTGCAGCATTGAGCATGAGCACTTGTCAGGGCTCCTCTGGGCCATTTTGGCTGGGTTACTGCCTGTTGCTCATGCACCACGAAGGTGGCCTCTCGTGGCCTGCAGCTGCGGGGAGGAAGGCTTTTTTCCCCCCACGGTGGGCTAGCAAGTGTCCCCGGGGGTTTTTTGCCTTCCTCTGCAGCACTGAGCACAGCCCCTTGCCAGGGCTCCTTTGGGCCATTTTGGCTAGGTGCCTGCTGCTCCTGCTCCACGAAGCTGGCCCTCGTGCCCCGCATGCGGGGGGAGGACGCTTTCTGGACTCCCAGGGCGGACGCCCAGGGTGGCCCCCGGGGGTTGCTTCTTCTCCTGCGTAGCATTGGGCGCAGCCCCTTGTCAGGGCTCCTCTGGGCCCTTTGAGCTCAGTTCTTGCCCGCTGCTCTTGCACCTGCGAGGCGCCCCTCGTGCCCTGGCGCTCCCTGGCTCTTTTGCCCATTGCAGGTTTGGAGCAGGAGCGAGCTCTGCTCTTGCCTTGGCTCCGTTTCCCGAGGTGTCCTTGCTTGTGCAAAACAGCCTGTGCTTGGAAGGGCTGCAGGCTTGCTGCACCATGCGGAGCTGCAGCTTTTCAGCTCTCCCTGCATGCGATCTAAGCGCAGGGCAGGCAGGAGAGCGCTTTTCATGCCTCCCTGGCCAAGCAGCACAGCGGAGCAAGTTTTGGAAGGCAAAAGGGGTGCTTGTCATCGACACGTGTCCTACTTGTGAAAATAGCCCAGGGCAGCACACCCCTCCTCTTCTGCTGCTTTTCGGTGTGTGGTCGGTCCCCATCCTCCTTCTTCAAGTTCTTCTGCACTGTTGAGAACCGAGGGACTGCTTGGCCTGTCTTCCTGCTGCTCCTTTCTGCAGCTTTCCTTTGCCAGACTGCAAGGGATGCTTTTTCAAACTAAACTAAAGAACACATCAGCCTGCTCCTGGCTGCACATGCGCATTGTGTTCATGCTTGTGAGCCTCGGCTCTGAAAGAGATTCAGCAAAATAGCCTAAAAGAGCCTAAACCAAAATAAGATCAAATAAAATGATAAAATAATAAAATAACAAAGCAAAATAAAAACGCGTAAAGCAAGGTCAAATAAAATAAGATAAACCAACATAAAATAAAATCATAAGAAATAACCCCAAAGAAAATAGAATCAAATCAAATCCATAACATCACAGGAAAGAAACGAAACTAAACTAACATAAACCAACAGAACAAGACAGAAAATAAAATACAGTAAAATAAAGTCAAATCAAGTGAAATCAAATCCTCTTTCTACTTGTATCCTTTTTGATTTGTGTCCTCGAAAGTGTTTCTGGAGCTGTAAACCCCCTGGCATTTCAGGCAAACAGTGGTCTCCTTGTTATTCGCCTCATCGTGAGTGCAGGGAATAGAACACAAGTGAAGAGAAGAGAAGGGTTGAGTTGGAAGGGACCTGCAGCGATCCTTCCGGACTCTCTAGCTGAGGGGAAGACGACTAGCAGGAGCAAGGCAAAGGCTGAGAGGGCTGCCGTCACTTTCCGGAAAGGGATTGAGGGTGAAGGCCAAGGGAGGAGAAAAGCTCTTGAGTGCAAGGAAAAAGATGGTCAAGAAGAGAAAAGGATTTGGGACTTCTTTCCCAGAAGAAGACCTCAGCATAAGCAGGGGAGTAGCAAATGTGCCTTGGTGCATGGGTCAGGAGCGGCGAGGCCATCCTGCACGTGCTCTCCGTCTCTGCCCAGTTCACGCCGAGGGAAGCAAAAGCCTTGCTTTCACCTCTGGCATCCCCACAACCAAAGGAATGCAGATGGGACAAACAGCCTTGACGACGTAGTCTGAATGTCCAGATGTATTTAGCGGGACGCCCAGCAGCTGTGCCCAGGGCATGGCCAGCAAGGGCAGGGACAGCCCCCGAGCCTCCTGGGCCCAGGGACTGCCTCGGGGCCAGCAGCCCAAAGGCCTTCCTGGGAAGGATGCTGGGCGGAGGGCCGGCGGGCGGGGCTGCGCAGGGGGGGCCCCGTCACCCCCGCGTCACAGTGCCAGCACCCGGCAACGCAGCAGTCACCATGCCCCGGGGCAGCATAAAAGGGAGCACGCTCCCGCGTCGCGCTGCCATAGCTGGCCTGCGGGCAGCGCCAAGACGTGCGAGAGGAAGTCCTTGAGGAGGCGGTGGAATTACTTGGCGAGGGCTGAGGAAGGAAGGCCGGTGGAGGCTCGACGAGGCTGCTGGAGACGAGAAGAAGCCCCAACAGCTGGAGGTTGGCGAGGCTGGCTGGCCTTTTCAGCTGGCTAGCAGTGGCAAGAGCAAGGGAATGCCTTCTTGAGGAGCACTGCAGAGCTCGCCATCCTCATCCCTTGCGGAGCCAGTGTCAGCAGCCGTGAGGAATGGGATGCAGAGATGTTGGCGGGGGTGCCGGTGCTTTGGAGCAGCCGCTGGTGCCTTGCCAGGCACCGGAAGGATCGTTGTCCCCCAGATGGATCAGGCCGGGGGCGTTTTGCCCCTCTGGGAAGGCCCTGAGGTGGCAGCAGGTGGAGGGAGAATCGGGGTTGGGCATCTCCTGGGAGGCGTGAGCAGCCTGCGGGCCGAGGAGGCAGGCCTTGCTCACGTGCTCAGGGAATAGCCCATGGCCGGCGACGCTGGGGTCAGGAAGCAATTTTCCCCCGGGGCAGATTGGCTCTGGTGCCCGGGGGTTTTTTGCCTTCCTCTGCAGCATTGAGCATGAGCACTTGTCAGGGCTCCTCTGGGCCATTTTGGCTGGGTTACTGCCTGTTGCTCATGCACCACGAAGGTGGCCTCTCGTGGCCTGCAGCTGCGGGGAGGAAGGCTTTTTTCCCCCCACGGTGGGCTAGCAAGTGTCCCCGGAGGTTTTTTGCCTTCCTCTGCAGCACTGAGCACAGCCCCTTGCCAGGGCTCCTTTGGGCCGTTTTGGCTAGGTGCCTGCTGCTCCTGCTCCACGAAGCTGGCCCTCGTGCCCCGCATGCGGGGGGAGGACGCTTTCTGGACTCCCAGGGCGGACGCCCAGGGTGGCCCCCGGGGGTTGCTTCTTCTCCTGCGTAGCATTGGGCGCAGCCCCTTGTCAGGGCTCCTCTGGGCCCTTTGAGCTCAGTTCTTGCCCGCTGCTCTTGCACCTGCGAGGCGCCCCTCGTGCCCTGGCGCTCCCTGGCTCTTTTGCCCATTGCAGGTTTGGAGCAGGAGCGAGCTCTGCTCTTGCCTTGGCTCCGTTTCCCGAGGTGTCCTTGCTTGTGCAAAACAGCCTGTGCTTGGAAGGGCTGCAGGCTTGCTGCACCATGCGGAGCTGCAGCTTTTCAGCTCTCCCTGCATGCGATCTAAGCGCAGGGCAGGCAGGAGAGCACTTTTCATGCCTCCCTGGCCAAGCAGCACAGCGGAGCAAGTTTTGGAAGGCAAAAGGGGTGCTTGTCATCGACACGTGTCCTACTTGTGAAAATAGCCCAGGGCAGCACACCCCTCCTCTTCTGCTGCTTTTCGGTGTGTGGTCGGTCCCCATCCTCCTTCTTCAAGTTCTTCTGCACTGTTGAGAACCGAGGGACTGCTTGGCCTGTCTTCCTGCTGCTCCTTTCTGCAGCTTTCCTTTGCCAGACTGCAAGGGATGCTTTTTCAAACTAAACTAAAGAACACATCAGCCTGCTCCTGGCTGCACATGCGCATTGTGTTAATGCTTGTGAGCCTCGGCTCTGAAAGAGATTCAGCAAAATAGCCTAAAAGAGCCTAAACCAAAATAAGATCAAATAAAATGATAAAATGATAAAATAATAAAAGAACAAACCAAAATAACAACGCGTAAAGCAAGGTCAAATAAAATAAGATAAACCAACATAAAATAAAATCATAAGAAATAACCCCAAAGAAAATAGAATCAAATCAAATCCATAACATCACAGGAAAGAAACGAAACTAAACTAACATAAACCAACAGAACAAGACAGAAAATAAAATACAGTAAAATAAAGTCAAATCAAGTGAAATCAAATCCTCTTTCTACTTGTATCCTTTTTGATTTGTGTCCTCGAAAGTGTTTCTGGAGCTGTAAACCCCCTGGCATTTCAGGCAAACAGTGGTCTCCTTGTTATTCGCCTCATCGTGAGTGCAGGGAATAGAACACAAGTGAAGAGAAGAGAAGGGTTGAGTTGGAAGGGACCTGCAGCGATCCTTCCGGACTCTCTAGCTGAGGGGAAGACGACCAGCAGGAGCAAGGCAAAGGCTGAGAGGGCTGCCGTCACTTTCCGGAAAGGGATTGAGGGTGAAGGCCAAGGGAGGAGAAAAGCTCTTGAGTGCAAGGAAAAAGATGGTCAAGAAGAGAAAAGGATTTGGGACTTCTTTCCCAGAAGAAGCCCTCAGCATAAGCAGGGGAGTAGCAAATGTGCCTTGGTGCATGGGTCAGGAGCGGCGAGGCCATCCTGCACGTGCTCTCCGTCTCTGCCCAGTTCACGCCGAGGGAAGCAAAAGCCTTGCTTTCACCTCTGGCATCCCCACAACCAAAGGAATGCAGATGGGACAAACAGCCTTGACGACGTAGTCTGAATGTCCAGATGTATTTAGGGGGACGCCCAGCAGCTGTGCCCAGGGCATGGCCAGCAAGGGCAGGGACAGCCCCCGAGCCTCCTGGGCCCAGGGACTGCCTCGGGGCCAGCAGCCCAAAGGCCTTCCTGGGAAGGATGCTGGGCGGAGGGCCGGCGGGCGGGGCTGCGCAGGGGGGGCCCCGTCACCCCCGTGTCACAGTGCCAGCACCCGGCAACGCAGCAGTCACCATGCCCCGGGGCAGCATAAAAGGGAGCACGCTCCCGCGTCGCGCTGCCATAGCTGGCCTGCGGGCAGCGCCAAGACGTGCGAGAGGAAGTCCTTGAGGAGGCGGTGGAATTACTTGGCGAGGGCTGAGGAAGGAAGGCCGGTGGAGGCTCGACGAGGCTGCTGGAGACGAGAAGAAGCCCCAACAGCTGGAGGTTGGCGAGGCTGGCTGGCCTTTTCAGCTGGCTAGCAGTGGCAAGAGCAAGGGAATGCCTTCTTGAGGAGCACTGCAGAGCTCGCCATCCTCATCCCTTGCGGAGCCAGTGTCAGCAGCCGTGAGGAATGGGATGCAGAGATGTTGGCGGGGGTGCCGGTGCTTTGGAGCAGCCGCTGGTGCCTTGCCAGGCGCCGGAAGGATCGTTGTCCCCCAGATGGATCAGGCCGGGGGCGTTTTGCCCCTCTGGGAAGGCCCTGAGGTGGCAGCAGGTGGAGGGAGAATCGGGGTTGGGCATCTCCTGGGAGGCGTGAGCAGCCTGCGGGCCGAGGAGGCAGGTCTTGCTCACGTGCTGAGGGAATAGCCCATGGCCGGCGACGCTGGGGTCAGGAAGGAATTTTCCCCCGGGGCAGATTGGCTCTGGTGCCCGGGGGTTTTTTGCCTTCCTCTGCAGCATTGAGCATGAGCACTTGTCAGGGCTCCTCTGGGCCATTTTGGCTGGGTTACTGCCTGTTGCTCATGCACCACGAAGGTGGCCTCTCGTGGCCTGCAGCTGCGGGGAGGAAGGCTTTTTTCCCCCCACGGTGGGCTAGCAAGTGTCCCCGGGGGTTTTTTGCCTTCCTCTGCAGCACTGAGCACAGCCCCTTGCCAGGGCTCCTTTGGGCCATTTTGGCTAGGTGCCTGCTGCTCCTGCTCCACGAAGCTGGCCCTCGTGCCCCGCATGAGGGGGGAGGACGCTTTCTGGACTCCCAGGGCGGACGCCCAGGGTGGCCCCCGGGGGTTGCTTCTTCTCCTGCGTAGCATTGGGCGCAGCCCCTTGTCAGGGCTCCTCTGGGCCCTTTGAGCTCAGTTCTTGCCCGCTGCTCTTGCACCTGCGAGGCGCCCCTCGTGCCCTGGCGCTCCCTGGCTCTTTTGCCCATTGCAGGTTTGGAGCAGGAGCGAGCTCTGCTCTTGCCTTGGCTCCGTTTCCCGAGGTGTCCTTGCTTGTGCAAAACAGCCTGTGCTTGGAAGGGCTGCAGGCTTGCTGCACCATGCGGAGCTGCAGCTTTTCAGCTCCCCCTGCATGCGATCTAAGCGCAGGGCAGGCAGGAGAGCACTTTTCATGCCTCCCTGGCCAAGCAGCACAGCGGAGCAAGTTTTGGAAGGCAAAAGGGGTGCTTGTCATCGACACGTGTCCTACTTGTGAAAATAGCCCAGGGCAGCACACCCCTCCTCTTCTGCTGCTTTTCGGTGTGTGGTCGGTCCCCATCCTCCTTCTTCAAGTTCTTCTGCACTGTTGAGAACCGAGGGACTGCTTGGCCTGTCTTCCTGCTGCTCCTTTCTGCAGCTTTCCTTTGCCAGACTGCAAGGGATGCTTTTTCAAACTAAACTAAAGAACACATCAGCCTGCTCCTGGCTGCACATGCGCATTGTGTTAATGCTTGTGAGCCTCGGCTCTGAAAGAGATTCAGCAAAATAGCCTAAAAGAGCCTAAACCAAAATAAGATCAAATAAAATGATAAAATGATAAAATAATAAAAGAACAAACCAAAATAACAACGCGTAAAGCAAGGTCAAATAAAATAAGATAAACCAACATAAAATAAAATCATAAGAAATAACCCCAAAGAAAATAGAATCAAATCAAATCCAATAACATCACAGGAAAGAAACGAAACTAAACTAACATAAACCAACAGAACAAGACAGAAAATAAAATACAGTAAAATAAAGTCAAATCAAGTGAAATCAAATCCTCTTTCTACTTGTATCCTTTTTGATTTGTGTCCTCGAAAGTGTTTCTGGAGCTGTAAACCCCCTGGCATTTCAGGCAAACAGTGGTCTCCTTGTTATTCGCCTCATCGTGAGTGCAGGGAATAGAACACAAGTGAAGAGAAGAGAAGGGTTGAGTTGGAAGGGACCTGCAGCGATCCTTCCGGACTCTCTAGCTGAGGGGAAGACGACCAGCAGGAGCAAGGCAAAGGCTGAGAGGGCTGCCGTCACTTTCCGGAAAGGGATTGAGGGTGAAGGCCAAGGGAGGAGAAAAGCTCTTGAGTGCAAGGAAAAAGATGGTCAAGAAGAGAAAAGGATTTGGGACTTCTTTCCCAGAAGAAGCCCTCAGCATAAGCAGGGGAGTAGCAAATGTGCCTTGGTGCATGGGTCAGGAGCGGCGAGGCCATCCTGCACGTGCTCTCCGTCTCTGCCCAGTTCACGCCGAGGGAAGCAAAAGCCTTGCTTTCACCTCTGGCATCCCCACAACCAAAGGAATGCAGATGGGACAAACAGCCTTGACGACGTAGTCTGAATGTCCAGATGTATTTAGGGGGACGCCCAGCAGCTGTGCCCAGGGCATGGCCAGCAAGGGCAGGGACAGCCCCCGAGCCTCCTGGGCCCAGGGACTGCCTCGGGGCCAGCAGCCCAAAGGCCTTCCTGGGAAGGATGCTGGGCGGAGGGCCGGCGGGCGGGGCTGCGCAGGGGGGGCCCCGTCACCCCCGTGTCACAGTGCCAGCACCCGGCAACGCAGCAGTCACCATGCCCCGGGGCAGCATAAAAGGGAGCACGCTCCCGCGTCGCGCTGCCATAGCTGGCCTGCGGGCAGCGCCAAGACGTGCGAGAGGAAGTCCTTGAGGAGGCGGTGGAATTACTTGGCGAGGGCTGAGGAAGGAAGGCCGGTGGAGGCTCGACGAGGCTGCTGGAGACGAGAAGAAGCCCCAACAGCTGGAGGTTGGCGAGGCTGGCTGGCCTTTTCAGCTGGCTAGCAGTGGCAAGAGCAAGGGAATGCCTTCTTGAGGAGCACTGCAGAGCTCGCCATCCTCATCCCTTGCGGAGCCAGTGTCAGCAGCCGTGAGGAATGGGATGCAGAGATGTTGGCGGGGGTGCCGGTGCTTTGGAGCAGCCGCTGGTGCCTTGCCAGGCGCCGGAAGGATCGTTGTCCCCCAGATGGATCAGGCCGGGGGCGTTTTGCCCCTCTGGGAAGGCCCTGAGGTGGCAGCAGGTGGAGGGAGAATCGGGGTTGGGCATCTCCTGGGAGGCGTGAGCAGCCTGCGGGCCGAGGAGGCAGGCCTTGCTCACGTGCTCAGGGAATAGCCCATGGCCGGCGACGCTGGGGTCAGGAAGGAATTTTGCCCCGGGGCAGATTGGCTCTGGTGCCCGGGGGTTTTTTGCCTTCCTCTGCAGCATTGAGCATGAGCACTTGTCAGGGCTCCTCTGGGCCATTTTGGCTGGGTTACTGCCTGTTGCTCATGCACCACGAAGGTGGCCTCTCGTGGCCTGCAGCTGCGGGGAGGAAGGCTTTTTTCCCCCCACGGTGGGCTAGCAAGTGTCCCCGGGGGTTTTTTGCCTTCCTCTGCAGCACTGAGCACAGCCCCTTGCCAGGGCTCCTTTGGGCCATTTTGGCTAGGTGCCTGCTGCTCCTGCTCCACGAAGCTGGCCCTCGTGCCCCGCATGCGGGGGGAGGACGCTTTCTGGACTCCCAGGGCGGACGCCCAGGGTGGCCCCCGGGGGTTGCTTCTTCTCCTGCGTAGCATTGGGCGCAGCCCCTTGTCAGGGCTCCTCTGGGCCCTTTGAGCTCAGTTCTTGCCCGCTGCTCTTGCACCTGCGAGGCGCCCCTCGTGCCCTGGCGCTCCCTGGCTCTTTTGCCCATTGCAGGTTTGGAGCAGGAGCGAGCTCTGCTCTTGCCTTGGCTCCGTTTCCCGAGGTGTCCTTGCTTGTGCAAAACAGCCTGTGCTTGGAAGGGCTGCAGGCTTGCTGCACCATGCGGAGCTGCAGCTTTTCAGCTCTCCCTGCATGCGATCTAAGCGCAGGGCAGGCAGGAGAGCGCTTTTCATGCCTCCCTGGCCAAGCAGCACAGCGGAGCAAGTTTTGGAAGGCAAAAGGGGTGCTTGTCATCGACACGTGTCCTACTTGTGAAAATAGCCCAGGGCAGCACACCCCTCCTCTTCTGCTGCTTTTCGGTGTGTGGTCGGTCCCCATCCTCCTTCTTCAAGTTCTTCTGCACTGTTGAGAACCGAGGGACTGCTTGGCCTGTCTTCCTGCTGCTCCTTTCTGCAGCTTTCCTTTGCCAGACTGCAAGGGATGCTTTTTCAAACTAAACTAAAGAACACATCAGCCTGCTCCTGGCTGCACATGCGCATTGTGTTCATGCTTGTGAGCCTCGGCTCTGAAAGAGATTCAGCAAAATAGCCTAAAAGAGCCTAAACCAAAATAAGATCAAATAAAATGATAAAATGATAAAATAATAAAAGAACAAAGCAAAATAAAAACGCGTAAAGCAAGGTCAAATAAAATAAGATAAACCAACATAAAATAAAATCATAAGAAATAACCCCAAAGAAAATAGAATCAAATCAAATCCATAACATCACAGGAAAGAAACGAAACTAAACTAACATAAACCAACAGAACAAGACAGAAAATAAAAGAAAGTAAAAGAAAGTCAAATCAAGTGAAATCAAATCCTCTTTCTACTTGTATCCTTTTTGATTTGTGTCCTCGAAAGTGTTTCTGGAGCTGTAAACCCCCTGGCATTTCAGGCAAACAGTGGTCTCCTTGTTATTCGCCTCATCGTGAGTGCAGGGAATAGAACACAAGTGAAGAGAAGAGAAGGGTTGAGTTGGAAGGGACCTGCAGCGATCCTTCCGGACTCTCTAGCTGAGGGGAAGACGACTAGCAGGAGCAAGGCAAAGGCTGAGAGGGCTGCCGTCACTTTCCGGAAAGGGATTGAGGGTGAAGGCCAAGGGAGGAGAAAAGCTCTTGAGTGCAAGGAAAAAGATGGTCAAGAAGAGAAAAGGATTTGGGACTTCTTTCCCAGAAGAAGCCCTCAGCATAAGCAGGGGAGTAGCAAATGTGCCTTGGTGCATGGGTCAGGAGCGGCGAGGCCATCCTGCACGTGCTCTCCGTCTCTGCCCAGTTCACGCCGAGGGAAGCAAAAGCCTTGCTTTCACCTCTGGCATCCCCACAACCAAAGGAATGCAGATGGGACAAACAGCCTTGACGACGTAGTCTGAATGTCCAGATGTATTTAGGGGGACGCCCAGCAGCTGTGCCCAGGGCATGGCCAGCAAGGGCAGGGACAGCCCCCGAGCCTCCTGGGCCCAGGGACTGCCTCGGGGCCAGCAGCCCAAAGGCCTTCCTGGGAAGGATGCTGGGCGGAGGGCCGGCGGGCGGGGCTGCGCAGGGGGGGCCCCGTCACCCCCGTGTCACAGTGCCAGCACCCGGCAACGCAGCAGTCACCATGCCCCGGGGCAGCATAAAAGGGAGCACGCTCCCGCGTCGCGCTGCCATAGCTGGCCTGCGGGCAGCGCCAAGACGTGCGAGAGGAAGTCCTTGAGGAGGCGGTGGAATTACTTGGCGAGGGCTGAGGAAGGAAGGCCGGTGGAGGCTCGACGAGGCTGCTGGAGACGAGAAGAAGCCCCAACAGCTGGAGGTTGGCGAGGCTGGCTGGCCTTTTCAGCTGGCTAGCAGTGGCAAGAGCAAGGGAATGCCTTCTTGAGGAGCACTGCAGAGCTCGCCATCCTCATCCCTTGCGGAGCCAGTGTCAGCAGCCGTGAGGAATGGGATGCAGAGATGTTGGCGGGGGTGCCGGTGCTTTGGAGCAGCCGCTGGTGCCTTGCCAGGCGCCGGAAGGATCGTTGTCCCCCAGATGGATCAGGCCGGGGGCGTTTTGCCCCTCTGGGAAGGCCCTGAGGTGGCAGCAGGTGGAGGGAGAATCGGGGTTGGGCATCTCCTGGGAGGCGTGAGCAGCCTGCGGGCCGAGGAGGCAGGCCTTGCTCACGTGCTCAGGGAATAGCCCATGGCCGGCGACGCTGGGGTCAGGAAGGAATTTTCCCCCGGGGCAGATTGGCTCTGGTGCCCGGGGGTTTT
Source organism: Platalea leucorodia (assembly GCF_965183815.1). Lineage (NCBI taxonomy): Eukaryota > Metazoa > Chordata > Aves > Pelecaniformes > Threskiornithidae > Platalea > Platalea leucorodia. The sequence continues at coordinate 128,380 of NW_028121432.1, read as the reverse complement.
TTGCCTTCCTCTGCAGCATTGAGCATGAGCACTTGTCAGGGCTCCTCTGGGCCATTTTGGCTGGGTTACTGCCTGTTGCTCATGCACCACGAAGGTGGCCTCTCGTGGCCTGCAGCTGCGGGGAGGAAGGCTTTTTTCCCCCCACGGTGGGCTAGCAAGTGTCCCCGGGGGTTTTTTGCCTTCCTCTGCAGCACTGAGCACAGCCCCTTGCCAGGGCTCCTTTGGGCCATTTTGGCTAGGTGCCTGCTGCTCCTGCTCCACGAAGCTGGCCCTCGTGCCCCGCATGCGGGGGGAGGACGCTTTCTGGACTCCCAGGGCGGACGCCCAGGGTGGCCCCCGGGGGTTGCTTCTTCTCCTGCGTAGCATTGGGCGCAGCCCCTTGTCAGGGCTCCTCTGGGCCCTTTGAGCTCAGTTCTTGCCCGCTGCTCTTGCACCTGCGAGGCGCCCCTCGTGCCCTGGCGCTCCCTGGCTCTTTTGCCCATTGCAGGTTTGGAGCAGGAGCGAGCTCTGCTCTTGCCTTGGCTCCGTTTCCCGAGGTGTCCTTGCTTGTGCAAAACAGCCTGTGCTTGGAAGGGCTGCAGGCTTGCTGCACCATGCGGAGCTGCAGCTTTTCAGCTCTCCCTGCATGCGATCTAAGCGCAGGGCAGGCAGGAGAGCGCTTTTCATGCCTCCCTGGCCAAGCAGCACAGCGGAGCAAGTTTTGGAAGGCAAAAGGGGTGCTTGTCATCGACACGTGTCCTACTTGTGAAAATAGCCCAGGGCAGCACACCCCTCCTCTTCTGCTGCTTTTCGGTGTGTGGTCGGTCCCCATCCTCCTTCTTCAAGTTCTTCTGCACTGTTGAGAACCGAGGGACTGCTTGGCCTGTCTTCCTGCTGCTCCTTTCTGCAGCTTTCCTTTGCCAGACTGCAAGGGATGCTTTTTCAAACTAAACTAAAGAACACATCAGCCTGCTCCTGGCTGCACATGCGCATTGTGTTCATGCTTGTGAGCCTCGGCTCTGAAAGAGATTCAGCAAAATAGCCTAAAAGAGCCTAAACCAAAATAAGATCAAATAAAATGATAAAATGATAAAATAATAAAAGAACAAACCAAAATAACAACGCGTAAAGCAAGGTCAAATAAAATAAGATAAACCAACATAAAATAAAATCATAAGAAATAACCCCAAAGAAAATAGAATCAAATCAAATCCATAACATCACAGGAAAGAAACGAAACTAAACTAACATAAACCAACAGAACAAGACAGAAAATAAAAGAAAGTAAAAGAAAGTCAAATCAAGTGAAATCAAATCCTCTTTCTACTTGTATCCTTTTTGATTTGTGTCCTCGAAAGTGTTTCTGGAGCTGTAAACCCCCTGGCATTTCAGGCAAACAGTGGTCTCCTTGTTATTCGCCTCATCGTGAGTGCAGGGAATAGAACACAAGTGAAGAGAAGAGAAGGGTTGAGTTGGAAGGGACCTGCAGCGATCCTTCCGGACTCTCTAGCTGAGGGGAAGACGACTAGCAGGAGCAAGGCAAAGGCTGAGAGGGCTGCCGTCACTTTCCGGAAAGGGATTGAGGGTGAAGGCCAAGGGAGGAGAAAAGCTCTTGAGTGCAAGGAAAAAGATGGTCAAGAAGAGAAAAGGATTTGGGACTTCTTTCCCAGAAGAAGCCCTCAGCATAAGCAGGGGAGTAGCAAATGTGCCTTGGTGCATGGGTCAGGAGCGGCGAGGCCATCCTGCACGTGCTCTCCGTCTCTGCCCAGTTCACGCCGAGGGAAGCAAAAGCCTTGCTTTCACCTCTGGCATCCCCACAACCAAAGGAATGCAGATGGGACAAACAGCCTTGACGACGTAGTCTGAATGTCCAGATGTATTTAGGGGGACGCCCAGCAGCTGTGCCCAGGGCATGGCCAGCAAGGGCAGGGACAGCCCCCGAGCCTCCTGGGCCCAGGGACTGCCTCGGGGCCAGCAGCCCAAAGGCCTTCCTGGGAAGGATGCTGGGCGGAGGGCCGGCGGGCGGGGCTGCGCAGGGGGGGCCCCGTCACCCCCGTGTCACAGTGCCAGCACCCGGCAACGCAGCAGTCACCATGCCCCGGGGCAGCATAAAAGGGAGCACGCTCCCGCGTCGCGCTGCCATAGCTGGCCTGCGGGCAGCGCCAAGACGTGCGAGAGGAAGTCCTTGAGGAGGCGGTGGAATTACTTGGCGAGGGCTGAGGAAGGAAGGCCGGTGGAGGCTCGACGAGGCTGCTGGAGACGAGAAGAAGCCCCAACAGCTGGAGGTTGGCGAGGCTGGCTGGCCTTTTCAGCTGGCTAGCAGTGGCAAGAGCAAGGGAATGCCTTCTTGAGGAGCACTGCAGAGCTCGCCATCCTCATCCCTTGCGGAGCCAGTGTCAGCAGCCGTGAGGAATGGGATGCAGAGATGTTGGCGGGGGTGCCGGTGCTTTGGAGCAGCCGCTGGTGCCTTGCCAGGCGCCGGAAGGATCGTTGTCCCCCAGATGGATCAGGCCGGGGGCGTTTTGCCCCTCTGGGAAGGCCCTGAGGTGGCAGCAGGTGGAGGGAGAATCGGGGTTGGGCATCTCCTGGGAGGCGTGAGCAGCCTGCGGGCCGAGGAGGCAGGCCTTGCTCACGTGCTCAGGGAATAGCCCATGGCCGGCGACGCTGGGGTCAGGAAGGAATTTTCCCCCGGGGCAGATTGGCTCTGGTGCCCGGGGGTTTTTTGCCTTCCTCTGCAGCATTGAGCATGAGCACTTGTCAGGGCTCCTCTGGGCCATTTTGGCTGGGTTACTGCCTGTTGCTCATGCACCACGAAGGTGGCCTCTCGTGGCCTGCAGCTGCGGGGAGGAAGGCTTTTTTCCCCCCACGGTGGGCTAGCAAGTGTCCCCGGGGGTTTTTTGCCTTCCTCTGCAGCACTGAGCACAGCCCCTTGCCAGGGCTCCTTTGGGCCATTTTGGCTAGGTGCCTGCTGCTCCTGCTCCACGAAGCTGGCCCTCGTGCCCCGCATGCGGGGGGAGGACGCTTTCTGGACTCCCAGGGCGGACGCCCAGGGTGGCCCCCGGGGGTTGCTTCTTCTCCTGCGTAGCATTGGGCGCAGCCCCTTGTCAGGGCTCCTCTGGGCCCTTTGAGCTCAGTTCTTGCCCGCTGCTCTTGCACCTGCGAGGCGCCCCTCGTGCCCTGGCGCTCCCTGGCTCTTTTGCCCATTGCAGGTTTGGAGCAGGAGCGAGCTCTGCTCTTGCCTTGGCTCCGTTTCCCGAGGTGTCCTTGCTTGTGCAAAACAGCCTGTGCTTGGAAGGGCTGCAGGCTTGCTGCACCATGCGGAGCTGCAGCTTTTCAGCTCTCCCTGCATGCGATCTAAGCGCAGGGCAGGCAGGAGAGCGCTTTTCATGCCTCCCTGGCCAAGCAGCACAGCGGAGCAAGTTTTGGAAGGCAAAAGGGGTGCTTGTCATCGACACGTGTCCTACTTGTGAAAATAGCCCAGGGCAGCACACCCCTCCTCTTCTGCTGCTTTTCGGTGTGTGGTCGGTCCCCATCCTCCTTCTTCAAGTTCTTCTGCACTGTTGAGAACCGAGGGACTGCTTGGCCTGTCTTCCTGCTGCTCCTTTCTGCAGCTTTCCTTTGCCAGACTGCAAGGGATGCTTTTTCAAACTAAACTAAAGAACACATCAGCCTGCTCCTGGCTGCACATGCGCATTGTGTTAATGCTTGTGAGCCTCGGCTCTGAAAGAGATTCAGCAAAATAGCCTAAAAGAGCCTAAACCAAAATAAGATCAAATAAAATGATAAAATGATAAAATAATAAAAGAACAAACCAAAATAAAAACGCGTAAAGCAAGGTCAAATAAAATAAGATAAACCAACATAAAATAAAATCATAAGAAATAACCCCAAAGAAAATAGAATCAAATCAAATCCATAACATCACAGGAAAGAAACGAAACTAAACTAACATAAACCAACAGAACAAGACAGAAAATAAAATACAGTAAAAGAAAGTCAAATCAAGTGAAATCAAATCCTCTTTCTACTTGTATCCTTTTTGATTTGTGTCCTCGAAAGTGTTTCTGGAGCTGTAAACCCCCTGGCATTTCAGGCAAACAGTGGTCTCCTTGTTATTCGCCTCATCGTGAGTGCAGGGAATAGAACACAAGTGAAGAGAAGAGAAGGGTTGAGTTGGAAGGGACCTGCAGCGATCCTTCCGGACTCTCTAGCTGAGGGGAAGACGACTAGCAGGAGCAAGGCAAAGGCTGAGAGGGCTGCCGTCACTTTCCGGAAAGGGATTGAGGGTGAAGGCCAAGGGAGGAGAAAAGCTCTTGAGTGCAAGGAAAAAGATGGTCAAGAAGAGAAAAGGATTTGGGACTTCTTTCCCAGAAGAAGCCCTCAGCATAAGCAGGGGAGTAGCAAATGTGCCTTGGTGCATGGGTCAGGAGCGGCGAGGCCATCCTGCACGTGCTCTCCGTCTCTGCCCAGTTCACGCCGAGGGAAGCAAAAGCCTTGCTTTCACCTCTGGCATCCCCACAACCAAAGGAATGCAGATGGGACAAACAGCCTTGACGACGTAGTCTGAATGTCCAGATGTATTTAGGGGGACGCCCAGCAGCTGTGCCCAGGGCATGGCCAGCAAGGGCAGGGACAGCCCCCGAGCCTCCTGGGCCCAGGGACTGCCTCGGGGCCAGCAGCCCAAAGGCCTTCCTGGGAAGGATGCTGGGCGGAGGGCCGGCGGGCGGGGCTGCGCAGGGGGGGCCCCGTCACCCCCGTGTCACAGTGCCAGCACCCGGCAACGCAGCAGTCACCATGCCCCGGGGCAGCATAAAAGGGAGCACGCTCCCGCGTCGCGCTGCCATAGCTGGCCTGCGGGCAGCGCCAAGACGTGCGAGAGGAAGTCCTTGAGGAGGCGGTGGAATTACTTGGCGAGGGCTGAGGAAGGAAGGCCGGTGGAGGCTCGACGAGGCTGCTGGAGACGAGAAGAAGCCCCAACAGCTGGAGGTTGGCGAGGCTGGCTGGCCTTTTCAGCTGGCTAGCAGTGGCAAGAGCAAGGGAATGCCTTCTTGAGGAGCACTGCAGAGCTCGCCATCCTCATCCCTTGCGGAGCCAGTGTCAGCAGCCGTGAGGAATGGGATGCAGAGATGTTGGCGGGGGTGCCGGTGCTTTGGAGCAGCCGCTGGTGCCTTGCCAGGCGCCGGAAGGATCGTTGTCCCCCAGATGGATCAGGCCGGGGGCGTTTTGCCCCTCTGGGAAGGCCCTGAGGTGGCAGCAGGTGGAGGGAGAATCGGGGTTGGGCATCTCCTGGGAGGCGTGAGCAGCCTGCGGGCCGAGGAGGCAGGCCTTGCTCACGTGCTCAGGGAATAGCCCATGGCCGGCGACGCTGGGGTCAGGAAGCAATTTTCCCCCGGGGCAGATTGGCTCTGGTGCCCGGGGGTTTTTTGCCTTCCTCTGCAGCATTGAGCATGAGCACTTGTCAGGGCTCCTCTGGGCCATTTTGGCTGGGTTACTGCCTGTTGCTCATGCACGACGAAGGTGGCCTCTCGTGGCCTGCAGCTGCGGGGAGGAAGGCTTTTTTCCCCCCACGGTGGGCTAGCAAGTGTCCCCGGGGGTTTTTTGCCTTCCTCTGCAGCACTGAGCACAGCCCCTTGCCAGGGCTCCTTTGGGCCATTTTGGCTAGGTGCCTGCTGCTCCTGCTCCACGAAGCTGGCCCTCGTGCCCCGCATGCGGGGGGAGGACGCTTTCTGGACTCCCAGGGCGGACGCCCAGGGTGGCCCCCGGGGGTTGCTTCTTCTCCTGCGTAGCATTGGGCGCAGCCCCTTGTCAGGGCTCCTCTGGGCCCTTTGAGCTCAGTTCTTGCCCGCTGCTCTTGCACCTGCGAGGCGCCCCTCGTGCCCTGGCGCTCCCTGGCTCTTTTGCCCATTGCAGGTTTGGAGCAGGAGCGAGCTCTGCTCTTGCCTTGGCTCCGTTTCCCGAGGTGTCCTTGCTTGTGCAAAACAGCCTGTGCTTGGAAGGGCTGCAGGCTTGCTGCACCATGCGGAGCTGCAGCTTTTCAGCTCTCCCTGCATGCGATCTAAGCGCAGGGCAGGCAGGAGAGCGCTTTTCATGCCTCCCTGGCCAAGCAGCACAGCGGAGCAAGTTTTGGAAGGCAAAAGGGGTGCTTGTCATCGACACGTGTCCTACTTGTGAAAATAGCCCAGGGCAGCACACCCCTCCTCTTCTGCTGCTTTTCGGTGTGTGGTCGGTCCCCATCCTCCTTCTTCAAGTTCTTCTGCACTGTTGAGAACCGAGGGACTGCTTGGCCTGTCTTCCTGCTGCTCCTTTCTGCAGCTTTCCTTTGCCAGACTGCAAGGGATGCTTTTTCAAACTAAACTAAAGAACACATCAGCCTGCTCCTGGCTGCACATGCGCATTGTGTTCATGCTTGTGAGCCTCGGCTCTGAAAGAGATTCAGCAAAATAGCCTAAAAGAGCCTAAACCAAAATAAGATCAAATAAAATGATAAAATGATAAAATAATAAAAGAACAAACCAAAATAACAACGCGTAAAGCAAGGTCAAATAAAATAAGATAAACCAACATAAAATAAAATCATAAGAAATAACCCCAAAGAAAATAGAATCAAATCAAATCCATAACATCACAGGAAAGAAACGAAACTAAACTAACATAAACCAACAGAACAAGACAGAAAATAAAATACAGTAAAAGAAAGTCAAATCAAGTGAAATCAAATCCTCTTTCTACTTGTATCCTTTTTGATTTGTGTCCTCGAAAGTGTTTCTGGAGCTGTAAACCCCCTGGCATTTCAGGCAAACAGTGGTCTCCTTGTTATTCGCCTCATCGTGAGTGCAGGGAATAGAACACAAGTGAAGAGAAGAGAAGGGTTGAGTTGGAAGGGACCTGCAGCGATCCTTCCGGACTCTCTAGCTGAGGGGAAGACGACTAGCAGGAGCAAGGCAAAGGCTGAGAGGGCTGCCGTCACTTTCCGGAAAGGTATTGAGGGTGAAGGCCAAGGGAGGAGAAAAGCTCTTGAGTGCAAGGAAAAAGATGGTCAAGAAGAGAAAAGGATTTGGGACTTCTTTCCCAGAAGAAGACCTCAGCATAAGCAGGGGAGTAGCAAATGTGCCTTGGTGCATGGGTCAGGAACGGCGAGGCCATCCTGCACGTGCTCTCCGTCTCTGCCCAGTTCACGCCGAGGGAAGCAAAAGCCTTGCTTTCACCTCTGGCATCCCCACAACCAAAGGAATGCAGATGGGACAAACAGCCTTGACGACGTAGTCTGAATGTCCAGATGTATTTAGGGGGACGCCCAGCAGCTGTGCCCAGGGCATGGCCAGCAAGGGCAGGGACAGCCCCCGAGCCTCCTGGGCCCAGGGGCTGCCTCGGGGCCAGCAGCCCAAAGGCCTTCCTGGGAAGGATGCTGGGCGGAGGGCCGGCGGGCGGGGCTGCGCAGGGGGGGCCCCGTCACCCCCGTGTCACAGTGCCAGCACCCGGCAACGCAGCAGTCACCATGCCCCGGGGCAGCATAAAAGGGAGCACGCTCCCGCGTCGCGCTGCCATAGCTGGCCTGCGGGCAGCGCCAAGACGTGCGAGAGGAAGTCCTTGAGGAGGCGGTGGAATTACTTGGCGAGGGCTGAGGAAGGAAGGCCGGTGGAGGCTCGACGAGGCTGCTGGAGACGAGAAGAAGCCCCAACAGCTGGAGGTTGGCGAGGCTGGCTGGCCTTTTCAGCTGGCTAGCAGTGGCAAGAGCAAGGGAATGCCTTCTTGAGGAGCCCTGCAGAGCTCGCCATCCTCATCCCTTGCGGAGCCAGTGTCAGCAGCCGTGAGGAATGGGATGCAGAGATGTTGGCGGGGGTGCCGGTGCTTTGGAGCAGCCGCTGGTGCCTTGCCAGGCGCCGGAAGGATCGTTGTCCCCCAGATGGATCAGGCCGGGGGCGTTTTGCCCCTCTGGGAAGGCCCTGAGGTGGCAGCAGGTGGAGGGAGAATCGGGGTTGGGCATCTCCTGGGAGGCGTGAGCAGCCTGCGGGCCGAGGAGGCAGGCCTTGCTCACGTGCTCAGGGAATAGCCCATGGCCGGCGACGCTGGGGTCAGGAAGGAATTTTGCCCCGGGGCAGATTGGCTCTGGTGCCCGGGGGTTTTTTGCCTTCCTCTGCAGCATTGAGCATGAGCACTTGTCAGGGCTCCTCTGGGCCATTTTGGCTGGGTTACTGCCTGTTGCTCATGCACCACGAAGGTGGCCTCTCGTGGCCTGCAGCTGCGGGGAGGAAGGCTTTTTTCCCCCCACGGTGGGCTAGCAAGTGTCCCCGGGGGTTTTTTGCCTTCCTCTGCAGCACTGAGCACAGCCCCTTGCCAGGGCTCCTTTGGGCCGTTTTGGCTAGGTGCCTGCTGCTCCTGCTTCACGAAGCTGGCCCTCGTGCCCCGCATGCGGGGGGAGGACGCTTTCTGGACTCCCAGGGCGGACGCCCAGGGTGGCCCCCGGGGGTTGCTTCTTCTCCTGCGTAGCATTGAGCGCAGCCCCTTGTCAGGGCTCCTCTGGGCCCTTTGGGCTCAGTTCTTGCCCGCTGCTCTTGCACCTGCGAGGCGCCCCTCGTGCCCTGGCGCTCCCTGGCTTTTTGCCCATTGCAGGTTTGGAGCAGGAGCGAGCTCTGCTCTTGCCTTGGCTCCGTTTCCCGAGGTGTCCTTGCTTGTGCAAAACAGCCTGTGCTTGGAAGGGCTGCAGGCTTGCTGCACCATGCGGAGCTGCAGCTTTTCAGCTCTCCCTGCATGCGATGCAAGCGCAGGGCAGGCAGGAGAGCGCTTTTCATGCCTCCCTGGCCAAGCAGCACAGCGGAGCAAGTTTTGGAAGGCAAAAGGGGTGCTTGTCATCGACACGTGTCCTACTTGTGAAAATAGCCCAGGGCAGCACACCCCTCCTCTTCTGCTGCTTTTCGGTGTGTGGTCGGTCCCCATCCTCCTTCTTCAAGTTCTTCTGCACTGTTGAGAACCGAGGGACTGCTTGGCCTGTCTTCCTGCTGCTCCTTTCTGCAGCTTTCCTTTGCCAGACTGCAAGGGATGCTTTTTCAAACTAAACTAAAGAACACATCAGCCTGCTCCTGGCTGCACATGCGCATTGTGTTAATGCTTGTGAGCCTCGGCTCTGAAAGAGATTCAGCAAAATAGCCTAAAAGAGCCTAAACCAAAATAAGATCAAATAAAATGATAAAATGATAAAATAATAAAAGAACAAAGCAAAATAAAAACGCGTAAAGCAAGGTCAAATAAAATAAGATAAACCAACATAAAATAAAATCATAAGAAATAACCCCAAAGAAAATAGAATCAAATCAAATCCATAACATCACAGGAAAGAAACGAAACTAAACTAACATAAACCAACAGAACAAGACAGAAAATAAAATACAGTAAAATAAAGTCAAATCAAGTGAAATCAAATCCTCTTTCTACTTGTATCCTTTTTGATTTGTGTCCTCGAAAGTGTTTCTGGAGCTGTAAACCCCCTGGCATTTCAGGCAAACAGTGGTCTCCTTGTTATTCGCCTCATCGTGAGTGCAGGGAATAGAACACAAGTGAAGAGAAGAGAAGGGTTGAGTTGGAAGGGACCTGCAGCGATCCTTCCGGACTCTCTAGCTGAGGGGAAGACGACTAGCAGGAGCAAGGCAAAGGCTGAGAGGGCTGCCGTCACTTTCCGGAAAGGGATTGAGGGTGAAGGCCAAGGGAGGAGAAAAGCTCTTGAGTGCAAGGAAAAAGATGGTCAAGAAGAGAAAAGGATTTGGGACTTCTTTCCCAGAAGAAGACCTCAGCATAAGCAGGGGAGTAGCAAATGTGCCTTGGTGCATGGGTCAGGAACGGCGAGGCCATCCTGCACGTGCTCTCCGTCTCTGCCCAGTTCACGCCGAGGGAAGCAAAAGCCTTGCTTTCACCTCTGGCATCCCCACAACCAAAGGAATGCAGATGGGACAAACAGCCTTGACGACGTAGTCTGAATGTCCAGATGTATTTAGCGGGACGCCCAGCAGCTGTGCCCAGGGCATGGCCAGCAAGGGCAGGGACAGCCCCCGAGCCTCCTGGGCCCAGGGGCTGCCTCGGGGCCAGCAGCCCAAAGGCCTTCCTGGGAAGGATGCTGGGCGGAGGGCCGGCGGGCGGGGCTGCGCAGGGGGGGCCCCGTCACCCCCGTGTCACAGTGCCAGCACCCGGCAACGCAGCAGTCACCATGCCCCGGGGCAGCATAAAAGGGAGCACGCTCCCGCGTCGCGCTGCCATAGCTGGCCTGCGGGCAGCGCCAAGACGTGCGAGAGGAAGTCCTTGAGGAGGCGGTGGAATTACTTGGCGAGGGCTGAGGAAGGAAGGCCGGTGGAGGCTCGACGAGGCTGCTGGAGACGAGAAGAAGCCCCAACAGCTGGAGGTTGGCGAGGCTGGCTGGCCTTTTCAGCTGGCTAGCAGTGGCAAGAGCAAGGGAATGCCTTCTTGAGGAGCACTGCAGAGCTCGCCATCCTCATCCCTTGCGGAGCCAGTGTCAGCAGCCGTGAGGAATGGGATGCAGAGATGTTGGCGGGGGTGCCGGTGCTTTGGAGCAGCCGCTGGTGCCTTGCCAGGCGCCGGAAGGATCGTTGTCCCCCAGATGGATCAGGCCGGGGGCGTTTTGCCCCTCTGGGAAGGCCCTGAGGTGGCAGCAGGTGGAGGGAGAATCGGGGTTGGGCATCTCCTGGGAGGCGTGAGCAGCCTGCGGGCCGAGGAGGCAGGCCTTGCTCACGTGCTCAGGGAATAGCCCATGGCCGGCGACGCTGGGGTCAGGAAGGAATTTTCCCCCGGGGCAGAGTGGCTCTGGTGCCCGGGGGTTTTTTGCCTTCCTCTGCAGCATTGAGCATGAGCACTTGTCAGGGCTCCTCTGGGCCATTTTGGCTGGGTTACTGCCTGTTGCTCATGCACCACGAAGGTGGCCTCTCGTGGCCTGCAGCTGCGGGGAGGAAGGCTTTTTTCCCCCCACGGTGGGCTAGCAAGTGTCCCCGGGGGTTTTTTGCCTTCCTCTGCAGCACTGAGCACAGCCCCTTGCCAGGGCTCCTTTGGGCCGTTTTGGCTAGGTGCCTGCTGCTCCTGCTTCACGAAGCTGGCCCTCGTGCCCCGCATGCGGGGGGAGGACGCTTTCTGGACTCCCAGGGCGGACGCCCAGGGTGGCCCCCGGGGGTTGCTTCTTCTCCTGCGTAGCATTGAGCGCAGCCCCTTGTCAGGGCTCCTCTGGGCCCTTTGGGCTCAGTTCTTGCCCGCTGCTCTTGCACCTGCGAGGCGCCCCTCGTGCCCTGGCGCTCCCTGGCTTTTTGCCCATTGCAGGTTTGGAGCAGGAGCGAGCTCTGCTCTTGCCTTGGCTCCGTTTCCCGAGGTGTCCTTGCTTGTGCAAAACAGCCTGTGCTTGGAAGGGCTGCAGGCTTGCTGCACCATGCGGAGCTGCAGCTTTTCAGCTCTCCCTGCATGCGATGCAAGCGCAGGGCAGGCAGGAGAGCGCTTTTCATGCCTCCCTGGCCAAGCAGCACAGCGGAGCAAGTTTTGGAAGGCAAAAGGGGTGCTTGTCATCGACACGTGTCCTACTTGTGAAAATAGCCCAGGGCAGCACACCCCTCCTCTTCTGCTGCTTTTCGGTGTGTGGTCGGTCCCCATCCTCCTTCTTCAAGTTCTTCTGCACTGTTGAGAACCGAGGGACTGCTTGGCCTGTCTTCCTGCTGCTCCTTTCTGCAGCTTTCCTTTGCCAGACTGCAAGGGATGCTTTTTCAAACTAAACTAAAGAACACATCAGCCTGCTCCTGGCTGCACATGCGCATTGTGTTAATGCTTGTGAGCCTCGGCTCTGAAAGAGATTCAGCAAAATAGCCTAAAAGAGCCTAAACCAAAATAAGATCAAATAAAATGATAAAATGATAAAATAATAAAATAACAAAGCAAAATAAAAACGCGTAAAGCAAGGTCAAATAAAATAAGATAAACCAACATAAAATAAAATCATAAGAAATAACCCCAAAGAAAATAGAATCAAATCAAATCCATAACATCACAGGAAAGAAACGAAACTAAACTAACATAAACCAACAGAACAAGACAGAAAATAAAATACAGTAAAATAAAGTCAAATCAAGTGAAATCAAATCCTCTTTCTACTTGTATCCTTTTTGATTTGTGTCCTCGAAAGTGTTTCTGGAGCTGTAAACCCCCTGGCATTTCAGGCAAACAGTGGTCTCCTTGTTATTCGCCTCATCGTGAGTGCAGGGAATAGAACACAAGTGAAGAGAAGAGAAGGGTTGAGTTGGAAGGGACCTGCAGCGATCCTTCCGGACTCTCTAGCTGAGGGGAAGACGACTAGCAGGAGCAAGGCAAAGGCTGAGAGGGCTGCCGTCACTTTCCGGAAAGGGATTGAGGGTGAAGGCCAAGGGAGGAGAAAAGCTCTTGAGTGCAAGGAAAAAGATGGTCAAGAAGAGAAAAGGATTTGGGACTTCTTTCCCAGAAGAAGACCTCAGCATAAGCAGGGGAGTAGCAAATGTGCCTTGGTGCATGGGTCAGGAGCGGCGAGGCCATCCTGCACGTGCTCTCCGTCTCTGCCCAGTTCACGCCGAGGGAAGCAAAAGCCTTGCTTTCACCTCTGGCATCCCCACAACCAAAGGAATGCAGATGGGACAAACAGCCTTGACGACGTAGTCTGAATGTCCAGATGTATTTAGCGGGACGCCCAGCAGCTGTGCCCAGGGCATGGCCAGCAAGGGCAGGGACAGCCCCCGAGCCTCCTGGGCCCAGGGACTGCCTCGGGGCCAGCAGCCCAAAGGCCTTCCTGGGAAGGATGCTGGGCGGAGGGCCGGCGGGCGGGGCTGCGCAGGGGGGGCCCCGTCACCCCCGTGTCACAGTGCCAGCACCCGGCAACGCAGCAGTCACCATGCCCCGGGGCAGCATAAAAGGGAGCACGCTCCCGCGTCGCGCTGCCATAGCTGGCCTGGGGGCAGCGCCAAGACGTGCGAGAGGAAGTCCTTGAGGAGGCGGTGGAATTACTTGGCGAGGGCTGAGGAAGGAAGGCCGGTGGAGGCTCGACGAGGCTGCTGGAGACGAGAAGAAGCCCCAACAGCTGGAGGTTGGCGAGGCTGGCTGGCCTTTTCAGCTGGCTAGCAGTGGCAAGAGCAAGGGAATGCCTTCTTGAGGAGCCCTGCAGAGCTCGCCATCCTCATCCCTTGCGGAGCCAGTGTCAGCAGCCGTGAGGAATGGGATGCAGAGATGTTGGCGGGGGTGCCGGTGCTTTGGAGCAGCCGCTGGTGCCTTGCCAGGCGCCGGAAGGATCGTTGTCCCCCAGATGGATCAGGCCGGGGGCGTTTTGGCCCTCTGGGAAGGCCCTGAGGTGGCAGCAGGTGGAGGGAGAATCGGGGTTGGGCATCTCCTGGGAGGCGTGAGCAGCCTGCGGGCCGAGGAGGCAGGCCTTGCTCACGTGCTCAGGGAATAGCCCGTGGCCGGCGACGCTGGGGTCAGGAAGGAATTTTCCCCCGGGGCAGATTGGCTCTGGTGCCCGGGGGTTTTTTGCCTTCCTCTGCAGCATTGAGCATGAGCACTTGTCAGGGCTCCTCTGGGCCATTTTGGCTGGGTTACTGCCTGTTGCTCATGCACCACGAAGGTGGCCTCTCGTGGCCTGCAGCTGCGGGGAGGAAGGCTTTTTTCCCCCCACGGTGGGCTAGCGAGTGTCCCCGGGGGTTTTTTGCCTTCCTCTGCAGCACTGAGCACAGCCCCTTGCCAGGGCTCCTTTGGGCCGTTTTGGCTAGGTGCCTGCTGCTCCTGCTTCACGAAGCTGGCCCTCGTGCCCCGCATGCGGGGGGAGGACGCTTTCTGGACTCCCAGGGCGGACGCCCAGGGTGGCCCCCGGGGGTTGCTTCTTCTCCTGCGTAGCATTGAGCGCAGCCCCTTGTCAGGGCTCCTCTGGGCCCTTTGGGCTCAGTTCTTGCCCGCTGCTCTTGCACCTGCGAGGCGCCCCTCGTGCCCTGGCGCTCCCTGGCTCTTTTGCCCATTGCAGGTTTGGAGCAGGAGCGAGCTCTGCTCTTGCCTTGGCTCCGTTTCCCGAGGTGTCCTTGCTTGTGCAAAACAGCCTGTGCTTGGAAGGGCTGCAGGCTTGCTGCACCATGCGGAGCTGCAGCTTTTCAGCTCCCCCTGCATGCGATGCAAGCGCAGGGCAGGCAGGAGAGCGCTTTTCATGCCTCCCTGGCCAAGCAGCACAGCGGAGCAAGTTTTGGAAGGCAAAAGGGGTGCTTGTCATCGACACGTGTCCTACTTGTGAAAATAGCCCAGGGCAGCACACCCCTCCTCTTCTTCTGCTTTTCGGTGTGTGGTCGGTCCCCATCCTCCTTCTTCAAGTTCTTCTGCACTGTTGAGAACCGAGGGACTGCTTGGCCTGTCTTCCTGCTGCTCCTTTCTGCAGCTTTCCTTTGCCAGACTGCAAGGGATGCTTTTTCAAACTAAACTAAAGAACACATCAGCCTGCTCCTGGCTGCACATGCGCATTGTGTTAATGCTTGTGAGCCTCGGCTCTGAAAGAGATTCAGCAAAATAGCCTAAAAGAGCCTAAACCAAAATAAGATCAAATAAAATGATAAAATGATAAAATAATAAAATAACAAAGCAAAATAAAAACGCGTAAAGCAAGGTCAAATAAAATAAGATAAACCAACATAAAATAAAATCATAAGAAATAACCCCAAAGAAAATAGAATCAAATCAAATCCATAACATCACAGGAAAGAAACGAAACTAAACTAACATAAACCAACAGAACAAGACAGAAAATAAAATACAGTAAAATAAAGTCAAATCAAGTGAAATCAAATCCTCTTTCTACTTGTATCCTTTTTGATTTGTGTCCTCGAAAGTGTTTCTGGAGCTGTAAACCCCCTGGCATTTCAGGCAAACAGTGGTCTCCTTGTTATTCGCCTCATCGTGAGTGCAGGGAATAGAACACAAGTGAAGAGAAGAGAAGGGTTGAGTTGGAAGGGACCTGCAGCGATCCTTCCGGACTCTCTAGCTGAGGGGAAGACGACTAGCAGGAGCAAGGCAAAGGCTGAGAGGGCTGCCGTCACTTTCCGGAAAGGTATTGAGGGTGAAGGCCAAGGGAGGAGAAAAGCTCTTGAGTGCAAGGAAAAAGATGGTCAAGAAGAGAAAAGGATTTGGGACTTCTTTCCCAGAAGAAGACCTCAGCATAAGCAGGGGAGTAGCAAATGTGCCTTGGTGCATGGGTCAGGAACGGCGAGGCCATCCTGCACGTGCTCTCCGTCTCTGCCCAGTTCACGCCGAGGGAAGCAAAAGCCTTGCTTTCACCTCTGGCATCCCCACAACCAAAGGAATGCAGATGGGACAAACAGCCTTGACGACGTAGTCTGAATGTCCAGATGTATTTAGCGGGACGCCCAGCAGCTGTGCCCAGGGCATGGCCAGCAAGGGCAGGGACAGCCCCCGAGCCTCCTGGGCCCAGGGGCTGCCTCGGGGCCAGCAGCCCAAAGGCCTTCCTGGGAAGGATGCTGGGCGGAGGGCCGGCGGGCGGGGCTGCGCAGGGGGGGCCCCGTCACCCCCGTGTCACAGTGCCAGCACCCGGCAACGCAGCAGTCACCATGCCCCGGGGCAGCATAAAAGGGAGCACGCTCCCGCGTCGCGCTGCCATAGCTGGCCTGCGGGCAGCGCCAAGACGTGCGAGAGGAAGTCCTTGAGGAGGCGGTGGAATTACTTGGCGAGGGCTGAGGAAGGAAGGCCGGTGGAGGCTCGACGAGGCTGCTGGAGACGAGAAGAAGCCCCAACAGCTGGAGGTTGGCGAGGCTGGCTGGCCTTTTCAGCTGGCTAGCAGTGGCAAGAGCAAGGGAATGCCTTCTTGAGGAGCACTGCAGAGCTCGCCATCCTCATCCCTTGCGGAGCCAGTGTCAGCAGCCGTGAGGAATGGGATGCAGAGATGTTGGCGGGGGTGCCGGTGCTTTGGAGCAGCCGCTGGTGCCTTGCCAGGCGCCGGAAGGATCGTTGTCCCCCAGATGGATCAGGCCGGGGGCGTTTTGGCCCTCTGGGAAGGCCCTGAGGTGGCAGCAGGTGGAGGGAGAATCGGGGTTGGGCATCTCCTGGGAGGCGTGAGCAGCCTGCGGGCCGAGGAGGCAGGCCTTGCTCACGTGCTCAGGGAATAGCCCGTGGCCGGCGACGCTGGGGTCAGGAAGGAATTTTCCCCCGGGGCAGATTGGCTCTGGTGCCCGGGGGTTTTTTGCCTTCCTCTGCAGCATTGAGCATGAGCACTTGTCAGGGCTCCTCTGGGCCATTTTGGCTGGGTTACTGCCTGTTGCTCATGCACCACGAAGGTGGCCTCTCGTGGCCTGCAGCTGCGGGGAGGAAGGCTTTTTTCCCCCCACGGTGGGCTAGCAAGTGTCCCCGGGGGTTTTTTGCCTTCCTCTGCAGCACTGAGCACAGCCCCTTGCCAGGGCTCCTTTGGGCCGTTTTGGCTAGGTGCCTGCTGCTCCTGCTTCACGAAGCTGGCCCTCGTGCCCCGCATGCGGGGGGAGGACGCTTTCTGGACTCCCAGGGCGGACGCCCAGGGTGGCCCCCGGGGGTTGCTTCTTCTCCTGCGTAGCATTGAGCGCAGCCCCTTGTCAGGGCTCCTCTGGGCCCTTTGGGCTCAGTTCTTGCCCGCTGCTCTTGCACCTGCGAGGCGCCCCTCGTGCCCTGGCGCTCCCTGGCTCTTTTGCCCATTGCAGGTTTGGAGCAGGAGCGAGCTCTGCTCTTGCCTTGGCTGCGTTTCCCGAGGTGTCCTTGCTTGTGCAAAACAGCCTGTGCTTGGAAGGGCTGCAGGCTTGCTGCACCATGCGGAGCTGCAGCTTTTCAGCTCCCCCTGCATGCGATGCAAGCGCAGGGCAGGCAGGAGAGCGCTTTTCATGCCTCCCTGGCCAAGCAGCACAGCGGAGCAAGTTTTGGAAGGCAAAAGGGGTGCTTGTCATCGACACGTGTCCTACTTGTGAAAATAGCCCAGGGCAGCACACCCCTCCTCTTCTTCTGCTTTTCGGTGTGTGGTCGGTCCCCATCCTCCTTCTTCAAGTTCTTCTGCACTGTTGAGAACCGAGGGACTGCTTGGCCTGTCTTCCTGCTGCTCCTTTCTGCAGCTTTCCTTTGCCAGACTGCAAGGGATGCTTTTTCAAACTAAACTAAAGAACACATCAGCCTGCTCCTGGCTGCACATGCGCATTGTGTTCATGCTTGTGAGCCTCGGCTCTGAAAGAGATTCAGCAAAATAGCCTAAAAGAGCCTAAACCAAAATAAGATCAAATAAAATGATAAAATGATAAAATAATAAAATAACAAAGCAAAATAAAAACGCGTAAAGCAAGGTCAAATAAAATAAGATAAACCAACATAAAATAAAATCATAAGAAATAACCCCAAAGAAAATAGAATCAAATCAAATCCATAACATCACAGGAAAGAAACGAAACTAAACTAACATAAACCAACAGAACAAGACAGAAAATAAAATACAGTAAAATAAAGTCAAATCAAGTGAAATCAAATCCTCTTTCTACTTGTATCCTTTTTGATTTGTGTCCTCGAAAGTGTTTCTGGAGCTGTAAACCCCCTGGCATTTCAGGCAAACAGTGGTCTCCTTGTTATTCGCCTCATCGTGAGTGCAGGGAATAGAACACAAGTGAAGAGAAGAGAAGGGTTGAGTTGGAAGGGACCTGCAGCGATCCTTCCGGACTCTCTAGCTGAGGGGAAGACGACTAGCAGGAGCAAGGCAAAGGCTGAGAGGGCTGCCGTCACTTTCCGGAAAGGTATTGAGGGTGAAGGCCAAGGGAGGAGAAAAGCTCTTGAGTGCAAGGAAAAAGATGGTCAAGAAGAGAAAAGGATTTGGGACTTCTTTCCCAGAAGAAGACCTCAGCATAAGCAGGGGAGTAGCAAATGTGCCTTGGTGCATGGGTCAGGAGCGGCGAGGCCATCCTGCACGTGCTCTCCGTCTCTGCCCAGTTCACGCCGAGGGAAGCAAAAGCCTTGCTTTCACCTCTGGCATCCCCACAACCAAAGGAATGCAGATGGGACAAACAGCCTTGACGACGTAGTCTGAATGTCCAGATGTATTTAGCGGGACGCCCAGCAGCTGTGCCCAGGGCATGGCCAGCAAGGGCAGGGACAGCCCCCGAGCCTCCTGGGCCCAGGGACTGCCTCGGGGCCAGCAGCCCAAAGGCCTTCCTGGGAAGGATGCTGGGCGGAGGGCCGGCGGGCGGGGCTGCGCAGGGGGGGCCCCGTCACCC
Organism: Platalea leucorodia; assembly: GCF_965183815.1. Classification (NCBI taxonomy): domain Eukaryota; kingdom Metazoa; phylum Chordata; class Aves; order Pelecaniformes; family Threskiornithidae; genus Platalea; species Platalea leucorodia. The sequence goes on along the minus strand of NW_028121432.1, from coordinate 110,144 downwards.
CCGTGTCACAGTGCCAGCACCCGGCAACGCAGCAGTCACCATGCCCCGGGGCAGCATAAAAGGGAGCACGCTCCCGCGTCGCGCTGCCATAGCTGGCCTGGGGGCAGCGCCAAGACGTGCGAGAGGAAGTCCTTGAGGAGGCGGTGGAATTACTTGGCGAGGGCTGAGGAAGGAAGGCCGGTGGAGGCTCGACGAGGCTGCTGGAGACGAGAAGAAGCCCCAACAGCTGGAGGTTGGCGAGGCTGGCTGGCCTTTTCAGCTGGCTAGCAGTGGCAAGAGCAAGGGAATGCCTTCTTGAGGAGCCCTGCAGAGCTCGCCATCCTCATCCCTTGCGGAGCCAGTGTCAGCAGCCGTGAGGAATGGGATGCAGAGATGTTGGCGGGGGTGCCGGTGCTTTGGAGCAGCCGCTGGTGCCTTGCCAGGCGCCGGAAGGATCGTTGTCCCCCAGATGGATCAGGCCGGGGGCGTTTTGCCCCTCTGGGAAGGCCCTGAGGTGGCAGCAGGTGGAGGGAGAATCGGGGTTGGGCATCTCCTGGGAGGCGTGAGCAGCCTGCGGGCCGAGGAGGCAGGCCTTGCTCACGTGCTCAGGGAATAGCCCATGGCCGGCGACGCTGGGGTCAGGAAGGAATTTTCCCCCGGGGCAGATTGGCTCTGGTGCCCGGGGGTTTTTTGCCTTCCTCTGCAGCATTGAGCATGAGCACTTGTCAGGGCTCCTCTGGGCCATTTTGGCTGGGTTACTGCCTGTTGCTCATGCACCACGAAGGTGGCCTCTCGTGGCCTGCAGCTGCGGGGAGGAAGGCTTTTTTCCCCCCACGGTGGGCTAGCAAGTGTCCCCGGGGGTTTTTTGCCTTCCTCTGCAGCACTGAGCACAGCCCCTTGCCAGGGCTCCTTTGGGCCGTTTTGGCTAGGTGCCTGCTGCTCCTGCTTCACGAAGCTGGCCCTCGTGCCCCGCATGCGGGGGGAGGACGCTTTCTGGACTCCCAGGGCGGACGCCCAGGGTGGCCCCCGGGGGTTGCTTCTTCTCCTGCGTAGCATTGAGCGCAGCCCCTTGTCAGGGCTCCTCTGGGCCCTTTGGGCTCAGTTCTTGCCCGCTGCTCTTGCACCTGCGAGGCGCCCCTCGTGCCCTGGCGCTCCCTGGCTCTTTTGCCCATTGCAGGTTTGGAGCAGGAGCGAGCTCTGCTCTTGCCTTGGCTCCGTTTCCCGAGGTGTCCTTGCTTGTGCAAAACAGCCTGTGCTTGGAAGGGCTGCAGGCTTGCTGCACCATGCGGAGCTGCAGCTTTTCAGCTCTCCCTGCATGCGATGCAAGCGCAGGGCAGGCAGGAGAGCGCTTTTCATGCCTCCCTGGCCAAGCAGCACAGCGGAGCAAGTTTTGGAAGGCAAAAGGGGTGCTTGTCATCGACACGTGTCCTACTTGTGAAAATAGCCCAGGGCAGCACACCCCTCCTCTTCTGCTGCTTTTCGGTGTGTGGTCGGTCCCCATCCTCCTTCTTCAAGTTCTTCTGCACTGTTGAGAACCGAGGGACTGCTTGGCCTGTCTTCCTGCTGCTCCTTTCTGCAGCTTTCCTTTGCCAGACTGCAAGGGATGCTTTTTCAAACTAAACTAAAGAACACATCAGCCTGCTCCTGGCTGCACATGCGCATTGTGTTAATGCTTGTGAGCCTCGGCTCTGAAAGAGATTCAGCAAAATAGCCTAAAAGAGCCTAAACCAAAATAAGATCAAATAAAATGATAAAATGATAAAATAATAAAAGAACAAAGCAAAATAAAAACGCGTAAAGCAAGGTCCAATAAAATAAGATAAACCAACATAAAATAAAATCATAAGAAATAACCCCAAAGAAAATAGAATCAAATCAAATCCATAACATCACAGGAAAGAAACGAAACTAAACTAACATAAACCAACAGAACAAGACAGAAAATAAAATACAGTAAAATAAAGTCAAATCAAGTGAAATCAAATCCTCTTTCTACTTGTATCCTTTTTGATTTGTGTCCTCGAAAGTGTTTCTGGAGCTGTAAACCCCCTGGCATTTCAGGCAAACAGTGGTCTCCCTGTTATTCGCCTCATCGTGAGTGCAGGGAATAGACTAGAGGTGAAGAGAAGAGAAGGGCTGAGTTGGAAGGGACCTGCAGCGATCCTTCCGGACTCTCTAGCTGAGGGGAAGACGACTAGCAGGAGCAAGGCAAAGGCTGAGAGGGCTGCCGTCACTTTCCGGAAAGGGATTGAGGGTGAAGGCCAAGGGAGGAGAAAAGCTCTTGAGTGCAAGGAAAAAGATGGTCAAGAAGAGAAAAGGATTTGGGACTTCTTTCCCAGAAGAAGACCTCAGCATAAGCAGGGGAGTAGCAAATGTGCCTTGGTGCATGGGTCAGGAGCGGCGAGGCCATCCTGCACGTGCTCTCCGTCTCTGCCCAGTTCACGCCGAGGGAAGCAAAAGCCTTGCTTTCACCTCTGGCATCCCCACAACCAAAGGAATGCAGATGGGACAAACAGCCTTGACGACGTAGTCTGAATGTCCAGATGTATTTAGCGGGACGCCCAGCAGCTGTGCCCAGGGCATGGCCAGCAAGGGCAGGGACAGCCCCCGAGCCTCCTGGGCCCAGGGACTGCCTCGGGGCCAGCAGCCCAAAGGCCTTCCTGGGAAGGATGCTGGGCGGAGGGCCGGCGGGCGGGGCTGCGCAGGGGGGGCCCCGTCACCCCCGTGTCACAGTGCCAGCACCCGGCAACGCAGCAGTCACCATGCCCCGGGGCAGCATAAAAGGGAGCACGCTCCCGCGTCGCGCTGCCATAGCTGGCCTGCGGGCAGCGCCAAGACGTGCGAGAGGAAGTCCTTGAGGAGGCGGTGGAATTACTTGGCGAGGGCTGAGGAAGGAAGGCCGGTGGAGGCTCGACGAGGCTGCTGGAGACGAGAAGAAGCCCCAACAGCTGGAGGTTGGCGAGGCTGGCTGGCCTTTTCAGCTGGCTAGCAGTGGCAAGAGCAAGGGAATGCCTTCTTGAGGAGCACTGCAGAGCTCGCCATCCTCATCCCTTGCGGAGCCAGTGTCAGCAGCCGTGAGGAATGGGATGCAGAGATGTTGGCGGGGGTGCCGGTGCTTTGGAGCAGCCGCTGGTGCCTTGCCAGGCGCCGGAAGGATCGTTGTCCCCCAGATGGATCAGGCCGGGGGCGTTTTGCCCCTCTGGGAAGGCCCTGAGGTGGCAGCAGGTGGAGGGAGAATCGGGGTTGGGCATCTCCTGGGAGGCGTGAGCAGCCTGCGGGCCGAGGAGGCAGGCCTTGCTCACGTGCTCAGGGAATAGCCCGTGGCCGGCGACGCTGGGGTCAGGAAGGAATTTTCCCCCGGGGCAGATTGGCTCTGGTGCCCGGGGGTTTTTTGCCTTCCTCTGCAGCATTGAGCATGAGCACTTGTCAGGGCTCCTCTGGGCCATTTTGGCTGGGTTACTGCCTGTTGCTCATGCACCACGAAGGTGGCCTCTCGTGGCCTGCAGCTGCGGGGAGGAAGGCTTTTTTCCCCCCACGGTGGGCTAGCGAGTGTCCCCGGGGGTTTTTTGACTTCCTCTGCAGCACTGAGCACAGCCCCTTGCCAGGGCTCCTTTGGGCCGTTTTGGCTAGGTGCCTGCTGCTCCTGCTTCACGAAGCTGGCCCTCGTGCCCCGCATGCGGGGGGAGGACGCTTTCTGGACTCCCAGGGCGGACGCCCAGGGTGGCCCCCGGGGGTTGCTTCTTCTCCTGCGTAGCATTGAGCGCAGCCCCTTGTCAGGGCTCCTCTGGGCCCTTTGGGCTCAGTTCTTGCCCGCTGCTCTTGCACCTGCGAGGCGCCCCTCGTGCCCTGGCGCTCCCTGGCTTTTTGCCCATTGCAGGTTTGGAGCAGGAGCGAGCTCTGCTCTTCCCTTGGCTCCGTTTCCCGAGGTGTCCTTGCTTGTGCAAAACAGCCTGTGCTTGGAAGGGCTGCAGGCTTGCTGCACCATGCGGAGCTGCAGCTTTTCAGCTCCCCCTGCATGCGATGCAAGCGCAGGGCAGGCAGGAGAGCGCTTTTCATGCCTCCCTGGCCAAGCAGCACAGCGGAGCAAGTTTTGGAAGGCAAAAGGGGTGCTTGTCATCGACACGTGTCCTACTTGTGAAAATAGCCCAGGGCAGCACACCCCTCCTCTTCTGCTGCTTTTCGGTGTGTGGTCGGTCCCCATCCTCCTTCTTCAAGTTCTTCTGCACTGTTGAGAACCGAGGGACTGCTTGGCCTGTCTTCCTGCTGCTCCTTTCTGCAGCTTTCCTTTGCCAGACTGCAAGGGATGCTTTTTCAAACTAAACTAAAGAACACATCAGCCTGCTCCTGGCTGCACATGCGCATTGTGTTAATGCTTGTGAGCCTCGGCTCTGAAAGAGATTCAGCAAAATAGCCTAAAAGAGCCTAAACCAAAATAAGATCAAATAAAATGATAAAATGATAAAATAATAAAAGAACAAAGCAAAATAAAAACGCGTAAAGCAAGGTCAAATAAAATAAGATAAACCAACATAAAATAAAATCATAAGAAATAACCCCAAAGAAAATAGAATCAAATCAAATCCATAACATCACAGGAAAGAAACGAAACTAAACTAACATAAACCAACAGAACAAGACAGAAAATAAAATACAGTAAAATAAAGTCAAATCAAGTGAAATCAAATCCTCTTTCTACTTGTATCCTTTTTGATTTGTGTCCTCGAAAGTGTTTCTGGAGCTGTAAACCCCCTGGCATTTCAGGCAAACAGTGGTCTCCTTGTTATTCGCCTCATTGTGAGTGCAGGGAATAGAACACAAGTGAAGAGAAGAGAAGGGTTGAGTTGGAAGGGACCTGCAGCGATCCTTCCGGACTCTCTAGCTGAGGTGAAGACGACTAGCAGGAGCAAGGCAAAGGCTGAGAGGGCTGCCGTCACTTTCCGGAAAGGGATTGAGGGTGAAGGCCAAGGGAGGAGAAAAGCTCTTGAGTGCAAGGAAAAAGATGGTCAAGAAGAGAAAAGGATTTGGGACTTCTTTCCCAGAAGAAGACCTCAGCATAAGCAGGGGAGTAGCAAATGTGCCTTGGTGCATGGGTCAGGAACGGCGAGGCCATCCTGCACGTGCTCTCCGTCTCTGCCCAGTTCACGCCGAGGGAAGCAAAAGCCTTGCTTTCACCTCTGGCATCCCCACAACCAAAGGAATGCAGATGGGACAAACAGCCTTGACGACGTAGTCTGAATGTCCAGATGTATTTAGCGGGACGCCCAGCAGCTGTGCCCAGGGCATGGCCAGCAAGGGCAGGGACAGCCCCCGAGCCTCCTGGGCCCAGGGGCTGCCTCGGGGCCAGCAGCCCAAAGGCCTTCCTGGGAAGGATGCTGGGCGGAGGGCCGGCGGGCGGGGCTGCGCAGGGGGGGCCCCGTCACCCCCGTGTCACAGTGCCAGCACCCGGCAACGCAGCAGTCACCATGCCCCGGGGCAGCATAAAAGGGAGCACGCTCCCGCGTCGCGCTGCCATAGCTGGCCTGCGGGCAGCGCCAAGACGTGCGAGAGGAAGTCCTTGAGGAGGCGGTGGAATTACTTGGCGAGGGCTGAGGAAGGAAGGCCGGTGGAGGCTCGACGAGGCTGCTGGAGACGAGAAGAAGCCCCAACAGCTGGAGGTTGGCGAGGCTGGCTGGCCTTTTCAGCTGGCTAGCAGTGGCAAGAGCAAGGGAATGCCTTCTTGAGGAGCACTGCAGAGCTCGCCATCCTCATCCCTTGCGGAGCCAGTGTCAGCAGCCGTGAGGAATGGGATGCAGAGATGTTGGCGGGGGTGCCGGTGCTTTGGAGCAGCCACTGGTGCCTTGCCAGGCGCCGGAAGGATCGTTGTCCCCCAGATGGATCAGGCCGGGGGCGTTTTGCCCCTCTGGGAAGGCCCTGAGGTGGCAGCAGGTGGAGGGAGAATCGGGGTTGGGCATCTCCTGGGAGGCGTGAGCAGCCTGCGGGCCGAGGAGGCAGGTCTTGCTCACGTGCTGAGGGAATAGCCCATGGCCGGCGACGCTGGGGTCAGGAAGGAATTTTGCCCCGGGGCAGAGTGGCTCTGGTGCCCGGGGGTTTTTTGCCTTCCTCTGCAGCATTGAGCATGAGCACTTGTCAGGGCTCCTCTGGGCCATTTTGGCTGGGTTACTGCCTGTTGCTCATGCACCACGAAGGTGGCCTCTCGTGGCCTGCAGCTGCGGGGAGGAAGGCTTTTTTCCCCCCACGGTGGGCTAGCGAGTGTCCCCGGGGGTTTTTTGCCTTCCTCTGCAGCACTGAGCACAGCCCCTTGCCAGGGCTCCTTTGGGCCGTTTTGGCTAGGTGCCTGCTGCTCCTGCTCCACGAAGCTGGCCCTCGTGCCCCGCATGCGGGGGGAGGACGCTTTCTGGACTCCCAGGGCGGACGCCCAGGGTGGCCCCCGGGGGTTGCTTCTTCTCCTCCGTAGCATTGGGCGCAGCCCCTTGTCAGGGCTCCTCTGGGCCCTTTGGGCTCAGTTCTTGCCCGCTGCTCTTGCACCTGCGAGGTGCCCCTCGTGCCCTGGCGCTCCCTGGCTTTTTGCCCATTGCAGGTTTGGAGCAGGAGCGAGCTCTGCTCTTGCCTTGGCTCCGTTTCCCGAGGTGTCCTTGCTTGTGCAAAACAGCCTGTGCTTGGAAGGGCTGCAGGCTTGCTGCACCATGCGGAGCTGCAGCTTTTCAGCTCTCCCTGCATGCGATGCAAGCGCAGGGCAGGCAGGAGAGCGCTTTTCATGCCTCCCTGGCCAAGCAGCACAGCGGAGCAAGTTTTGGAAGGCAAAAGGGGTGCTTGTCATCGACACGTGTCCTACTTGTGAAAATAGCCCAGGGCAGCACACCCCTCCTCTTCTGCTGCTTTTCGGTGTGTGGTCGGTCCCCATCCTCCTTCTTCAAGTTCTTCTGCACTGTTGAGAACCGAGGGACTGCTTGGCCTGTCTTCCTGCTGCTCCTTTCTGCAGCTTTCCTTTGCCAGACTGCAAGGGATGCTTTTTCAAACTAAACTAAAGAACACATCAGCCTGCTCCTGGCTGCACATGCGCATTGTGTTAATGCTTGTGAGCCTCGGCTCTGAAAGAGATTCAGCAAAATAGCCTAAAAGAGCCTAAACCAAAATAAGATCAAATAAAATGATAAAATGATAAAATAATAAAAGAACAAAGCAAAATAAAAACGCGTAAAGCAAGGTCCAATAAAATAAGATAAACCAACATAAAATAAAATCATAAGAAATAACCCCAAAGAAAATAGAATCAAATCAAATCCATAACATCACAGGAAAGAAACGAAACTAAACTAACATAAACCAACAGAACAAGACAGAAAATAAAATACAGTAAAATAAAGTCAAATCAAGTGAAATCAAATCCTCTTTCTACTTGTATCCTTTTTGATTTGTGTCCTCGAAAGTGTTTCTGGAGCTGTAAACCCCCTGGCATTTCAGGCAAACAGTGGTCTCCTTGTTATTCGCCTCATTGTGAGTGCAGGGAATAGAACACAAGTGAAGAGAAGAGAAGGGTTGAGTTGGAAGGGACCTGCAGCGATCCTTCCGGACTCTCTAGCTGAGGTGAAGACGACTAGCAGGAGCAAGGCAAAGGCTGAGAGGGCTGCCGTCACTTTCCGGAAAGGGATTGAGGGTGAAGGCCAAGGGAGGAGAAAAGCTCTTGAGTGCAAGGAAAAAGATGGTCAAGAAGAGAAAAGGATTTGGGACTTCTTTCCCAGAAGAAGACCTCAGCATAAGCAGGGGAGTAGCAAATGTGCCTTGGTGCATGGGTCAGGAACGGCGAGGCCATCCTGCACGTGCTCTCCGTCTCTGCCCAGTTCACGCCGAGGGAAGCAAAAGCCTTGCTTTCACCTCTGGCATCCCCACAACCAAAGGAATGCAGATGGGACAAACAGCCTTGACGACGTAGTCTGAATGTCCAGATGTATTTAGCGGGACGCCCAGCAGCTGTGCCCAGGGCATGGCCAGCAAGGGCAGGGACAGCCCCCGAGCCTCCTGGGCCCAGGGGCTGCCTCGGGGCCAGCAGCCCAAAGGCCTTCCTGGGAAGGATGCTGGGCGGAGGGCCGGCGGGCGGGGCTGCGCAGGGGGGGCCCCGTCACCCCCGTGTCACAGTGCCAGCACCCGGCAACGCAGCAGTCACCATGCCCCGGGGCAGCATAAAAGGGAGCACGCTCCCGCGTCGCGCTGCCATAGCTGGCCTGCGGGCAGCGCCAAGACGTGCGAGAGGAAGTCCTTGAGGAGGCGGTGGAATTACTTGGCGAGGGCTGAGGAAGGAAGGCCGGTGGAGGCTCGACGAGGCTGCTGGAGACGAGAAGAAGCCCCAACAGCTGGAGGTTGGCGAGGCTGGCTGGCCTTTTCAGCTGGCTAGCAGTGGCAAGAGCAAGGGAATGCCTTCTTGAGGAGCCCTGCAGAGCTCGCCATCCTCATCCCTTGCGGAGCCAGTGTCAGCAGCCGTGAGGAATGGGATGCAGAGATGTTGGCGGGGGTGCCGGTGCTTTGGAGCAGCCGCTGGTGCCTTGCCAGGCGCCGGAAGGATCGTTGTCCCCCAGATGGATCAGGCCGGGGGCGTTTTGCCCCTCTGGGAAGGCCCTGAGGTGGCAGCAGGTGGAGGGAGAATCGGGGTTGGGCATCTCCTGGGAGGCGTGAGCAGCCTGCGGGCCGAGGAGGCAGGTCTTGCTCACGTGCTCAGGGAATAGCCCATGGCCGGCGACGCTGGGGTCAGGAAGGAATTTTCCCCCGGGGCAGAGTGGCTGTGGTGCCCGGGGGTTTTTTGCCTTCCTCTGCAGCATTGAGCATGAGCACTTGTCAGGGCTCCTCTGGGCCATTTTGGCTGGGTTACTGCCTGTTGCTCATGCACCACGAAGGTGGCCTCTCGTGGCCTGCAGCTGCGGGGAGGAAGGCTTTTTTCCCCCCACGGTGGGCTAGCAAGTGTCCCCGGGGGTTTTTTGCCTTCCTCTGCAGCACTGAGCACAGCCCCTTGCCAGGGCTCCTTTGGGCCGTTTTGGCTAGGTGCCTGCTGCTCCTGCTTCACGAAGCTGGCCCTCGTGCCCCGCATGCGGGGGGAGGACGCTTTCTGGACTCCCAGGGCGGACGCCCAGGGTGGCCCCCGGGGGTTGCTTCTTCTCCTCCGTAGCATTGGGCGCAGCCCCTTGTCAGGGCTCCTCTGGGCCCTTTGGGCTCAGTTCTTGCCCGCCGCTCTTGCACCTGCGAGGCGCCCCTCGTGCCCTGGCGCTCCCTGGCTTTTTGCCCATTGCAGGTTTGGAGCAGGAGCGAGCTCTGCTCTTCCCTTGGCTCTGTTTCCCGAGGTGTCCTTGCTTGTGCAAAACAGCCTGTGCTTGGAAGGGCTGCAGGCTTGCTGCACCATGCGGAGCTGCAGCTTTTCAGCTCTCCCTGCATGCGATGCAAGCGCAGGGCAGGCAGGAGAGCGCTTTTCATGCCTCCCTGGCCAAGCAGCACAGCGGAGCAAGTTTTGGAAGGCAAAAGGGGTGCTTGTCATCGACACGTGTCCTACTTGTGAAAATAGCCCAGGGCAGCACACCCCTCCTCTTCTTCTGCTTTTCGGTGTGTGGTCGGTCCCCATCCTCCTTCTTCAAGTTCTTCTGCACTGTTGAGAAACGAGGGACTGCTTGGCCTGTCTCCCTGCTGCTCCTTTCTGCAGCTTTCCTTTGCCAGACTGCAAGGGATGCTTTTTCAAACTAAACTAAAGAACACATCAGCCTGCTCCTGGCTGCACATGCGCATTGTGTTAATGCTTGTGAGCCTCGGCTCTGAAAGAGATTCAGCAAAATAGCCTAAAAGAGCCTAAACCAAAATAAGATCAAATAAAATGATAAAATGATAAAATAATAAAAGAACAAACCAAAATAAAAACGCGTAAAGCAAGGTCAAATAAAATAAGATAAACCAACATAAAATAAAATCATAAGAAATAACCCCAAAGAAAATAGAATCAAATCAAATCCATAACATCACAGGAAAGAAACGAAACTAAACTAACATAAACCAACAGAACAAGACAGAAAATAAAATACAGTAAAATAAAGTCAAATCAAGTGAAATCAAATCCTCTTTCTACTTGTATCCTTTTTGATTTGTGTCCTCGAAAGTGTTTCTGGAGCTGTAAACCCCCTGGCATTTCAGGCAAACAGTGGTCTCCTTGTTATTCGCCTCATTGTGAGTGCAGGGAATAGAACACAAGTGAAGAGAAGAGAAGGGTTGAGTTGGAAGGGACCTGCAGCGATCCTTCCGGACTCTCTAGCTGAGGGGAAGACGACTAGCAGGAGCAAGGCAAAGGCTGAGAGGGCTGCCGTCACTTTCCGGAAAGGGATTGAGGGTGAAGGCCAAGGGAGGAGAAAAGCTCTTGAGTGCAAGGAAAAAGATGGTCAAGAAGAGAAAAGGATTTGGGACTTCTTTCCCAGAAGAAGACCTCAGCATAAGCAGGGGAGTAGCAAATGTGCCTTGGTGCATGGGTCAGGAACGGCGAGGCCATCCTGCACGTGCTCTCCGTCTCTGCCCAGTTCACGCCGAGGGAAGCAAAAGCCTTGCTTTCACCTCTGGCATCCCCACAACCAAAGGAATGCAGATGGGACAAACAGCCTTGACGACGTAGTCTGAATGTCCAGATGTATTTAGCGGGACGCCCAGCAGCTGTGCCCAGGGCATGGCCAGCAAGGGCAGGGACAGCCCCCGAGCCTCCTGGGCCCAGGGACTGCCTCGGGGCCAGCAGCCCAAAGGCCTTCCTGGGAAGGATGCTGGGCGGAGGGCCGGCGGGCGGGGCTGCGCAGGGGGGGCCCCGTCACCCCCGTGTCACAGTGCCAGCACCCGGCAACGCAGCAGTCACCATGCCCCGGGGCAGCATAAAAGGGAGCACGCTCCCGCGTCGCGCTGCCATAGCTGGCCTGCGGGCAGCGCCAAGACGTGCGAGAGGAAGTCCTTGAGGAGGCGGTGGAATTACTTGGCGAGGGCTGAGGAAGGAAGGCCGGTGGAGGCTCGACGAGGCTGCTGGAGACGAGAAGAAGCCCCAACAGCTGGAGGTTGGCGAGGCTGGCTGGCCTTTTCAGCTGGCTAGCAGTGGCAAGAGCAAGGGAATGCCTTCTTGAGGAGCACTGCAGAGCTCGCCATCCTCATCCCTTGCGGAGCCAGTGTCAGCAGCCGTGAGGAATGGGATGCAGAGATGTTGGCGGGGGTGCCGGTGCTTTGGAGCAGCCGCTGGTGCCTTGCCAGGCGCCGGAAGGATCGTTGTCCCCCAGATGGATCAGGCCGGGGGCGTTTTGCCCCTCTGGGAAGGCCCTGAGGTGGCAGCAGGTGGAGGGAGAATCGGGGTTGGGCATCTCCTGGGAGGCGTGAGCAGCCTGCGGGCCGAGGAGGCAGGTCTTGCTCACGTGCTCAGGGAATAGCCCATGGCCGGCGACGCTGGGGTCAGGAAGGAATTTTCCCCCGGGGCAGAGTGGCTGTGGTGCCCGGGGGTTTTTTGCCTTCCTCTGCAGCATTGAGCATGAGCACTTGTCAGGGCTCCTCTGGGCCATTTTGGCTGGGTTACTGCCTGTTGCTCATGCACCACGAAGGTGGCCTCTCGTGGCCTGCAGCTGCGGGGAGGAAGGCTTTTTTCCCCCCACGGTGGGCTAGCGAGTGTCCCCGGGGGTTTTTTGCCTTCCTCTGCAGCACTGAGCACAGCCCCTTGCCAGGGCTCCTTTGGGCCGTTTTGGCTAGGTGCCTGCTGCTCCTGCTCCACGAAGCTGGCCCTCGTGCCCCGCATGCGGGGGGAGGACGCTTTCTGGACTCCCAGGGCGGACGCCCAGGGTGGCCCCCGGGGGTTGCTTCTTCTCCTGCGTAGCATTGGGCGCAGCCCCTTGTCAGGGCTCCTCTGGGCCCTTTGGGCTCAGTTCTTGCCCGCTGCTCTTGCACCTGCGAGGCGCCCCTCGTGCCCTGGCGCTCCCTGGCTCTTTTGCCCATTGCAGGTTTGGAGCAGGAGCGAGCTCTGCTCTTGCCTTGGCTCCGTTTCCCGAGGTGTCCTTGCTTGTGCAAAACAGCCTGTGCTTGGAAGGGCTGCAGGCTTGCTGCACCATGCGGAGCTGCAGCTTTTCAGCTCTCCCTGCATGCGATGCAAGCGCAGGGCAGGCAGGAGAGCGCTTTTCATGCCTCCCTGGCCAAGCAGCACAGCGGAGCAAGTTTTGGAAGGCAAAAGGGGTGCTTGTCATCGACACGTGTCCTACTTGTGAAAATAGCCCAGGGCAGCACACCCCTCCTCTTCTTCTGCTTTTCGGTGTGTGGTCGGTCCCCATCCTCCTTCTTCAAGTTCTTCTGCACTGTTGAGAACCGAGGGACTGCTTGGCCTGTCTTCCTGCTGCTCCTTTCTGCAGCTTTCCTTTGCCAGACTGCAAGGGATGCTTTTTCAAACTAAACTAAAGAACACATCAGCCTGCTCCTGGCTGCACATGCGCATTGTGTTAATGCTTGTGAGCCTCGGCTCTGAAAGAGATTCAGCAAAATAGCCTAAAAGAGCCTAAACCAAAATAAGATCAAATAAAATGATAAAATGATAAAATAATAAAAGAACAAAGCAAAATAAAAACGCGTAAAGCAAGGTCAAATAAAATAAGATAAACCAACATAAAATAAAATCATAAGAAATAACCCCAAAGAAAATAGAATCAAATCAAATCCATAACATCACAGGAAAGAAACGAAACTAAACTAACATAAACCAACAGAACAAGACAGAAAATAAAATACAGTAAAATAAAGTCAAATCAAGTGAAATCAAATCCTCTTTCTACTTGTATCCTTTTTGATTTGTGTCCTCGAAAGTGTTTCTGGAGCTGTAAACCCCCTGGCATTTCAGGCAAACAGTGGTCTCCTTGTTATTTGCCTCATCGTGAGTGCAGGGAATAGAACACAAGTGAAGAGAAGAGAAGGGTTGAGTTGGAAGGGACCTGCAGCGATCCTTCCGGACTCTCTAGCTGAGGGGAAGACGACTAGCAGGAGCAAGGCAAAGGCTGAGAGGGCTGCCGTTACTTTCCGGAAAGGTATTGAGGGTGAAGGCCAAGGGAGGAGAAAAGCTCTTGAGTGCAAGGAAAAAGATGGTCAAGAAGAGAAAAGGATTTGGGACTTCTTTCCCAGAAGAAGACCTCAGCATAAGCAGGGGAGTAGCAAATGTGCCTTGGTGCATGGGTCAGGAACGGCGAGGCCATCCTGCACGTGCTCTCCGTCTCTGCCCAGTTCACGCCGAGGGAAGCAAAAGCCTTGCTTTCACCTCTGGCATCCCCACAACCAAAGGAATGCAGATGGGACAAACAGCCTTGACGACGTAGTCTGAATGTCCAGATGTATTTAGCGGGACGCCCAGCAGCTGTGCCCAGGGCATGGCCAGCAAGGGCAGGGACAGCCCCCGAGCCTCCTGGGCCCAGGGACTGCCTCGGGGCCAGCAGCCCAAAGGCCTTCCTGGGAAGGATGCTGGGCGGAGGGCCGGCGGGCGGGGTTGCGCAGGGGGGGCCCCGTCACCCCCGTGTCACAGTGCCAGCACCCGGCAACGCAGCAGTCACCATGCCCCGGGGCAGCATAAAAGGGAGCACGCTCCCGCGTCGCGCTGCCATAGCTGGCCTGCGGGCAGCGCCAAGACGTGCGAGAGGAAGTCCTTGAGGAGGCGGTGGAATTACTTGGCGAGGGCTGAGGGAGGAAGGCCGGTGGAGGCTCGACGAGGCTGCTGGAGACGAGAAGAAGCCCCAACAGCTGGAGGTTGGCGAGGCTGGCTGGCCTTTTCAGCTGGCTAGCAGTGGCAAGAGCAAGGGAATGCCTTCTTGAGGAGCACTGCAGAGCTCGCCATCCTCATCCCTTGCGGAGCCAGTGTCAGCAGCTGTGAGGAATGGGATGCAGAGATGTTGGCGGGGGTGCCGGTGCTTTGGAGCAGCCGCTGGTGCCTTGCCAGGCGCCGGAAGGATCGTTGTCCCCCAGATGGATCAGGCCGGGGGCGTTTTGCCCCTCTGGGAAGGCCCTGAGGTGGCAGCAGGTGGAGGGAGAATCGGGGTTGGGCATCTCCTGGGAGGCGTGAGCAGCCTGCGGGCCGAGGAGGCAGGTCTTGCTCACGTGCTGAGGGAATAGCCCATGGCCGGTGACGCTGGGGTCAGGAAGGAATTTTCCCCCGGGGCAGAGTGGCTCTGGTGCCCGGGGGTTTTTTGCCTTCCTCTGCAGCATTGAGCATGAGCACTTGTCAGGGCTCCTCTGGGCCATTTTGGCTGGGTTACTGCCTGTTGCTCATGCACCACGAAGGTGGCCTCTCGTGGCCTGCAGCTGCGGGGAGGAAGGCTTTTTTCCCCCCACGGTGGGCTAGCAAGTGTCCCCGGGGGTTTTTTGCCTTCCTCTGCAGCACTGAGCACAGCCCCTTGCCAGGGCTCCTTTGGGCCGTTTTGGCTAGGTGCCTGCTGCTCCTGCTTCACGAAGCTGGCCCTCGTGCCCCGCATGCGGGGGGAGGACGCTTTCTGGACTCCCAGGGCGGACGCCCAGGGTGGCCCCCGGGGGTTGCTTCTTCTCCTGCGTAGCATTGGGCGCAGCCCCTTGTCAGGGCTCCTCTGGGCCCTTTGGGCTCAGTTCTTGCCCGCTGCTCTTGCACCTGCGAGGCGCCCCTCGTGCCCTGGCGCTCCCTGGCTTTTTGCCCATTGCAGGTTTGGAGCAGGAGCGAGCTCTGCTCTTGCCTTGGCTCCGTTTCCCGAGGTGTCCTTGCTTGTGCAAAACAGCCTGTGCTTGGAAGGGCTGCAGGCTTGCTGCACCATGCGGAGCTGCAGCTTTTCAGCTCTCCCTGCATGCGATGCAAGCGCAGGGCAGTCAGGAGAGCGCTTTTCATGCCTCCCTGGCCAAGCAGCACAGCGGAGCAAGTTTTGGAAGGCAAAAGGGGTGCTTGTCATCGACACGTGTCCTACTTGTGAATATAGCCCAGGGCAGCACACCCCTCCTCTTCTGCTGCTTTTCGGTGTGTGGTCGGTCCCCATCCTCCTTCTTCAAGTTCTTCTGCACTGTTGAGAACCGAGGGACTGCTTGGCCTGTCTTCCTGCTGCTCCTTTCTGCAGCTTTCCTTTGCCAGACTGCAAGGGATGCTTTTTCAAACTAAACTAAAGAACACATCAGCCTGCTCCTGGCTGCACATGCGCATTGTGTTCATGCTTGTGAGCCTCGGCTCTGAAAGAGATTCAGCAAAATAGCCTAAAAGAGCCTAAACCAAAATAAGATCAAATAAAATGATAAAATGATAAAATAATAAAAGAACAAAGCAAAATAAAAACGCGTAAAGCAAGGTCAAATAAAATAAGATAAACCAACATAAAATAAAATCATAAGAAATAACCCCAAAGAAAATAGAATCAAATCAAATCCATAACATCACAGGAAAGAAACGAAACTAAACTAACATAAACCAACAGAACAAGACAGAAAATAAAATACAGTAAAATAAAGTCAAATCAAGTGAAATCAAATCCTCTTTCTACTTGTATCCTTTTTGATTTGTGTCCTCGAAAGTGTTTCTGGAGCTGTAAACCCCCTGGCATTTCAGGCAAACAGTGGTCTCCTTGTTATTCGCCTCATTGTGAGTGCAGGGAATAGAACACAAGTGAAGAGAAGAGAAGGGTTGAGTTGGAAGGGACCTGCAGCGATCCTTCCGGACTCTCTAGCTGAGGGGAAGACGACTAGCAGGAGCAAGGCAAAGGCTGAGAGGGCTGCCGTCACTTTCCGGAAAGGGATTGAGGGTGAAGGCCAAGGGAGGAGAAAAGCTCTTGAGTGCAAGGAAAAAGATGGTCAAGAAGAGAAAAGGATTTGGGACTTCTTTCCCAGAAGAAGACCTCAGCATAAGCAGGGGAGTAGCAAATGTGCCTTGGTGCATGGGTCAGGAACGGCGAGGCCATCCTGCACGTGCTCTCCGTCTCTGCCCAGTTCACGCCGAGGGAAGCAAAAGCCTTGCTTTCACCTCTGGCATCCCCACAACCAAAGGAATGCAGATGGGACAAACAGCCTTGACGACGTAGTCTGAATGTCCAGATGTATTTAGCGGGACGCCCAGCAGCTGTGCCCAGGGCATGGCCAGCAAGGGCAGGGACAGCCCCCGAGCCTCCTGGGCCCAGGGGCTGCCTCGGGGCCAGCAGCCCAAAGGCCTTCCTGGGAAGGATGCTGGGCGGAGGGCCGGCGGGCGGGGCTGCGCAGGGGGGGCCCCGTCACCCCCGTGTCACAGTGCCAGCACCCGGCAACGCAGCAGTCACCATGCCCCGGGGCAGCATAAAAGGGAGCACGCTCCCGCGTCGCGCTGCCATAGCTGGCCTGCGGGCAGCGCCAAGACGTGCGAGAGGAAGTCCTTGAGGAGGCGGTGGAATTACTTGGCGAGGGCTGAGGAAGGAAGGCCGGTGGAGGCTCGACGAGGCTGCTGGAGACGAGAAGAAGCCCCAACAGCTGGAGGTTGGCGAGGCTGGCTGGCCTTTTCAGCTGGCTAGCAGTGGCAAGAGCAAGGGAATGCCTTCTTGAGGAGCACTGCAGAGCTCGCCATCCTCATCCCTTGCGGAGCCAGTGTCAGCAGCCGTGAGGAATGGGATGCAGAGATGTTGGCGGGGGTGCCGGTGCTTTGGAGCAGCCGCTGGTGCCTTGCCAGGCGCCGGAAGGATCGTTGTCCCCCAGATGGATCAGGCCGGGGGCGTTTTGCCCCTCTGGGAAGGCCCTGAGGTGGCAGCAGGTGGAGGGAGAATCGGGGTTGGGCATCTCCTGGGAGGCGTGAGCAGCCTGCGGGCCGAGGAGGCAGGTCTTGCTCACGTGCTCAGGGAATAGCCCATGGCCGGCGACGCTGGGGTCAGGAAGGAATTTTCCCCCGGGGCAGAGTGGCTGTGGTGCCCGGGGGTTTTTTGCCTTCCTCTGCAGCATTGAGCATGAGCACTTGTCAGGGCTCCTCTGGGCCATTTTGGCTGGGTTACTGCCTGTTGCTCATGCACCACGAAGGTGGCCTCTCGTGGCCTGCAGCTGCGGGGAGGAAGGCTTTTTTCCCCCCACGGTGGGCTAGCGAGTGTCCCCGGGGGTTTTTTGCCTTCCTCTGCAGCACTGAGCACAGCCCCTTGCCAGGGCTCCTTTGGGCCGTTTTGGCTAGGTGCCTGCTGCTCCTGCTCCACGAAGCTGGCCCTCGTGCCCCGCATGCGGGGGGAGGACGCTTTCTGGACTCCCAGGGCGGACGCCCAGGGTGGCCCCCGGGGGTTGCTTCTTCTCCTGCGTAGCATTGGGCGCAGCCCCTTGTCAGGGCTCCTCTGGGCCCTTTGGGCTCAGTTCTTGCCCGCTGCTCTTGCACCTGCGAGGCGCCCCTCGTGCCCTGGCGCTCCCTGGCTCTTTTGCCCATTGCAGGTTTGGAGCAGGAGCGAGCTCTGCTCTTGCCTTGGCTCCGTTTCCCGAGGTGTCCTTGCTTGTGCAAAACAGCCTGTGCTTGGAAGGGCTGCAGGCTTGCTGCACCATGCGGAGCTGCAGCTTTTCAGCTCTCCCTGCATGCGATGCAAGCGCAGGGCAGGCAGGAGAGCGCTTTTCATGCCTCCCTGGCCAAGCAGCACAGCGGAGCAAGTTTTGGAAGGCAAAAGGGGTGCTTGTCATCGACACGTGTCCTACTTGTGAAAATAGCCCAGGGCAGCACACCCCTCCTCTTCTTCTGCTTTTCGGTGTGTGGTCGGTCCCCATCCTCCTTCTTCAAGTTCTTCTGCACTGTTGAGAACCGAGGGACTGCTTGGCCTGTCTTCCTGCTGCTCCTTTCTGCAGCTTTCCTTTGCCAGACTGCAAGGCATGCTTTTTCAAACTAAACTAAAGAACACATCAGCCTGCTCCTGGCTGCACATGCGCATTGTGTTCATGCTTGTGAGCCTCGGCTCTGAAAGAGATTCAGCAAAATAGCCTAAAAGAGCCTAAACCAAAATAAGATCAAATAAAATGATAAAATGATAAAATAATAAAAGAACAAAGCAAAATAAAAACGCGTAAAGCAAGGTCAAATAAAATAAGATAAACCAACATAAAATAAAATCATAAGAAATAACCCCAAAGAAAATAGAATCAAATCAAATCCATAACATCACAGGAAAGAAACGAAACTAAACTAACATAAACCAACAGAACAAGACAGAAAATAAAATACAGTAAAATAAAGTCAAATCAAGTGAAATCAAATCCTCTTTCTACTTGTATCCTTTTTGATTTGTGTCCTCGAAAGTGTTTCTGGAGCTGTAAACCCCCTGGCATTTCAGGCAAACAGTGGTCTCCTTGTTATTCGCCTCATCGTGAGTGCAGGGAATAGAACACAAGTGAAGAGAAGAGAAGGGTTGAGTTGGAAGGGACCTGCAGCGATCCTTCCGGACTCTCTAGCTGAGGGGAAGATGACTAGCAGGAGCAAGGCAAAGGCTGAGAGGGCTGCCGTCACTTTCCGGAAAGGGATTGAGGGTGAAGGCCAAGGGAGGAGAAAAGCTCTTGAGTGCAAGGAAAAAGATGGTCAAGAAGAGAAAAGGATTTGGGACTTCTTTCCCAGAAGAAGACCTCAGCATAAGCAGGGGAGTAGCAAATGTGCCTTGGTGCATGGGTCAGGAACGGCGAGGCCATCCTGCACGTGCTCTCCGTCTCTGCCCAGTTCACGCCGAGGGAAGCAAAAGCCTTGCTTTCACCTCTGGCATCCCCACAACCAAAGGAATGCAGATGGGACAAACAGCCTTGACGACGTAGTCTGAATGTCCAGATGTATTTAGCGGGACGCCCAGCAGCTGTGCCCAGGGCATGGCCAGCAAGGGCAGGGACAGCCCCCGAGCCTCCTGGGCCCAGGGGCTGCCTCGGGGCCAGCAGCCCAAAGGCCTTCCTGGGAAGGATGCTGGGCGGAGGGCCGGCGGGCGGGGCTGCGCAGGGGGGGCCCCGTCACCCCCGTGTCACAGTGCCAGCACCCGGCAACGCAGCAGTCACCATGCCCCGGGGCAGCATAAAAGGGAGCACGCTCCCGCGTCGCGCTGCCATAGCTGGCCTGCGGGCAGCGCCAAGACGTGCGAGAGGAAGTCCTTGAGGAGGCGGTGGAATTACTTGGCGAGGGCTGAGGAAGGAAGGCCGGTGGAGGCTCGACGAGGCTGCTGGAGACGAGAAGAAGCCCCAACAGCTGGAGGTTGGCGAGGCTGGCTGGCCTTTTCAGCTGGCTAGCAGTGGCAAGAGCAAGGGAATGCCTTCTTGAGGAGCACTGCAGAGCTCGCCATCCTCATCCCTTGCGGAGCCAGTGTCAGCAGCCGTGAGGAATGGGATGCAGAGATGTTGGCGGGGGTGCCGGTGCTTTGGAGCAGCCGCTGGTGCCTTGCCAGGCGCCGGAAGGATCGTTGTCCCCCAGATGGATCAGGCCGGGGGCGTTTTGCCCCTCTGGGAAGGCCCTGAGGTGGCAGCAGGTGGAGGGAGAATCGGGGTTGGGCATCTCCTGGGAGGCGTGAGCAGCCTGCGGGCCGAGGAGGCAGGTCTTGCTCACGTGCTCAGGGAATAGCCCATGGCCGGCGACGCTGGGGTCAGGAAGGAATTTTGCCCCGGGGCAGAGTGGCTCTGGTGCCCGGGGGTTTTTTGCCTTCCTCTGCAGCATTGAGCATGAGCACTTGTCAGGGCTCCTCTGGGCCATTTTGGCTGGGTTACTGCCTGTTGCTCATGCACCACGAAGGTGGCCTCTCGTGGCCTGCAGCTGCGGGGAGGAAGGCTTTTTTCCCCCCACGGTGGGCTAGCAAGTGTCCCCGGGGGTTTTTTGCCTTCCTCTGCAGCACTGAGCACAGCCCCTTGCCAGGGCTCCTTTGGGCCGTTTTGGCTAGGTGCCTGCTGCTCCTGCTCCACCAAGGTGGCCCTCGTGCCCCGCATGCGGGGGGAGGACGCTTTCTAGACTCCCGGGGCGGACGCCCAGGGTGGCCCCCGGGGGTTGCTTCTTCTCCTCCGTAGCATTGGGCGCAGCCCCTTGTCAGGGCTCCTCTGGGCCCTTTGGGCTCAGTTCTTGCCCGCCGCTCTTGCACCTGCGAGGCGCCCCTCGTGCCCTGGCGCTCCCTGGCTTTTTGCCCATTGCAGGTTTGGAGCAGGAGCGAGCTCTGCTCTTCCCTTGGCTCTGTTTCCCGAGGTGTCCTTGCTTGTGCAAAACAGCCTGTGCTTGGAAGGGCTGCAGGCTTGCTGCACCATGCGGAGCTGCTGCTTTTCAGCTCTCCCTGCATGCGATGCAAGCGCAGGGCAGGCAGGAGAGCGCTTTTCATGCCTCCCTGGCCAAGCAGCACAGCGGAGCAAGTTTTGGAAGGCAAAAGGGGTGCTTGTCATCGACACGTGTCCTACTTGTGAAAATAGCCCAGGGCAGCACACCCCTCCTCTTCTTCTGCTTTTCGGTGTGTGGTCGGTCCCCATCCTCCTTCTTCAAGTTCTTCTGCACTGTTGAGAACCGAGGGACTGCTTGGCCTGTCTTCCTGCTGCTCCTTTCTGCAGCTTTCCTTTGCCAGACTGCAAGGGATGCTTTTTCAAACTAAACTAAAGAACACATCAGCCTGCTCCTGGCTGCACATGCGCATTGTGTTAATGCTTGTGAGCCTCGGCTCTGAAAGAGATTCAGCAAAATAGCCTAAAAGAGCCTAAACCAAAATAAGATCAAATAAAATGATAAAATGATAAAATAATAAAAGAACAAAGCAAAATAAAAACGCGTAAAGCAAGGTCAAATAAAATAAGATAAACCAACATAAAATAAAATCATAAGAAATAACCCCAAAGAAAATAGAATCAAATCAAATCCATAACATCACAGGAAAGAAACGAAACTAAACTAACATAAACCAACAGAACAAGACAGAAAATAAAATACAGTAAAATAAAGTCAAATCAAGTGAAATCAAATCCTCTTTCTACTTGTATCCTTTTTGATTTGTGTCCTCGAAAGTGTTTCTGGAGCTGTAAACCCCCTGGCATTTCAGGCAAACAGTGGTCTCCTTGTTATTTGCCTCATCGTGAGTGCAGGGAATAGAACACAAGTGAAGAGAAGAGAAGGGTTGAGTTGGAAGGGACCTGCAGCGATCCTTCCGGACTCTCTAGCTGAGGGGAAGACGACTAGCAGGAGCAAGGCAAAGGCTGAGAGGGCTGCCGTCACTTTCCGGAAAGGGATTGAGGGTGAAGGCCAAGGGAGGAGAAAAGCTCTTGAGTGCAAGGAAAAAGATGGTCAAGAAGAGAAAAGGATTTGGGACTTCTTTCCCAGAAGAAGCCCTCAGCATAAGCAGGGGAGTAGCAAATGTGCCTTGGTGCATGGGTCAGGAGCGGCGAGGCCATCCTGCACGTGCTCTCCGTCTCTGCCCAGTTCACGCCGAGGGAAGCAAAAGCCTTGCTTTCACCTCTGGCATCCCCACAACCAAAGGAATGCAGATGGGACAAACAGCCTTGACGACGTAGTCTGAATGTCCAGATGTATTTAGCGGGACGCCCAGCAGCTGTGCCCAGGGCATGGCCAGCAAGGGCAGGGACAGCCCCCGAGCCTCCTGGGCCCAGGGACTGCCTCGGGGCCAGCAGCCCAAAGGCCTTCCTGGGAAGGATGCTGGGCGGAGGGCCGGCGGGCGGGGTTGCGCAGGGGGGGCCCCGTCACCCCCGTGTCACAGTGCCAGCACCCGGCAACGCAGCAGTCACCATGCCCCGGGGCAGCATAAAAGGGAGCACGCTCCCGCGTCGCGCTGCCATAGCTGGCCTGCGGGCAGCGCCAAGACGTGCGAGAGGAAGTCCTTGAGGAGGCGGTGGAATTACTTGGCGAGGGCTGAGGGAGGAAGGCCGGTGGAGGCTCGACGAGGCTGCTGGAGACGAGAAGAAGCCCCAACAGCTGGAGGTTGGCGAGGCTGGCTGGCCTTTTCAGCTGGCTAGCAGTGGCAAGAGCAAGGGAATGCCTTCTTGAGGAGCACTGCAGAGCTCGCCATCCTCATCCCTTGCGGAGCCAGTGTCAGCAGCTGTGAGGAATGGGATGCAGAGATGTTGGCGGGGGTGCCGGTGCTTTGGAGCAGCCGCTGGTGCCTTGCCAGGCGCCGGAAGGATCGTTGTCCCCCAGATGGATCAGGCCGGGGGCGTTTTGCCCCTCTGGGAAGGCCCTGAGGTGGCAGCAGGTGGAGGGAGAATCGGGGTTGGGCATCTCCTGGGAGGCGTGAGCAGCCTGCGGGCCGAGGAGGCAGGTCTTGCTCACGTGCTGAGGGAATAGCCCATGGCCGGTGACGCTGGGGTCAGGAAGGAATTTTGCCCCGGGGCAGAGTGGCTCTGGTGCCCGGGGGTTTTTTGCCTTCCTCTGCAGCATTGAGCATGAGCACTTGTCAGGGCTCCTCTGGGCCATTTTGGCTGGGTTACTGCCTGTTGCTCATGCACCACGAAGGTGGCCTCTCGTGGCCTGCAGCTGCGGGGAGGAAGGCTTTTTTCCCCCCACGGTGGGCTAGCAAGTGTCCCCGGGGGTTTTTTGCCTTCCTCTGCAGCACTGAGCACAGCCCCTTGCCAGGGCTCCTTTGGGCCGTTTTGGCTAGGTGCCTGCTGCTCCTGCTTCACGAAGCTGGCCCTCGTGCCCCGCATGCGGGGGGAGGACGCTTTCTGGACTCCCAGGGCGGACGCCCAGGGTGGCCCCCGGGGGTTGCTTCTTCTCCTGCGTAGCATTGGGCGCAGCCCCTTGTCAGGGCTCCTCTGGGCCCTTTGGGCTCAGTTCTTGCCCGCTGCTCTTGCACCTGCGAGGCGCCCCTCGTGCCCTGGCGCTCCCTGGCTTTTTGCCCATTGCAGGTTTGGAGCAGGAGCGAGCTCTGCTCTTGCCTTGGCTCCGTTTCCCGAGGTGTCCTTGCTTGTGCAAAACAGCCTGTGCTTGGAAGGGCTGCAGGCTTGCTGCACCATGCGGAGCTGCAGCTTTTCAGCTCTCCCTGCATGCGATGCAAGCGCAGGGCAGGCAGGAGAGCGCTTTTCATGCCTCCCTGGCCAAGCAGCACAGCGGAGCAAGTTTTGGAAGGCAAAAGGGGTGCTTGTCATCGACACGTGTCCTACTTGTGAATATAGCCCAGGGCAGCACACCCCTCCTCTTCTGCTGCTTTTCGGTGTGTGGTCGGTCCCCATCCTCCTTCTTCAAGTTCTTCTGCACTGTTGAGAACCGAGGGACTGCTTGGCCTGTCTTCCTGCTGCTCCTTTCTGCAGCTTTCCTTTGCCAGACTGCAAGGGATGCTTTTTCAAACTAAACTAAAGAACACATCAGCCTGCTCCTGGCTGCACATGCGCATTGTGTTAATGCTTGTGAGCCTCGGCTCTGAAAGAGATTCAGCAAAATAGCCTAAAAGAGCCTAAACCAAAATAAGATCAAATAAAATGATAAAATGATAAAATAATAAAAGAACAAAGCAAAATAAAAACGCGTAAAGCAAGGTCAAATAAAATAAGATAAACCAACATAAAATAAAATCATAAGAAATAACCCCAAAGAAAATAGAATCAAATCAAATCCATAACATCACAGGAAAGAAACGAAACTAAACTAACATAAACCAACAGAACAAGACAGAAAATAAAATACAGTAAAATAAAGTCAAATCAAGTGAAATCAAATCCTCTTTCTACTTGTATCCTTTTTGATTTGTGTCCTCGAAAGTGTTTCTGGAGCTGTAAACCCCCTGGCATTTCAGGCAAACAGTGGTCTCCTTGTTATTCGCCTCATCGTGAGTGCAGGGAATAGAACACAAGTGAAGAGAAGAGAAGGGTTGAGTTGGAAGGGACCTGCAGCGATCCTTCCGGACTCTCTAGCTGAGGGGAAGACGACCAGCAGGAGCAAGGCAAAGGCTGAGAGGGCTGCCGTTACTTTCCGGAAAGGGATTGAGGGTGAAGGCCAAGGGAGGAGAAAAGCTCTTGAGTGCAAGGAAAAAGATGGTCAAGAAGAGAAAAGGATTTGGGACTTCTTTCCCAGAAGAAGACCTCAGCATAAGCAGGGGAGTAGCAAATGTCCCTTGGTGCATGGGTCAGGAACGGCGAGGCCATCCTGCACGTGCTCTCCGTCTCTGCCCAGTTCACGCCGAGGGAAGCAAAAGCCTTGCTTTCACCTCTGGCATCCCCACAACCAAAGGAATGCAGATGGGACAAACAGCCTTGACGACGTAGTCTGAATGTCCAGATGTATTTAGCGGGACGCCCAGCAGCTGTGCCCAGGGCATGGCCAGCAAGGGCAGGGACAGCCCCCTGAGCCTCCTGGGCCCAGGGAGTGCCTCGGGGCCAGCAGCCCAAAGGCCTTCCTGGGAAGGATGCTGGGCGGAGGGCCGGCGGGCGGGGTTGCGCAGGGGGGGCCCCGTCACCCCCGTGTCACGGTGCCAGCACCCGGCAACGCAGCAGTCACCATGCCCCGGGGCAGCATAAAAGGGAGCACGCTCCCGCGTCGCGCTGCCATAGCTGGCCTGCGGGCAGCGCCAAGACGTGCGAGAGGAAGTCCTTGAGGAGGCGGTGGAATTACTTGGCGAGGGCTGAGGAAGGAAGGCCGGTGGAGGCTTGACGAGGCTGCTGGAGACGAGAAGAACCCCCAACAGCTGGAGGTTGGCGAGGCTGGCTGGCCTTTTCAGCTGGCTAGCAGTGGCAAGAGCAAGGGAATGCCTTCTTGAGGAGCACTGCAGAGCTCGCCATCCTCATCCCTTGCGGAGCCAGTGTCAGCAGCTGTGAGGAATGGGATGCAGAGATGTTGGCGGGGGTGCCGGTGCTTTGGAGCAGCCGCTGGTGCCTTGCCAGGCGCCGGAAGGATCGTTGTCCCCCAGATGGATCAGGCCGGGGGCGTTTTGCCCCTCTGGGAAGGCCCTGAGGTGGCAGCAGGTGGAGGGAGAATCGGGGTTGGGCATCTCCTGGGAGGCGTGAGCAGCCTGCGGGCCGAGGAGGCAGGTCTTGCTCACGTGCTGAGGGAATAGCCCATGGCCGGCGACGCTGGGGTCAGGAAGGAATTTTGCCCCGGGGCAGAGTGGCTCTGGTGCCCGGGGGTTTTTTGCCTTCCTCTGCAGCATTGAGCATGAGCACTTGTCAGGGCTCCTCTGGGCCATTTTGGCTGGGTTACTGCCTGTTGCTCATGCACCACGAAGGTGGCCTCTCGTGGCCTGCAGCTGCGGGGAGGAAGGCTTTTTTCCCCCCACGGTGGGCTAGCAAGTGTCCCCGGGGGTTTTTTGCCTTCCTCTGCAGCACTGAGCACAGCCCCTTGCCAGGGCTCCTTTGGGCCGTTTTGGCTAGGTGCCTGCTGCTCCTGCTCCACGAAGGTGGCCCTCGTGCCCCGCATGCGGGGGGAGGACGCTTTCTAGACTCCCGGGGCGGACGCCCAGGGTGGCCCCCGGGGGTTGCTTCTTCTCCTGTGTAGCATTGAGCGCAGCCCCTTGTCAGGGCTCCTCTGGGCCCTTTGGGCTCAGTTCTTGCCCGCCGCTCTTGCACCTGCGAGGCGCCCCTCGTGCCCTGGCGCTCCCTGGCTTTTTGCCCATTGCAGGTTTGGAGCAGGAGCGAGCTCTGCTCTTCCCTTGGCTCTGTTTCCCGAGGTGTCCTTGCTTGTGCAAAACAGCCTGTGCTTGGAAGGGCTGCAGGCTTGCTGCACCATGCGGAGCTGCAGCTTTTCAGCTCTCCCTGCATGCGATGCAAGCGCAGGGCAGGCAGGAGAGCGCTTTTCATGCCTCCCTGGCCAAGCAGCACAGCGGAGCAAGTTTTGGAAGGCAAAAGGGGTGCTTGTCATCGACACGTGTCCTACTTGTGAAAATAGCCCAGGGCAGCACACCCCTCCTCTTCTTCTGCTTTTCGGTGTGTGGTCGGTCCCCATCCTCCTTCTTCAAGTTCTTCTGCACTGTTGAGAACCGAGGGACTGCTTGGCCTGTCTTCCTGCTGCTCCTTTCTGCAGCTTTCCTTTGCCAGACTGCAAGGGATGCTTTTTCAAACTAAACTAAAGAACACATCAGCCTGCTCCTGGCTGCACATGCGCATTGTGTTAATGCTTGTGAGCCTCGGCTCTGAAAGAGATTCAGCAAAATAGCCTAAAAGAGCCTAAACCAAAATAAGATCAAATAAAATGATAAAATGATAAAATAATAAAAGAACAAAGCAAAATAAAAACGCGTAAAGCAAGGTCAAATAAAATAAGATAAACCAACATAAAATAAAATCATAAGAAATAACCCCAAAGAAAATAGAATCAAATCAAATCCATAACATCACAGGAAAGAAACGAAACTAAACTAACATAAACCAACAGAACAAGACAGAAAATAAAATACAGTAAAATAAAGTCAAATCAAGTGAAATCAAATCCTCTTTCTACTTGTATCCTTTTTGATTTGTGTCCTCGAAAGTGTTTCTGGAGCTGTAAACCCCCTGGCATTTCAGGCAAACAGTGGTCTCCTTGTTATTCGCCTCATCGTGAGTGCAGGGAATAGAACACAAGTGAAGAGAAGAGAAGGGTTGAGTTGGAAGGGACCTGCAGCGATCCTTCCGGACTCTCTAGCTGAGGGGAAGATGACTAGCAGGAGCAAGGCAAAGGCTGAGAGGGCTGCCGTCACTTTCCGGAAAGGGATTGAGGGTGAAGGCCAAGGGAGGAGAAAAGCTCTTGAGTGCAAGGAAAAAGATGGTCAAGAAGAGAAAAGGATTTGGGACTTCTTTCCCAGAAGAAGCCCTCAGCATAAGCAGGGGAGTAGCAAATGTGCCTTGGTGCATGGGTCAGGAGCGGCGAGGCCATCCTGCACGTGCTCTCCGTCTCTGCCCAGTTCACGCCGAGGGAAGCAAAAGCCTTGCTTTCACCTCTGGCATCCCCACAACCAAAGGAATGCAGATGGGACAAACAGCCTTGACGACGTAGTCTGAATGTCCAGATGTATTTAGCGGGACGCCCAGCAGCTGTGCCCAGGGCATGGCCAGCAAGGGCAGGGACAGCCCCCGAGCCTCCTGGGCCCAGGGGCTGCCTCGGGGCCAGCAGCCCAAAGGCCTTCCTGGGAAGGATGCTGGGCGGAGGGCCGGCGGGCGGGGCTGCGCAGGGGGGGCCCCGTCACCCCCGTGTCACAGTGCCAGCACCCGGCAACGCAGCAGTCACCATGCCCCGGGGCAGCATAAAAGGGAGCACGCTCCCGCGTCGCGCTGCCATAGCTGGCCTGGGGGCAGCGCCAAGACGTGCGAGAGGAAGTCCTTGAGGAGGCGGTGGAATTACTTGGCGAGGGCTGAGGAAGGAAGGCCGGTGGAGGCTCGACGAGGCTGCTGGAGACGAGAAGAAGCCCCAACAGCTGGAGGTTGGCGAGGCTGGCTGGCCTTTTCAGCTGGCTAGCAGTGGCAAGAGCAAGGGAATGCCTTCTTGAGGAGCACTGCAGAGCTCGCCATCCTCATCCCTTGCGGAGCCAGTGTCAGCAGCCGTGAGGAATGGGATGCAGAGATGTTGGCGGGGGTGCCGGTGCTTTGGAGCAGCCGCTGGTGCCTTGCCAGGCGCCGGAAGGATCGTTGTCCCCCAGATGGATCAGGCCGGGGGCGTTTTGCCCCTCTGGGAAGGCCCTGAGGTGGCAGCAGGTGGAGGGAGAATCGGGGTTGGGCATCTCCTGGGAGGCGTGAGCAGCCTGCGGGCCGAGGAGGCAGGTCTTGCTCACGTGCTGAGGGAATAGCCCATGGCCGGCGACGCTGGGGTCAGGAAGGAATTTTCCCCCGGGGCAGAGTGGCTCTGGTGCCCGGGGGTTTTTTGCCTTCCTCTGCAGCATTGAGCATGAGCACTTGTCAGGGCTCCTCTGGGCCATTTTGGCTGGGTTACTGCCTGTTGCTCATGCACCACGAAGGTGGCCTCTCGTGGCCTGCAGCTGCGGGGAGGAAGGCTTTTTTCCCCCCACGGTGGGCTAGCAAGTGTCCCCGGGGGTTTTTTGCCTTCCTCTGCAGCACTGAGCACAGCCCCTTGCCAGGGCTCCTTTGGGCCGTTTTGGCTAGGTGCCTGCTGCTCCTGCTCCACGAAGGTGGCCCTCGTGCCCCGCATGCGGGGGGAGGACGCTTTCTAGACTCCCGGGGCGGACGCCCAGGGTGGCCCCCGGGGGTTGCTTCTTCTCCTGCGTAGCATTGAGCGCAGCCCCTTGTCAGGGCTCCTCTGGGCCCTTTGGGCTCAGTTCTTGCCCGCCGCTCTTGCACCTGCGAGGCGCCCCTCGTGCCCTGGCGCTCCCTGGCTTTTTGCCCATTGCAGGTTTGGAGCAGGAGCGAGCTCTGCTCTTGCCTTGGCTCCGTTTCCTGAGGTGTCCTTGCTTGTGCAAAACAGCCTGTGCTTGGAAGGGCTGCAGGCTTGCTGCACCATGCGGAGCTGCAGCTTTTCAGCTCTCCCTGCATGCGATGCAAGCGCAGGGCAGGCAGGAGAGCGCTTTTCATGCCTCCCTGGCCAAGCAGCACAGCGGAGCAAGTTTTGGAAGGCAAAAGGGGTGCTTGTCATCGACACGTGTCCTACTTGTGAAAATAGCCCAGGGCAGCACACCCCTCCTCTTCTTCTGCTTTTCGGTGTGTGGTCGGTACCCATCCTCCTTCTTCAAGTTCTTCTGCACTGTTGAGAACCGAGGGACTGCTTGGCCTGTCTTCCTGCTGCTCCTTTCTGCAGCTTTCCTTTGCCAGACTGCAAGGGATGCTTTTTCAAACTAAACTAAAGAACACATCAGCCTGCTCCTGGCTGCACATGCGCATTGTGTTAATGCTTGTGAGCCTCGGCTCTGAAAGAGATTCAGCAAAATAGCCTAAAAGAGCCTAAACCAAAATAAGATCAAATAAAATGATAAAATGATAAAATAATAAAAGAACAAAGCAAAATAAAAACGCGTAAAGCAAGGTCAAATAAAATAAGATAAACCAACATAAAATAAAATCATAAGAAATAACCCCAAAGAAAATAGAATCAAATCAAATCCATAACATCACAGGAAAGAAACGAAACTAAACTAACATAAACCAACAGAACAAGACAGAAAATAAAATACAGTAAAATAAAGTCAAATCAAGTGAAATCAAATCCTCTTTCTACTTGTATCCTTTTTGATTTGTGTCCTCGAAAGTGTTTCTGGAGCTGTAAACCCCCTGGCATTTCAGGCAAACAGTGGTCTCCTTGTTATTCGCCTCATCGTGAGTGCAGGGAATAGAACACAAGTGAAGAGAAGAGAAGGGTTGAGTTGGAAGGGACCTGCAGCGATCCTTCCGGACTCTCTAGCTGAGGTGAAGACGACCAGCAGGAGCAAGGCAAAGGCTGAGAGGGCTGCCGTTACTTTCCGGAAAGGTATTGAGGGTGAAGGCCAAGGGAGGAGAAAAGCTCTTGAGTGCAAGGAAAAAGATGGTCAAGAAGAGAAAAGGATTTGGGACTTCTTTCCCAGAAGAAGACCTCAGCATAAGCAGGGGAGTAGCAAATGTGCCTTGGTGCATGGGTCAGGAACGGCGAGGCCATCCTGCACGTGCTCTCCGTCTCTGCCCAGTTCACGCCGAGGGAAGCAAAAGCCTTGCTTTCACCTCTGGCATCCCCACAACCAAAGGAATGCAGATGGGACAAACAGCCTTGACGACGTAGTCTGAATGTCCAGATGTATTTAGCGGGACGCCCAGCAGCTGTGCCCAGGGCATGGCCAGCAAGGGCAGGGACAGCCCCCGAGCCTCCTGGGCCCAGGGGCTGCCTCGGGGCCAGCAGCCCAAAGGCCTTCCTGGGAAGGATGCTGGGCGGAGGGCCGGCGGGCGGGGCTGCGCAGGGGGGGCCCCGTCACCCCCGTGTCACAGTGCCAGCACCCGGCAACGCAGCAGTCACCATGCCCCGGGGCAGCATAAAAGGGAGCACGCTCCCGCGTCGCGCTGCCATAGCTGGCCTGGGGGCAGCGCCAAGACGTGCGAGAGGAAGTCCTTGAGGAGGCGGTGGAATTACTTGGCGAGGGCTGAGGAAGGAAGGCCGGTGGAGGCTTGACGAGGCTGCTGGAGACGAGAAGAACCCCCAACAGCTGGAGGTTGGCGAGGCTGGCTGGCCTTTTCAGCTGGCTAGCAGTGGCAAGAGCAAGGGAATGCCTTCTTGAGGAGCACTGCAGAGCTCGCCATCCTCATCCCTTGCGGAGCCAGTGTCAGCAGCTGTGAGGAATGGGATGCAGAGATGTTGGCGGGGGTGCCGGTGCTTTGGAGCAGCCGCTGGTGCCTTGCCAGGCGCCGGAAGGATCGTTGTCCCCCAGATGGATCAGGCCGGGGGCGTTTTGCCCCTCTGGGAAGGCCCTGAGGTGGCAGCAGGTGGAGGGAGAATCGGGGTTGGGCATCTCCTGGGAGGCGTGAGCAGCCTGCGGGCCGAGGAGGCAGGTCTTGCTCACGTGCTGAGGGAATAGCCCATGGCCGGCGACGCTGGGGTCAGGAAGGAATTTTGCCCCGGGGCAGAGTGGCTCTGGTGCCCGGGGGTTTTTTGCCTTCCTCTGCAGCATTGAGCATGAGCACTTGTCAGGGCTCCTCTGGGCCATTTTGGCTGGGTTACTGCCTGTTGCTCATGCACCACGAAGGTGGCCTCTCGTGGCCTGCAGCTGCGGGGAGGAAGGCTTTTTTCCCCCCACGGTGGGCTAGCAAGTGTCCCCGGGGGTTTTTTGCCTTCCTCTGCAGCACTGAGCACAGCCCCTTGCCAGGGCTCCTTTGGGCCGTTTTGGCTAGGTGCCTGCTGCTCCTGCTCCACGAAGGTGGCCCTCGTGCCCCGCATGCGGGGGGAGGACGCTTTCTAGACTCCCGGGGCGGACGCCCAGGGTGGCCCCCGGGGGTTGCTTCTTCTCCTGTGTAGCATTGAGCGCAGCCCCTTGTCAGGGCTCCTCTGGGCCCTTTGGGCTCAGTTCTTGCCCGCTGCTCTTGCACCTGCGAGGCGCCCCTCGTGCCCTGGCGCTCCCTGGCTTTTTGCCCATTGCAGGTTTGGAGCAGGAGCGAGCTCTGCTCTTGCCTTGGCTCCGTTTCCCGAGGTGTCCTTGCTTGTGCAAAACAGCCTGTGCTTGGAAGGGCTGCAGGCTTGCTGCACCATGCGGAGCTGCAGCTTTTCAGCTCTCCCTGCATGCGATGCAAGCGCAGGGCAGGCAGGAGAGCGCTTTTCATGCCTCCCTGGCCAAGCAGCACAGCGGAGCAAGTTTTGGAAGGCAAAAGGGGTGCTTGTCATCGACACGTGTCCTACTTGTGAAAATAGCCCAGGGCAGCACACCCCTCCTCTTCTGCTGCTTTTCGGTGTGTGGTCGGTCCCCATCCTCCTTCTTCAAGTTCTTCTGCACTGTTGAGAACCGAGGGACTGCTTGGCCTGTCTTCCTGCTGCTCCTTTCTGCAGCTTTCCTTTGCCAGACTGCAAGGGATGCTTTTTCAAACTAAACTAAAGAACACATCAGCCTGCTCCTGGCTGCACATGCGCATTGTGTTCATGCTTGTGAGCCTCGGCTCTGAAAGAGATTCAGCAAAATAGCCTAAAAGAGCCTAAACCAAAATAAGATCAAATAAAATGATAAAATGATAAAATAATAAAAGAACAAAGCAAAATAAAAACGCGTAAAGCAAGGTCAAATAAAATAAGATAAACCAACATAAAATAAAATCATAAGAAATAACCCCAAAGAAAATAGAATCAAATCAAATCCATAACATCACAGGAAAGAAACGAAACTAAACTAACATAAACCAACAGAACAAGACAGAAAATAAAATACAGTAAAATAAAGTCAAATCAAGTGAAATCAAATCCTCTTTCTACTTGTATCCTTTTTGATTTGTGTCCTCGAAAGTGTTTCTGGAGCTGTAAACCCCCTGGCATTTCAGGCAAACAGTGGTCTCCTTGTTATTCGCCTCATCGTGAGTGCAGGGAATAGAACACAAGTGAAGAGAAGAGAAGGGTTGAGTTGGAAGGGACCTGCAGCGATCCTTCCGGACTCTCTAGCTGAGGGGAAGACGACTAGCAGGAGCAAGGCAAAGGCTGAGAGGGCTGCCGTCACTTTCCGGAAAGGGATTGAGGGTGAAGGCCAAGGGAGGAGAAAAGCTCTTGAGTGCAAGGAAAAAGATGGTCAAGAAGAGAAAAGGATTTGGGACTTCTTTCCCAGAAGAAGACCTCAGCATAAGCAGGGGAGTAGCAAATGTGCCTTGGTGCATGGGTCAGGAACGGCGAGGCCATCCTGCACGTGCTCTCCGTCTCTGCCCAGTTCACGCCGAGGGAAGCAAAAGCCTTGCTTTCACCTCTGGCATCCCCACAACCAAAGGAATGCAGATGGGACAAACAGCCTTGACGACGTAGTCTGAATGTCCAGATGTATTTAGCGGGACGCCCAGCAGCTGTGCCCAGGGCATGGCCAGCAAGGGCAGGGACAGCCCCCGAGCCTCCTGGGCCCAGGGACTGCCTCGGGGCCAGCAGCCCAAAGGCCTTCCTGGGAAGGATGCTGGGCGGAGGGCCGGCGGGCGGGGCTGCGCAGGGGGGGCCCCGTCACCCCCGTGTCACGGTGCCAGCACCCGGCAACGCAGCAGTCACCATGCCCCGGGGCAGCATAAAAGGGAGCACGCTCCCGCGTCGCGCTGCCATAGCTGGCCTGCGGGCAGCGCCAAGACGTGCGAGAGGAAGTCCTTGAGGAGGCGGTGGAATTACTTGGCGAGGGCTGAGGAAGGAAGGCCGGTGGAGGCTCGACGAGGCTGCTGGAGACGAGAAGAAGCCCCAACAGCTGGAGGTTGGCGAGGCTGGCTGGCCTTTTCAGCTGGCTAGCAGTGGCAAGAGCAAGGGAATGCCTTCTTGAGGAGCACTGCAGAGCTCGCCATCCTCATCCCTTGCGGAGCCAGTGTCAGCAGCCGTGAGGAATGGGATGCAGAGATGTTGGCGGGGGTGCCGGTGCTTTGGAGCAGCCGCTGGTGCCTTGCCAGGCGCCGGAAGGATCGTTGTCCCCCAGATGGATCAGGCCGGGGGCGTTTTGCCCCTCTGGGAAGGCCCTGAGGTGGCAGCAGGTGGAGGGAGAATCGGGGTTGGGCATCTCCTGGGAGGCGTGAGCAGCCTGCGGGCCGAGGAGGCAGGTCTTGCTCACGTGCTGAGGGAATAGCCCATGGCCGGCGACGCTGGGGTCAGGAAGGAATTTTGCCCCGGGGCAGATTGGCTCTGGTGCCCGGGGGTTTTTTGCCTTCCTCTGCAGCATTGAGCATGAGCACTTGTCAGGGCTCCTCTGGGCCATTTTGGCTGGGTTACTGCCTGTTGCTCATGCACCACGAAGGTGGCCTCTCGTGGCCTGCAGCTGCGGGGAGGAAGGCTTTTTTCCCCCCACGGTGGGCTAGCAAGTGTCCCCGGGGGTTTTTTGCCTTCCTCTGCAACACTGAGCACAGCCCCTTGCCAGGGCTCCTTTGGGCCGTTTTGGCTAGGTGCCTGCTGCTCCTGCTTCACGAAGCTGGCCCTCGTGCCCCGCATGCGGGGGGAGGACGCTTTCTGGACTCCCAGGGCGGACGCCCAGGGTGGCCCCCGGGGGTTGCTTCTTCTCCTGCGTAGCATTGGGCGCAGCCCCTTGTCAGGGCTCCTCTGGGCCCTTTGGGCTCAGTTCTTGCCCGCTGCTCTTGCACCTGCGAGGCGCCCCTCGTGCCCTGGCGCTCCCTGGCTCTTTTGCCCATTGCAGGTTTGGAGCAGGAGCGAGCTCTGCTCTTGCCTTGGCTCCGTTTCCCGAGGTGTCCTTGCTTGTGCAAAACAGCCTGTGCTTGGAAGGGCTGCAGGCTTGCTGCACCATGCGGAGCTGCAGCTTTTCAGCTCTCCCTGCATGCGATGCAAGCGCAGGGCAGGCAGGAGAGCGCTTTTCATGCCTCCCTGGCCAAGCAGCACAGCGGAGCAAGTTTTGGAAGGCAAAAGGGGTGCTTGTCATCGACACGTGTCCTACTTGTGAAAATAGCCCAGGGCAGCACACCCCTCCTCTTCTTCTGCTTTTCGGTGTGTGGTCGGTCCCCATCCTCCTTCTTCAAGTTCTTCTGCACTGTTGAGAACCGAGGGACTGCTTGGCCTGTCTTCCTGCTGCTCCTTTCTGCAGCTTTCCTTTGCCAGACTGCAAGGGATGCTTTTTCAAACTAAACTAAAGAACACATCAGCCTGCTCCTGGCTGCACATGCGCATTGTGTTCATGCTTGTGAGCCTCGGCTCTGAAAGAGATTCAGCAAAATAGCCTAAAAGAGCCTAAACCAAAATAAGATCAAATAAAATGATAAAATGATAAAATAATAAAAGAACAAAGCAAAATAAAAACGCGTAAAGCAAGGTCAAATAAAATAAGATAAACCAACATAAAATAAAATCATAAGAAATAACCCCAAAGAAAATAGAATCAAATCAAATCCATAACATCACAGGAAAGAAACGAAACTAAACTAACATAAACCAACAGAACAAGACAGAAAATAAAATACAGTAAAATAAAGTCAAATCAAGTGAAATCAAATCCTCTTTCTACTTGTATCCTTTTTGATTTGTGTCCTCGAAAGTGTTTCTGGAGCTGTAAACCCCCTGGCATTTCAGGCAAACAGTGGTCTCCTTGTTATTCGCCTCATCGTGAGTGCAGGGAATAGAACACAAGTGAAGAGAAGAGAAGGGTTGAGTTGGAAGGGACCTGCAGCGATCCTTCCGGACTCTCTAGCTGAGGTGAAGACGACCAGCAGGAGCAAGGCAAAGGCTGAGAGGGCTGCCGTTACTTTCCGGAAAGGTATTGAGGGTGAAGGCCAAGGGAGGAGAAAAGCTCTTGAGTGCAAGGAAAAAGATGGTCAAGAAGAGAAAAGGATTTGGGACTTCTTTCCCAGAAGAAGACCTCAGCATAAGCAGGGGAGTAGCAAATGTGCCTTGGTGCATGGGTCAGGAACGGCGAGGCCATCCTGCACGTGCTCTCCGTCTCTGCCCAGTTCACGCCGAGGGAAGCAAAAGCCTTGCTTTCACCTCTGGCATCCCCACAACCAAAGGAATGCAGATGGGACAAACAGCCTTGACGACGTAGTCTGAATGTCCAGATGTATTTAGCGGGACGCCCAGCAGCTGTGCCCAGGGCATGGCCAGCAAGGGCAGGGACAGCCCCCGAGCCTCCTGGGCCCAGGGACTGCCTCGGGGCCAGCAGCCCAAAGGCCTTCCTGGGAAGGATGCTGGGCGGAGGGCCGGCGGGCGGGGCTGCGCAGGGGGGGCCCCGTCACCCCTGTGTCACGGTGCCAGCACCCGGCAACGCAGCAGTCACCATGGCCCGGGGCAGCATAAAAGGGAGCACGCTCCCGCGTCGCGCTGCCATAGCTGGCCTGCGGGCAGCGCCAAGACGTGCGAGAGGAAGTCCTTGAGGAGGCGGTGGAATTACTTGGCGAGGGCTGAGGAAGGAAGGCCGGTGGAGGCTCGACGAGGCTGCTGGAGACGAGAAGAAGCCCCAACAGCTGGAGGTTGGTGAGGCTGGCTGGCCTTTTCAGCTGGCTAGCAGTGGCAAGAGCAAGGGAATGCCTTCTTGAGGAGCACTGCAGAGCTCGCCATCCTCATCCCCTGCGGAGCCAGTGTCAGCAGCCGTGAGGAATGGGATGCAGAGATGTTGGCGGGGGTGCCGGTGCTTTGGAGCAGCCGCTGGTGCCTTGCCAGGCGCCGGAAGGATCGTTGTCCCCCAGATGGATCAGGCCGGGGGCGTTTTGCCCCTCTGGGAAGGCCCTGAGGTGGCAGCAGGTGGAGGGAGAATCGGGGTTGGGCATCTCCTGGGAGGCGTGAGCAGCCTGCGGGCCGAGGAGGCAGGTCTTGCTCACGTGCTGAGGGAATAGCCCATGGCCGGCGACGCTGGGGTCAGGAAGGAATTTTGCCCCGGGGCAGATTGGCTCTGGTGCCCGGGGGTTTTTTGCCTTCCTCTGCAGCATTGAGCATGAGCACTTGTCAGGGCTCCTCTGGGCCATTTTGGCTGGGTTACTGCCTGTTGCTCATGCACCACGAAGGTGGCCTCTCGTGGCCTGCAGCTGCGGGGAGGAAGGCTTTTTTCCCCCCACGGTGGGCTAGCAAGTGTCCCCGGGGGTTTTTTGCCTTCCTCTGCAGCACTGAGCACGGCCCCGTGCCAGGGCTCCTTTGGGCCGTTTTGGCTAGGTGCCTGCTGCTCCTGCTTCACGAAGGTGGCCCTCGTGCCCCGCATGCGGGGGGAGGACGCTTTCTGGACTCCCAGGGCGGACGCCCAGGGTGGCCCCCGGGGGTTGCTTCTTCTCCTGCGTAGCACTGAGCGCAGCCCCTTGTCAGGGCTCCTCTGGGCCCTTTGGGCTCAGTTCTTGCCCGCCGCTCTTGCACCTGCGAGGCGCCCCTCGTGCCCTGGCGCTCCCTGGCTTTTTGCCCATTGCAGGTTTGGAGCAGGAGCGAGCTCTGCTCTTGCCTTGGCTCCGTTTCCCGAGGTGTCCTTGCTTGTGCAAAACAGCCTGTGCTTGGAAGGGCTGCAGGCTTGCTGCACCATGCGGAGCTGCTGCTTTTCAGCTCTCCCTGCATGCGATGCAAGCGCAGGGCAGGCAGGAGAGCGCTTTTCATGCCTCCCTGGCCAAGCAGCACAGCGGAGCAAGTTTTGGAAGGCAAAAGGGGTGCTTGTCATCGACACGTGTCCTACTTGTGAAAATAGCCCAGGGCAGCACACCCCTCCTCTTCTTCTGCTTTTCGGTGTGTGGTCGGTCCCCATCCTCCTTCTTCAAGTTCTTCTGCACTGTTGAGAACCGAGGGACTGCTTGGCCTGTCTTCCTGCTGCTCCTTTCTGCAGCTTTCCTTTGCCAGACTGCAAGGGATGCTTTTTCAAACTAAACTAAAGAACACATCAGCCTGCTCCTGGCTGCACATGCGCATTGTGTTCATGCTTGTGAGCCTCGGCTCTGAAAGAGATTCAGCAAAATAGCCTAAAAGAGCCTAAACCAAAATAAGATCAAATAAAATGATAAAATGATAAAATAATAAAAGAACAAACCAAAATAACAACGCGTAAAGCAAGGTCAAATAAAATAAGATAAACCAACATAAAATAAAATCATAAGAAATAACCCCAAAGAAAATAGAATCAAATCAAATCCATAACATCACAGGAAAGAAACGAAACTAAACTAACATAAACCAACAGAACAAGACAGAAAATAAAATACAGTAAAATAAAGTCAAATCAAGTGAAATCAAATCCTCTTTCTACTTGTATCCTTTTTGATTTGTGTCCTCGAAAGTGTTTCTGGAGCTGTAAACCCCCTGGCATTTCAGGCAAACAGTGGTCTCCTTGTTATTCGCCTCATCGTGAGTGCAGGGAATAGAACACAAGTGAAGAGAAGGGTTGAGTTGGAAGGGACCTGCAGTGATCCTTCCGGACTCTCTAGCTGAGGTGAAGACGACCAGCAGGAGCAAGGCAAAGGCTGAGAGGGCTGCCGTTACTTTCCGGAAAGGTATTGAGGGTGAAGGCCAAGGGAGGAGAAAAGCTCTTGAGTGCAAGGAAAAAGATGGTCAAGAAGAGAAAAGGATTTGGGACTTCTTTCCCAGAAGAAGACCTCAGCATAAGCAGGGGAGTAGCAAATGTGCCTTGGTGCATGGGTCAGGAACGGCGAGGCCATCCTGCACGTGCTCTCCGTCTCTGCCCAGTTCACGCCGAGGGAAGCAAAAGCCTTGCTTTCACCTCTGGCATCCCCGCAACCAAAGGAATGCAGATGGGACAAACAGCCTTGACGACGTAGTCTGAATGTCCAGATGTATTTAGCGGGACGCCCAGCAGCTGTGCCCAGGGCATGGCCAGCAAGGGCAGGGACAGCCCCCGAGCCTCCTGGGCCCAGGGACTGCCTCGGGGCCAGCAGCCCAAAGGCCTTCCTGGGAAGGATGCTGGGCGGAGGGCCGGCGGGCGGGGCTGCGCAGGGGGGGCCCCGTCACCCCCGTGTCACGGTGCCAGCACCCGGCAACGCAGCAGTCACCATGCCCCGGGGCAGCATAAAAGGGAGCACGCTCCCGCGTCGCGCTGCCATAGCTGGCCTGCGGGCAGCGCCAAGACGTGCGAGAGGAAGTCCTTGAGGAGGCGGTGGAATTACTTGGCGAGGGCTGAGGAAGGAAGGCCGGTGGAGGCTCGACGAGGCTGCTGGAGACGAGAAGAAGCCCCAACAGCTGGAGGTTGGCGAGGCTGGCTGGCCTTTTCAGCTGGCTAGCAGTGGCAAGAGCAAGGGAATGCCTTCTTGAGGAGCACTGCAGAGCTCGCCATCCTCATCCCCTGCGGAGCCAGTGTCAGCAGCCGTGAGGAATGGGATGCAGAGATGTTGGCGGGGGTGCCGGTGCTTTGGAGCAGCCGCTGGTGCCTTGCCAGGCGCCGGAAGGATCGTTGTCCCCCAGATGGATCAGGCCGGGGGCGTTTTGCCCCTCTGGGAAGGCCCTGAGGTGGCAGCAGGTGGAGGGAGAATCGGGGTTGGGCATCTCCTGGGAGGCGTGAGCAGCCTGCGGGCCGAGGAGGCAGGTCTTGCTCACGTGCTGAGGGAATAGCCCATGGCCGGCGACGCTGGGGTCAGGAAGGAATTTTGCCCCGGGGCAGATTGGCTCTGGTGCCCGGGGGTTTTTTGCCTTCCTCTGCAGCATTGAGCATGAGCACTTGTCAGGGCTCCTCTGGGCCATTTTGGCTGGGTTACTGCCTGTTGCTCATGCACCACGAAGGTGGCCTCTCGTGGCCTGCAGCTGCGGGGAGGAAGGCTTTTTTCCCCCCACGGTGGGCTAGCAAGTGTCCCCGGGGGTTTTTTGCCTTCCTCTGCAGCACTGAGCACGGCCCCTTGCCAGGGCTCCTTTGGGCCGTTTTGGCTAGGTGCCTGCTGCTCCTGCTTCACGAAGCTGGCCCTCGTGCCCCGCATGCGGGGGGAGGACGCTTTCTGGACTCCCAGGGCGGACGCCCAGGGTGGCCCCCGGGGGTTGCTTCTTCTCCTGCGTAGCATTGGGCGCAGCCCCTTGTCAGGGCTCCTCTGGGCCCTTTGAGCTCAGTTCTTGCCCGCCGCTCTTGCACCTGCGAGGCGCCCCTCGTGCCCTGGCGCTCCCTGGCTTTTTGCCCATTGCAGGTTTGGAGCAGGAGCGAGCTCTGCTCTTGCCTTGGCTCCGTTTCCCGAGGTGTCCTTGCTTGTGCAAAACAGCCTGTGCTTGGAAGGGCTGCAGGCTTGCTGCACCATGCGGAGCTGCTGCTTTTCAGCTCTCCCTGCATGCGATGCAAGCGCAGGGCAGGCAGGAGAGCGCTTTTCATGCCTCCCTGGCCAAGCAGCACAGCGGAGCAAGTTTTGGAAGGCAAAAGGGGTGCTTGTCATCGACACGTGTCCTACTTGTGAAAATAGCCCAGGGCAGCACACCCCTCCTCTTCTTCTGCTTTTCGGTGTGTGGTCGGTCCCCATCCTCCTTCTTCAAGTTCTTCTGCACTGTTGAGAACCGAGGGACTGCTTGGCCTGTCTTCCTGCTGCTCCTTTCTGCAGCTTTCCTTTGCCAGACTGCAAGGGATGCTTTTTCAAACTAAACTAAAGAACACATCAGCCTGCTCCTGGCTGCACATGCGCATTGTGTTCATGCTTGTGAGCCTCGGCTCTGAAAGAGATTCAGCAAAATAGCCTAAAAGAGCCTAAACCAAAATAAGATCAAATAAAATGATAAAATGATAAAATAATAAAAGAACAAACCAAAATAACAACGCGTAAAGCAAGGTCAAATAAAATAAGATAAACCAACATAAAATAAAATCATAAGAAATAACCCCAAAGAAAATAGAATCAAATCAAATCCATAACATCACAGGAAAGAAACGAAACTAAACTAACATAAACCAACAGAACAAGACAGAAAATAAAATACAGTAAAATAAAGTCAAATCAAGTGAAATCAAATCCTCTTTCTACTTGTATCCTTTTTGATTTGTGTCCTCGAAAGTGTTTCTGGAGCTGTAAACCCCCTGGCATTTCAGGCAAACAGTGGTCTCCTTGTTATTCGCCTCATCGTGAGTGCAGGGAATAGAACACAAGTGAAGAGAAGGGTTGAGTTGGAAGGGACCTGCAGCGATCCTTCCGGACTCTCTAGCTGAGGTGAAGACGACCAGCAGGAGCAAGGCAAAGGCTGAGAGGGCTGCCGTTACTTTCCGGAAAGGTATTGAGGGTGAAGGCCAAGGGAGGAGAAAAGCTCTTGAGTGCAAGGAAAAAGATGGTCAAGAAGAGAAAAGGATTTGGGACTTCTTTCCCAGAAGAAGACCTCAGCATAAGCAGGGGAGTAGCAAATGTGCCTTGGTGCATGGGTCAGGAACGGCGAGGCCATCCTGCACGTGCTCTCCGTCTCTGCCCAGTTCACGCCGAGGGAAGCAAAAGCCTTGCTTTCACCTCTGGCATCCCCACAACCAAAGGAATGCAGATGGGACAAACAGCCTTGACGACGTAGTCTGAATGTCCAGATGTATTTAGCGGGACGCCCAGCAGCTGTGCCCAGGGCATGGCCAGCAAGGGCAGGGACAGCCCCCGAGCCTCCTGGGCCCAGGGACTGCCTCGGGGCCAGCAGCCCAAAGGCCTTCCTGGGAAGGATGCTGGGCGGAGGGCCGGCGGGCGGGGCTGCGCAGGGGGGGCCCCGTCACCCCCGTGTCACGGTGCCAGCACCCGGCAACGCAGCAGTCACCATGCCCCGGGGCAGCATAAAAGGGAGCACGCTCCCGCGTCGCGCTGCCATAGCTGGCCTGGGGGCAGCGCCAAGACGTGCGAGAGGAAGTCCTTGAGGAGGCGGTGGAATTACTTGGCGAGGGCTGAGGAAGGAAGGCCGGTGGAGGCTCGACGAGGCTGCTGGAGACGAGAAGAAGCCCCAACAGCTGGAGGTTGGCGAGGCTGGCTGGCCTTTTCAGCTGGCTAGCAGTGGCAAGAGCAAGGGAATGCCTTCTTGAGGAGCACTGCAGAGCTCGCCATCCTCATCCCTTGCGGAGCCAGTGTCAGCAGCCGTGAGGAATGGGATGCAGAGATGTTGGCGGGGGTGCCGGTGCTTTGGAGCAGCCGCTGGTGCCTTGCCAGGCGCCGGAAGGATCGTTGTCCCCCAGATGGATCAGGCCGGGGGCGTTTTGCCCCTCTGGGAAGGCCCTGAGGTGGCAGCAGGTGGAGGGAGAATCGGGGTTGGGCATCTCCTGGGAGGCGTGAGCAGCCTGCGGGCCGAGGAGGCAGGTCTTGCTCACGTGCTGAGGGAATAGCCCATGGCCGGCGACGCTGGGGTCAGGAAGGAATTTTCCCCCGGGGCAGAGTGGCTGTGGTGCCCGGGGGTTTTTTGCCTTCCTCTGCAGCATTGAGCATGAGCACTTGTCAGGGCTCCTCTGGGCCATTTTGGCTGGGTTACTGCCTGTTGCTCATGCACCACGAAGGTGGCCTCTCGTGGCCTGCAGCTGCGGGGAGGAAGGCTTTTTTCCCCCCACGGTGGGCTAGCAAGTGTCCCCGGGGGTTTTTTGCCTTCCTCTGCAACACTGAGCACAGCCCCTTGCCAGGGCTCCTTTGGGCCGTTTTGGCTAGGTGCCTGCTGCTCCTGCTTCACGAAGCTGGCCCTCGTGCCCCGCATGCGGGGGGAGGACGCTTTCTGGACTCCCAGGGCGGACGCCCAGGGTGGCCCCCGGGGGTTGCTTCTTCTCCTGCGTAGCATTGGGCGCAGCCCCTTGTCAGGGCTCCTCTGGGCCCTTTGGGCTCAGTTCTTGCCCGCTGCTCTTGCACCTGCGAGGCGCCCCTCGTGCCCTGGCGCTCCCTGGCTTTTTGCCCATTGCAGGTTTGGAGCAGGAGCGAGCTCTGCTCTTGCCTTGGCTCCGTTTCCCGAGGTGTCCTTGCTTGTGCAAAACAGCCTGTGCTTGGAAGGGCTGCAGGCTTGCTGCACCATGCGGAGCTGCAGCTTTTCAGCTCTCCCTGCATGCGATGCAAGCGCAGGGCAGGCAGGAGAGCGCTTTTCATGCCTCCCTGGCCAAGCAGCACAGCGGAGCAAGTTTTGGAAGGCAAAAGGGGTGCTTGTCATCGACACGTGTCCTACTTGTGAAAATAGCCCAGGGCAGCACACCCCTCCTCTTCTTCTGCTTTTCGGTGTGTGGTCGGTCCCCATCCTCCTTCTTCAAGTTCTTCTGCACTGTTGAGAACCGAGGGACTGCTTGGCCTGTCTTCCTGCTGCTCCTTTCTGCAGCTTTCCTTTGCCAGACTGCAAGGGATGCTTTTTCAAACTAAACTAAAGAACACATCAGCCTGCTCCTGGCTGCACATGCGCATTGTGTTAATGCTTGTGAGCCTCGGCTCTGAAAGAGATTCAGCAAAATAGCCTAAAAGAGCCTAAACCAAAATAAGATCAAATAAAATGATAAAATGATAAAATAATAAAAGAACAAAGCAAAATAAAAACGCGTAAAGCAAGGTCAAATAAAATAAGATAAACCAACATAAAATAAAATCATAAGAAATAACCCCAAAGAAAATAGAATCAAATCAAATCCATAACATCACAGGAAAGAAACGAAACTAAACTAACATAAACCAACAGAACAAGACAGAAAATAAAATACAGTAAAATAAAGTCAAATCAAGTGAAATCAAATCCTCTTTCTACTTGTATCCTTTTTGATTTGTGTCCTCGAAAGTGTTTCTGGAGCTGTAAACCCCCTGGCATTTCAGGCAAACAGTGGTCTCCTTGTTATTCGCCTCATCGTGAGTGCAGGGAATAGAACACAAGTGAAGAGAAGAGAAGGGTTGAGTTGGAAGGGACCTG
This sequence comes from Platalea leucorodia, assembly GCF_965183815.1. Classification (NCBI taxonomy): domain Eukaryota; kingdom Metazoa; phylum Chordata; class Aves; order Pelecaniformes; family Threskiornithidae; genus Platalea; species Platalea leucorodia. Next base: position 67,516 of record NW_028121432.1, on the reverse strand, counting down.
CAGCGATCCTTCCGGACTCTCTAGCTGAGGGGAAGACGACTAGCAGGAGCAAGGCAAAGGCTGAGAGGGCTGCCGTCACTTTCCGGAAAGGGATTGAGGGTGAAGGCCAAGGGAGGAGAAAAGCTCTTGAGTGCAAGGAAAAAGATGGTCAAGAAGAGAAAAGGATTTGGGACTTCTTTCCCAGAAGAAGACCTCAGCATAAGCAGGGGAGTAGCAAATGTGCCTTGGTGCATGGGTCAGGAACGGCGAGGCCATCCTGCACGTGCTCTCCGTCTCTGCCCAGTTCACGCAGAGGGAAGCAAAAGCCTTGCTTTCACCTCTGGCATCCCCGCAACCAAAGGAATGCAGATGGGACAAACAGCCTTGACGACGTAGTCTGAATGTCCAGATGTATTTAGCGGGACGCCCAGCAGCTGTGCCCAGGGCATGGCCAGCAAGGGCAGGGACAGCCCCCGAGCCTCCTGGGCCCAGGGACTGCCTCGGGGCCAGCAGCCTAAAGGCCTTCCTGGGAAGGATGCTGGGCGGAGGGCCGGTGGGCGGGGCTGCGCAGGGGGGGCCCCGTCACCCCCGTGTCACGGTGCCAGCACCCGGCAACGCAGCAGTCACCATGCCCCGGGGCAGCATAAAAGGGAGCACGCTCCCGCGTCGCGCTGCCATAGCTGGCCTGGGGGCAGCGCCAAGACGTGCGAGAGGAAGTCCTTGAGGAGGCGGTGGAATTACTTGGCGAGGGCTGAGGAAGGAAGGCCGGTGGAGGCTCGACGAGGCTGCTGGAGACGAGAAGAAGCCCCAACAGCTGGAGGTTGGCGAGGCTGGCTGGCCTTTTCAGCTGGCTAGCAGTGGCAAGAGCAAGGGAATGCCTTCTTGAGGAGCACTGCAGAGCTCGCCATCCTCATCCCTTGCGGAGCCAGTGTCAGCAGCCGTGAGGAATGGGATGCAGAGATGTTGGCGGGGGTGCCGGTGCTTTGGAGCAGCCGCTGGTGCCTTGCCAGGCGCCGGAAGGATCGTTGTCCCCCAGATGGATGAGGCCGGGGGCGTTTTGCCCCTCTGGGAAGGCCCTGAGGTGGCAGCAGGTGGAGGGAGAATCGGGGTTGGGCATCTCCTGGGAGGCGTGAGCAGCCTGCGGGCCGAGGAGGCAGGTCTTGCTCACGTGCTCAGGGAATAGCCCATGGCCGGCGACGCTGGGGTCAGGAAGGAATTTTGCCCCGGGGCAGATTGGCTCTGGTGCCCGGGGGTTTTTTGCCTTCCTCTGCAGCATTGAGCATGAGCACTTGTCAGGGCTCCTCTGGGCCATTTTGGCTGGGTTACTGCCTGTTGCTCATGCACCACGAAGGTGGCCTCTCGTGGCCTGCAGCTGCGGGGAGGAAGGCTTTTTTCCCCCCACGGTGGGCTAGCAAGTGTCCCCGGGGGTTTTTTGCCTTCCTCTGCAACACTGAGCACAGCCCCTTGCCAGGGCTCCTTTGGGCCGTTTTGGCTAGGTGCCTGCTGCTCCTGCTTCACGAAGCTGGCCCTCGTGCCCCGCATGCGGGGGGAGGACGCTTTCTGGACTCCCAGGGCGGACGCCCAGGGTGGCCCCCGGGGGTTGCTTCTTCTCCTGCGTAGCATTGGGCGCAGCCCCTTGTCAGGGCTCCTCTGGGCCCTTTGGGCTCAGTTCTTGCCCGCTGCTCTTGCACCTGCGAGGCGCCCCTCGTGCCCTGGCGCTCCCTGGCTTTTTGCCCATTGCAGGTTTGGAGCAGGAGCGAGCTCTGCTCTTGCCTTGGCTCCGTTTCCCGAGGTGTCCTTGCTTGTGCAAAACAGCCTGTGCTTGGAAGGGCTGCAGGCTTGCTGCACCATGCGGAGCTGCAGCTTTTCAGCTCTCCCTGCATGCGATGCAAGCGCAGGGCAGGCAGGAGAGCGCTTTTCATGCCTCCCTGGCCAAGCAGCACAGCGGAGCAAGTTTTGGAAGGCAAAAGGGGTGCTTGTCATCGACACGTGTCCTACTTGTGAAAATAGCCCAGGGCAGCACACCCCTCCTCTTCTTCTGCTTTTCGGTGTGTGGTCGGTCCCCATCCTCCTTCTTCAAGTTCTTCTGCACTGTTGAGAACCGAGGGACTGCTTGGCCTGTCTTCCTGCTGCTCCTTTCTGCAGCTTTCCTTTGCCAGACTGCAAGGGATGCTTTTTCAAACTAAAGTAAAGGACACATCAGCCTGCTCCTGGCTGCACATGCGCATTGTGTTAATGCTTGTGAGCCTCGGCTCTGAAAGAGATTCAGCAAAATAGCCTAAAAGAGCCTAAACCAAAATAAGATCAAATAAAATGATAAAATGATAAAATAATAAAAGAACAAAGCAAAATAAAAACGCGTAAAGCAAGGTCCAATAAAATAAGATAAACCAACATAAAATAAAATCATAAGAAATAACCCCAAAGAAAATAGAATCAAATCAAATCCATAACATCACAGGAAAGAAACGAAACTAAACTAACATAAACCAACAGAACAAGACAGAAAATAAAATACAGTAAAATAAAGTCAAATCAAGTGAAATCAAATCCTCTTTCTACTTGTATCCTTTTTGATTTGTGTCCTCGAAAGTGTTTCTGGAGCTGTAAACCCCCTGGCATTTCAGGCAAACAGTGGTCTCCTTGTTATTCGCCTCATCGTGAGTGCAGGGAATAGAACACAAGTGAAGAGAAGAGAAGGGTTGAGTTGGAAGGGACCTGCAGCGATCCTTCCGGACTCTCTAGCTGAGGGGAAGACGACTAGCAGGAGCAAGGCAAAGGCTGAGAGGGCTGCCGTCACTTTCCGGAAAGGGATTGAGGGTGAAGGCCAAGGGAGGAGAAAAGCTCTTGAGTGCAAGGAAAAAGATGGTCAAGAAGAGAAAAGGATTTGGGACTTCTTTCCCAGAAGAAGACCTCAGCATAAGCAGGGGAGTAGCAAATGTGCCTTGGTGCATGGGTCAGGAACGGCGAGGCCATCCTGCACGTGCTCTCCGTCTCTGCCCAGTTCACGCAGAGGGAAGCAAAAGCCTTGCTTTCACCTCTGGCATCCCCGCAACCAAAGGAATGCAGATGGGACAAACAGCCTTGACGACGTAGTCTGAATGTCCAGATGTATTTAGCGGGATGCCCAGCAGCTGTGCCCAGGGCATGGCCAGCAAGGGCAGGGACAGCCCCCGAGCCTCCTGGGCCCAGGGACTGCCTCGGGGCCAGCAGCCTAAAGGCCTTCCTGGGAAGGATGCTGGGCGGAGGGCCGGTGGGCGGGGCTGCGCAGGGGGGGCCCCGTCACCCCCGTGTCACGGTGCCAGCACCCGGCAACGCAGCAGTCACCATGCCCCGGGGCAGCATAAAAGGGAGCACGCTCCCGCGTCGCGCTGCCATAGCTGGCCTGGGGGCAGCGCCAAGACGTGCGAGAGGAAGTCCTTGAGGAGGCGGTGGAATTACTTGGCGAGGGCTGAGGAAGGAAGGCCGGTGGAGGCTCGACGAGGCTGCTGGAGACGAGAAGAAGCCCCAACAGCTGGAGGTTGGCGAGGCTGGCTGGCCTTTTCAGCTGGCTAGCAGTGGCAAGAGCAAGGGAATGCCTTCTTGAGGAGCACTGCAGAGCTCGCCATCCTCATCCCTTGCGGAGCCAGTGTCAGCAGCCGTGAGGAATGGGATGCAGAGATGTTGGCGGGGGTGCCGGTGCTTTGGAGCAGCCGCTGGTGCCTTGCCAGGCGCCGGAAGGATCGTTGTCCCCCAGATGGATCAGGCCGGGGGCGTTTTGCCCCTCTGGGAAGGCCCTGAGGTGGCAGCAGGTGGAGGGAGAATCGGGGTTGGGCATCTCCTGGGAGGCGTGAGCAGCCTGCGGGCCGAGGAGGCAGGTCTTGCTCACGTGCTGAGGGAATAGCCCATGGCCGGCGACGCTGGGGTCAGGAAGGAATTTTGCCCCGGGGCAGATTGGCTCTGGTGCCCGGGGGTTTTTTGCCTTCCTCTGCAGCATTGAGCATGAGCACTTGTCAGGGCTCCTCTGGGCCATTTTGGCTGGGTTACTGCCTGTTGCTCATGCACCACGAAGGTGGCCTCTCGTGGCCTGCAGCTGCGGGGAGGAAGGCTTTTTTCCCCCCACGGTGGGCTAGCAAGTGTCCCCGGGGGTTTTTTGCCTTCCTCTGCAACACTGAGCACAGCCCCTTGCCAGGGCTCCTTTGGGCCGTTTTGGCTAGGTGCCTGCTGCTCCTGCTTCACGAAGCTGGCCCTCGTGCCCCGCATGCGGGGGGAGGACGCTTTCTGGACTCCCAGGGCGGACGCCCAGGGTGGCCCCCGGGGGTTGCTTCTTCTCCGGCGTAGCATTGGGCGCAGCCCCTTGTCAGGGCTCCTCTGGGCCCTTTGGGCTCAGTTCTTGCCCGCTGCTCTTGCACCTGCGAGGCGCCCCTCGTGCCCTGGCGCTCCCTGGCTCTTTTGCCCATTGCAGGTTTGGAGCAGGAGCGAGCTCTGCTCTTGCCTTGGCTCCGTTTCCCGAGGTGTCCTTGCTTGTGCAAAACAGCCTGTGCTTGGAAGGGCTGCAGGCTTGCTGCACCATGCGGAGCTGCAGCTTTTCAGCTCTCCCTGCATGCGATGCAAGCGCAGGGCAGGCAGGAGAGCGCTTTTCATGCCTCCCTGGCCAAGCAGCACAGCGGAGCAAGTTTTGGAAGGCAAAAGGGGTGCTTGTCATCGACACGTGTCCTACTTGTGAAAATAGCCCAGGGCAGCACACCCCTCCTCTTCTTCTGCTTTTCGGTGTGTGGTCGGTCCCCATCCTCCTTCTTCAAGTTCTTCTGCACTGTTGAGAACCGAGGGACTGCTTGGCCTGTCTTCCTGCTGCTCCTTTCTGCAGCTTTCCTTTGCCAGACTGCAAGGGATGCTTTTTCAAACTAAACTAAAGAACACATCAGCCTGCTCCTGGCTGCACATGCGCATTGTGTTCATGCTTGTGAGCCTCGGCTCTGAAAGAGATTCAGCAAAATAGCCTAAAAGAGCCTAAACCAAAATAAGATCAAATAAAATGATAAAATGATAAAATAATAAAAGAACAAAGCAAAATAAAAACGCGTAAAGCAAGGTCCAATAAAATAAGATAAACCAACATAAAATAAAATCATAAGAAATAACCCCAAAGAAAATAGAATCAAATCAAATCCGTAACATCACAGGAAAGAAACGAAACTAAACTAACATAAACCAACAGAACAAGACAGAAAATAAAATACAGTAAAATAAAGTCAAATCAAGTGAAATCAAATCCTCTTTCTACTTGTATCCTTTTTGATTTGTGTCCTCGAAAGTGTTTCTGGAGCTGTAAACCCCCTGGCATTTCAGGCAAACAGTGGTCTCCTTGTTATTCGCCTCATCGTGAGTGCAGGGAATAGAACACAAGTGAAGAGAAGAGAAGGGTTGAGTTGGAAGGGACCTGCAGCGATCCTTCCGGACTCTCTAGCTGAGGTGAAGACGACCAGCAGGAGCAAGGCAAAGGCTGAGAGGGCTGCCGTCACTTTCCGGAAAGGGATTGAGGGTGAAGGCCAAGGGAGGAGAAAAGCTCTTGAGTGCAAGGAAAAAGATGGTCAAGAAGAGAAAAGGATTTGGGACTTCTTTCCCAGAAGAAGACCTCAGCATAGGCAGGGGAGTAGCAAATGTGCCTTGGTGCATGGGTCAGGAACGGCGAGGCCATCCTGCACGTGCTCTCCGTCTCTGCCCAGTTCACGCCGAGGGAAGCAAAAGCCTTGCTTTCACCTCTGGCATCCCCACAACCAAAGGAATGCAGATGGGACAAACAGCCTTGACGACGTAGTCTGAATGTCCAGATGTATTTAGCGGGACGCCCAGCAGCTGTGCCCAGGGCATGGCCAGCAAGGGCAGGGACAGCCCCCGAGCCTCCTGGGCCCAGGGACTGCCTCGGGGCCAGCAGCCCAAAGGCCTTCCTGGGAAGGATGCTGGGCGGAGGGCCGGCGGGCGGGGCTGCGCAGGGGGGGCCCCGTCACCCCCGTGTCACGGTGCCAGCACCCGGCAACGCAGCAGTCACCATGCCCCGGGGCAGCATAAAAGGGAGCACGCTCCCGCGTCGCGCTGCCATAGCTGGCCTGCGGGCAGCGCCAAGACGTGCGAGAGGAAGTCCTTGAGGAGGCGGTGGAATTACTTGGCGAGGGCTGAGGAAGGAAGGCCGGTGGAGGCTCGACGAGGCTGCTGGAGACGAGAAGAAGCCCCAACAGCTGGAGGTTGGCGAGGCTGGCTGGCCTTTTCAGCTGGCTAGCAGTGGCAAGAGCAAGGGAATGCCTTCTTGAGGAGCCCTGCAGAGCTCGCCATCCTCATCCCTTGCGGAGCCAGTGTCAGCAGCCGTGAGGAATGGGATGCAGAGATGTTGGCGGGGGTGCCGGTGCTTTGGAGCAGCCGCTGGTGCCTTGCCAGGCGCCGGAAGGATCGTTGTCCCCCAGATGGATCAGGCCGGGGGCGTTTTGCCCCTCTGGGAAGGCCCTGAGGTGGCAGCAGGTGGAGGGAGAATCGGGGTTGGGCATCTCCTGGGAGGCGTGAGCAGCCTGCGGGCCGAGGAGGCAGGTCTTGCTCACGTGCTGAGGGAATAGCCCATGGCCGGCGACGCTGGGGTCAGGAAGGAATTTTCCCCCGGGGCAGATTGGCTCTGGTGCCCGGGGGTTTTTTGCCTTCCTCTGCAGCATTGAGCATGAGCACTTGTCAGGGCTCCTCTGGGCCATTTTGGCTGGGTTACTGCCTGTTGCTCATGCACCACGAAGGTGGCCTCTCGTGGCCTGCAGCTGCGGGGAGGAAGGCTTTTTTCCCCCCACGGTGGGCTAGCAAGTGTCCCCGGGGGTTTTTTGCCTTCCTCTGCAGCACTGAGCACGGCCCCTTGCCAGGGCTCCTTTGGGCCGTTTTGGCTAGGTGCCTGCTGCTCCTGCTCCACGAAGCTGGCCCTCGTGCCCCGCATGCGGGGGGAGGACGCTTTCTGGACTCCCAGGGCGGACGCCCAGGGTGGCCCCCGGGGGTTGCTTCTTCTCCTCCGTAGCATTGAGCGCAGCCCCTTGTCAGGGCTCCTCTGGGCCCTTTGGGCTCAGTTCTTGCCCGCTGCTCTTGCACCTGCGAGGCGCCCCTCGTGCCCTGGCGCTCCCTGGCTCTTTTGCCCATTGCAGGTTTGGAGCAGGAGCGAGCTCTGCTCTTGCCTTGGCTCCGTTTCCCGAGGTGTCCTTGCTTGTGCAAAACAGCCTGTGCTTGGAAGGGCTGCAGGCTTGCTGCACCATGCGGAGCTGCAGCTTTTCAGCTCCCCCTGCATGCGATGCAAGCGCAGGGCAGGCAGGAGAGCGCTTTTCATGCCTCCCTGGCCAAGCAGCACAGCGGAGCAAGTTTTGGAAGGCAAAAGGGGTGCTTGTCATCGACACGTGTCCTACTTGTGAAAATAGCCCAGGGCAGCACACCCCTCCTCTTCTTCTGCTTTTCGGTGTGTGGTCGGTCCCCATCCTCCTTCTTCAAGTTCTTCTGCACTGTTGAGAACCGAGGGACTGCTTGGCCTGTCTTCCTGCTGCTCCTTTCTGCAGCTTTCCTTTGCCAGACTGCAAGGGATGCTTTTTCAAACTAAACTAAAGAACACATCAGCCTGCTCCTGGCTGCACATGCGCATTGTGTTAATGCTTGTGAGCCTCGGCTCTGAAAGAGATTCAGCAAAATAGCCTAAAAGAGCCTAAACCAAAATAAGATCAAATAAAATGATAAAATGATAAAATAATAAAAGAACAAAGCAAAATAAAAACGCGTAAAGCAAGGTCAAATAAAATAAGATAAACCAACATAAAATAAAATCATAAGAAATAACCCCAAAGAAAATAGAATCAAATCAAATCCATAACATCACAGGAAAGAAAGGAAACTAAACTAACATAAACCAACAGAACAAGACAGAAAATAAAATACAGTAAAATAAAGTCAAATCAAGTGAAATCAAATCCTCTTTCTACTTGTATCCTTTTTGATTTGTGTCCTCGAAAGTGTTTCTGGAGCTGTAAACCCCCTGGCATTTCAGGCAAACAGTGGTCTCCTTGTTATTCGCCTCATCGTGAGTGCAGGGAATAGAACACAAGTGAAGAGAAGAGAAGGGTTGAGTTGGAAGGGACCTGCAGCGATCCTTCCGGACTCTCTAGCTGAGGTGAAGACGACCAGCAGGAGCAAGGCAAAGGCTGAGAGGGCTGCCGTCACTTTCCGGAAAGGGATTGAGGGTGAAGGCCAAGGGAGGAGAAAAGCTCTTGAGTGCAAGGAAAAAGATGGTCAAGAAGAGAAAAGGATTTGGGACTTCTTTCCCAGAAGAAGACCTCAGCATAAGCAGGGGAGTAGCAAATGTGCCTTGGTGCATGGGTCAGGAACGGCGAGGCCATCCTGCACGTGCTCTCCGTCTCTGCCCAGTTCACGCCGAGGGAAGCAAAAGCCTTGCTTTCACCTCTGGCATCCCCACAACCAAAGGAATGCAGATGGGACAAACAGCCTTGACGACGTAGTCTGAATGTCCAGATGTATTTAGCGGGACGCCCAGCAGCTGTGCCCAGGGCATGGCCAGCAAGGGCAGGGACAGCCCCCGAGCCTCCTGGGCCCAGGGGCTGCCTCGGGGCCAGCAGCCCAAAGGCCTTCCTGGGAAGGATGCTGGGCGGAGGGCCGGCGGGCGGGGCTGCGCAGGGGGGGCCCCGTCACCCCCGTGTCACAGTGCCAGCACCCGGCAACGCAGCAGTCACCATGCCCCGGGGCAGCATAAAAGGGAGCACGCTCCCGCGTCGCGCTGCCATAGCTGGCCTGCGGGCAGCGCCAAGACGTGCGAGAGGAAGTCCTTGAGGAGGCGGTGGAATTACTTGGCGAGGGCTGAGGAAGGAAGGCCGGTGGAGGCTCGACGAGGCTGCTGGAGACGAGAAGAAGCCCCAACAGCTGGAGGTTGGTGAGGCTGGCTGGCCTTTTCAGCTGGCTAGCAGTGGCAAGAGCAAGGGAATGCCTTCTTGAGGAGCCCTGCAGAGCTCGCCATCCTCATCCCTTGCGGAGCCAGTGTCAGCAGCCGTGAGGAATGGGATGCAGAGATGTTGGCGGGGGTGCCGGTGCTTTGGAGCAGCCGCTGGTGCCTTGCCAGGCGCCGGAAGGATCGTTGTCCCCCAGATGGATGAGGCCGGGGGCGTTTTGCCCCTCTGGGAAGGCCCTGAGGTGGCAGCAGGTGGAGGGAGAATCGGGGTTGGGCATCTCCTGGGAGGTGTGAGCAGCCTGCGGGCCGAGGAGGCAGGTCTTGCTCACGTGCTGAGGGAATAGCCCGTGGCCGGCGACGCTGGGGTCAGGAAGGAATTTTGCCCCGGGGCAGATTGGCTCTGGTGCCCGGGGGTTTTTTGCCTTCCTCTGCAGCATTGAGCATGAGCACTTGTCAGGGCTCCTCTGGGCCATTTTGGCTGGGTTACTGCCTGTTGCTCATGCACCACGAAGGTGGCCTCTCGTGGCCTGCAGCTGCGGGGAGGAAGGCTTTTTTCCCCCCACGGTGGGCTAGCAAGTGTCCCCGGGGGTTTTTTGCCTTCCTCTGCAGCACTGAGCACAGCCCCTTGCCAGGGCTCCTTTGGGCCGTTTTGGCTAGGTGCCTGCTGCTCCTGCTTCACGAAGGTGGCCCTCGTGCCCCGCATGCGGGGGGAGGACGCTTTCTGGACTCCCAGGGCGGACGCCCAGGGTGGCCCCCGGGGGTTGCTTCTTCTCCTGCGTAGCATTGGGCGCAGCCCCTTGTCAGGGCTCCTCTGGGCCCTTTGGGCTCAGTTCTTGCCCGCTGCTCTTGCACCTGCGAGGCACCCCTCGTGCCCTGGCGCTCCCTGGCTTTTTGCCCATTGCAGGTTTGGAGCAGGAGCGAGCTCTGCTCTTGCCTTGGCTCCGTTTCCCGAGGTGTCCTTGCTTGTGCAAAACAGCCTGTGCTTGGAAGGGCTGCAGGCTTGCTGCACCATGCGGAGCTGCTGCTTTTCAGCTCTCCCTGCATGCGATGCAAGCGCAGGGCAGGCAGGAGAGCGCTTTTCATGCCTCCCTGGCCAAGCAGCACAGCGGAGCAAGTTTTGGAAGGCAAAAGGGGTGCTTGTCATCGACACGTGTCCTACTTGTGAAAATAGCCCAGGGCACCACACCCCTCCTCTTCTTCTGCTTTTCGGTGTGTGGTCGGTCCCCATCCTCCTTCTTCAAGTTCTTCTGCACTGTTGAGAACCGAGGGACTGCTTGGCCTGTCTTCCTGCTGCTCCTTTCTGCAGCTTTCCTTTGCCAGACTGCAAGGGATGCTTTTTCAAACTAAAGTAAAGGACACATCAGCCTGCTCCTGGCTGCACATGCGCATTGTGTTAATGCTTGTGAGCCTCGGCTCTGAAAGAGATTCAGCAAAATAGCCTAAAAGAGCCTAAACCAAAATAAGATCAAATAAAATGATAAAATGATAAAATAATAAAAGAACAAACCAAAATAACAACGCGTAAAGCAAGGTCAAATAAAATAAGATAAACCAACATAAAATAAAATAATAAGAAATAACCCCAAAGAAAATAGAATCAAATCAAATCCAATAACATCACAGGAAAGAAACGAAACTAAACTAACATAAACCAACAGAACAAGACAGAAAATAAAATACAGTAAAATAAAGTCAAATCAAGTGAAATCAAATCCTCTTTCTACTTGTATCCTTTTTGATTTGTGTCCTCGAAAGTGTTTCTGGAGCTGTAAACCCCCTGGCATTTCAGGCAAACAGTGGTCTCCTTGTTATTCGCCTCATCGTGAGTGCAGGGAATAGAACACAAGTGAAGAGAAGAGAAGGGTTGAGTTGGAAGGGACCTGCAGCGATCCTTCCGGACTCTCTAGCTGAGGGGAAGACGACTAGCAGGAGCAAGGCAAAGGCTGAGAGGGCTGCCGTCACTTTCCGGAAAGGGATTGAGGGTGAAGGCCAAGGGAGGAGAAAAGCTCTTGAGTGCAAGGAAAAAGATGGTCAAGAAGAGAAAAGGATTTGGGACTTCTTTCCCAGAAGAAGACCTCAGCATAAGCAGGGGAGTAGCAAATGTGCCTTGGTGCATGGGTCAGGAACGGCGAGGCCATCCTGCACGTGCTCTCCGTCTCTGCCCAGTTCACGCCGAGGGAAGCAAAAGCCTTGCTTTCACCTCTGGCATCCCCACAACCAAAGGAATGCAGATGGGACAAACAGCCTTGACGACGTAGTCTGAATGTCCAGATGTATTTAGGGGGACGCCCAGCAGCTGTGCCCAGGGCATGGCCAGCAAGGGCAGGGACAGCCCCTGAGCCTCCTGGGCCCAGGGACTGCCTCGGGGCCAGCAGCCCAAAGGCCTTCCTGGGAAGGATGCTGGGCGGAGGGCCGGCGGGCGGGGCTGCGCAGGGGGGGCCCCGTCACCCCCGTGTCACAGTGCCAGCACCCGGCAACGCAGCAGTCACCATGCCCCGGGGCAGCATAAAAGGGAGCACGCTCCCGCGTCGCGCTGCCATAGCTGGCCTGCGGGCAGCGCCAAGACGTGCGAGAGGAAGTCCTTGAGGAGGCGGTGGAATTACTTGGCGAGGGCTGAGGGAGGAAGGCCGGTGGAGGCTCGACGAGGCTGCTGGAGACGAGAAGAACCCCCAACAGCTGGAGGTTGGCGAGGCTGGCTGGCCTTTTCAGCTGGCTAGCAGTGGCAAGAGCAAGGGAATGCCTTCCTGAGGAGCCCTGCAGAGCTCGCCATCCTCATCCCTTGCGGAGCCAGTGTCAGCAGCCGTGAGGAATGGGATGCAGAGATGTTGGCGGGGGTGCCGGTGCTTTGGAGCAGCCGCTGGTGCCTTGCCAGGCGCTGGAAGGATCGTTGTCCCCCAGATGGATCAGGCCGGGGGGCGTTTTGCCCCTCTGGGAAGGCCCTGAGGTGGCAGCAGGTGGAGGGAGAATCGGGGTTGGGCATCTCCTGGGAGGTGTGAGCAGCCTGCGGGCCGAGGAGGCAGGTCTTGCTCACGTGCTGAGGGAATAGCCCGTGGCCGGCGACGCTGGGGTCAGGAAGGAATTTTGCCCCGGGGCAGATTGGCTCTGGTGCCCGGGGGTTTTTTGCCTTCCTCTGCAGCATTGAGCATGAGCACTTGTCAGGGCTCCTCTGGGCCATTTTGGCTGGGTTACTGCCTGTTGCTCATGCACCACGAAGGTGGCCTCTCGTGGCCTGCAGCTGCGGGGAGGAAGGCTTTTTTCCCCCCACGGTGGGCTAGCAAGTGTCCCCGGGGGTTTTTTGCCTTCCTCTGCAGCACTGAGCACAGCCCCTTGCCAGGGCTCCTTTGGGCCGTTTTGGCTAGGTGCCTGCTGCTCCTGCTTCACGAAGGTGGCCCTCGTGCCCCGCATGCGGGGGGAGGACGCTTTCTGGACTCCCAGGGCGGACGCCCAGGGTGGCCCCCGGGGGTTGCTTCTTCTCCTGCGTAGCACTGAGCGCAGCCCCTTGTCAGGGCTCCTCTGGGCCCTTTGGGCTCAGTTCTTGCCCGCCGCTCTTGCACCTGCGAGGCGCCCCTCGTGCCCTGGCGCTCCCTGGCTTTTTGCCCATTGCAGGTTTGGAGCAGGAGCGAGCTCTGCTCTTGCCTTGGCTCCGTTTCCCGAGGTGTCCTTGCTTGTGCAAAACAGCCTGTGCTTGGAAGGGCTGCAGGCTTGCTGCACCATGCGGAGCTGCTGCTTTTCAGCTCTCCCTGCATGCGATGCAAGCGCAGGGCAGGCAGGAGAGCGCTTTTCATGCCTCCCTGGCCAAGCAGCACAGCGGAGCAAGTTTTGGAAGGCAAAAGGGGTGCTTGTCATCGACACGTGTCCTACTTGTGAAAATAGCCCAGGGCACCACACCCCTCCTCTTCTGCTGCTTTTCGGTGTGTGGTCGGTCCCCATCCTCCTTCTTCAAGTTCTTCTGCACTGTTGAGAACCGAGGGACTGCTTGGCCTGTCTTCCTGCTGCTCCTTTCTGCAGCTTTCCTTTGCAAGACTGCAAGGGATGCTTTTTCAAACTAAACTAAAGAACACATCAGCCTGCTCCTGGCTGCACATGCGCATTGTGTTAATGCTTGTGAGCCTCGGCTCTGAAAGAGATTCAGCAAAATAGCCTAAAAGAGCCTAAACCAAAATAAGATCAAATAAAATGATAAAATGATAAAATAATAAAAGAACAAACCAAAATAACAACGCGTAAAGCAAGGTCCAATAAAATAAGATAAACCAACATAAAATAAAATCATAAGAAATAACCCCAAAGAAAATAGAATCAAATCAAATCCAATAACATCACAGGAAAGAAACGAAACTAAACTAACATAAACCAACAGAACAAGACAGAAAATAAAATACAGTAAAATAAAGTCAAATCAAGTGAAATCAAATCCTCTTTCTACTTGTATCCTTTTTGATTTGTGTCCTCGAAAGTGTTTCTGGAGCTGTAAACCCCCTGGCATTTCAGGCAAACAGTGGTCTCCTTGTTATTCGCCTCATCGTGAGTGCAGGGAATAGAACACAAGTGAAGAGAAGAGAAGGGTTGAGTTGGAAGGGACCTGCAGCGATCCTTCCGGACTCTCTAGCTGAGGGGAAGACGACTAGCAGGAGCAAGGCAAAGGCTGAGAGGGCTGCCGTCACTTTCCGGAAAGGTATTGAGGGTGAAGGCCAAGGGAGGAGAAAAGCTCTTGAGTGCAAGGAAAAAGATGGTCAAGAAGAGAAAAGGATTTGGGACTTCTTTCCCAGAAGAAGACCTCAGCATAAGCAGGGGAGTAGCAAATGTGCCTTGGTGCATGGGTCAGGAACGGCGAGGCCATCCTGCACGTGCTCTCCGTCTCTGCCCAGTTCACGCCGAGGGAAGCAAAAGCCTTGCTTTCACCTCTGGCATCCCCACAACCAAAGGAATGCAGATGGGACAAACAGCCTTGACGACGTAGTCTGAATGTCCAGATGTATTTAGGGGGACGCCCAGCAGCTGTGCCCAGGGCATGGCCAGCAAGGGCAGGGACAGCCCCCGAGCCTCCTGGGCCCAGGGACTGCCTCGGGGCCAGCAGCCCAAAGGCCTTCCTGGGAAGGATGCTGGGCGGAGGGCCGGCGGGCGGGGCTGCGCAGGGGGGGCCCCGTCACCCCCGTGTCACAGTGCCAGCACCCGGCAACGCAGCAGTCACCATGCCCCGGGGCAGCATAAAAGGGAGCACGCTCCCGCGTCGCGCTGCCATAGCTGGCCTGCGGGCAGCGCCAAGACGTGCGAGAGGAAGTCCTTGAGGAGGCGGTGGAATTACTTGGCGAGGGCTGAGGGAGGAAGGCTGGTGGAGGCTCGACGAGGCTGCTGGAGACGAGAAGAAGCCCCAACAGCTGGAGGTTGGCGAGGCTGGCTGGCCTTTTCAGCTGGCTAGCAGTGGCAAGAGCAAGGGAATGCCTTCTTGAGGAGCCCTGCAGAGCTCGCCATCCTCATCCCTTGCGGAGCCAGTGTCAGCAGCCGTGAGGAATGGGATGCAGAGATGTTGGCGGGGGTGCCGGTGCTTTGGAGCAGCCGCTGGTGCCTTGCCAGGCGCTGGAAGGATCGTTGTCCCCCAGATGGATCAGGCCGGGGGGCGTTTTGCCCCTCTGGGAAGGCCCTGAGGTGGCAGCAGGTGGAGGGAGAATCGGGGTTGGGCATCTCCTGGGAGGCGTGAGCAGCCTGCGGGCCGAGGAGGCAGGTCTTGCTCACGTGCTGAGGGAATAGCCCGTGGCCGGCGACGCTGGGGTCAGGAAGGAATTTTGCCCCGGGGCAGATTGGCTCTGGTGCCCGGGGGTTTTTTGCCTTCCTCTGCAGCATTGAGCATGAGCACTTGTCAGGGCTCCTCTGGGCCATTTTGGCTGGGTTACTGCCTGTTGCTCATGCACCACGAAGGTGGCCTCTCGTGGCCTGCAGCTGCGGGGAGGAAGGCTTTTTTCCCCCCACGGTGGGCTAGCAAGTGTCCCCGGGGGTTTTTTGCCTTCCTCTGCAGCACTGAGCACAGCCCCTTGCCAGGGCTCCTTTGGGCCGTTTTGGCTAGGTGCCTGCTGCTCCTGCTTCACGAAGGTGGCCCTCGTGCCCCGCATGCGGGGGGAGGACGCTTTCTGGACTCCCAGGGCGGACGCCCAGGGTGGCCCCCGGGGGTTGCTTCTTCTCCTGCGTAGCACTGAGCGCAGCCCCTTGTCAGGGCTCCTCTGGGCCCTTTGGGCTCAGTTCTTGCCCGCCGCTCTTGCACCTGCGAGGCGCCCCTCGTGCCCTGGCGCTCCCTGGCTTTTTGCCCATTGCAGGTTTGGAGCAGGAGCGAGCTCTGCTCTTGCCTTGGCTCCGTTTCCCGAGGTGTCCTTGCTTGTGCAAAACAGCCTGTGCTTGGAAGGGCTGCAGGCTTGCTGCACCATGCGGAGCTGCTGCTTTTCAGCTCTCCCTGCATGCGATGCAAGCGCAGGGCAGGCAGGAGAGCGCTTTTCATGCCTCCCTGGCCAAGCAGCACAGCGGAGCAAGTTTTGGAAGGCAAAAGGGGTGCTTGTCATCGACACGTGTCCTACTTGTGAAAATAGCCCAGGGCACCACACCCCTCCTCTTCTTCTGCTTTTCGGTGTGTGGTCGGTCCCCATCCTCCTTCTTCAAGTTCTTCTGCACTGTTGAGAACCGAGGGACTGCTTGGCCTGTCTTCCTGCTGCTCCTTTCTGCAGCTTTCCTTTGCCAGACTGCAAGGGATGCTTTTTCAAACTAAACTAAAGAACACATCAGCCTGCTCCTGGCTGCACATGCGCATTGTGTTAATGCTTGTGAGCCTCGGCTCTGAAAGAGATTCAGCAAAATAGCCTAAAAGAGCCTAAACCAAAATAAGATCAAATAAAATGATAAAATGATAAAATAATAAAAGAACAAACCAAAATAACAACGCGTAAAGCAAGGTCCAATAAAATAAGATAAACCAACATAAAATAAAATCATAAGAAATAACCCCAAAGAAAATAGAATCAAATCAAATCCAATAACATCACAGGAAAGAAACGAAACTAAACTAACATAAACCAACAGAACAAGACAGAAAATAAAATACAGTAAAATAAAGTCAAATCAAGTGAAATCAAATCCTCTTTCTACTTGTATCCTTTTTGATTTGTGTCCTCGAAAGTGTTTCTGGAGCTGTAAACCCCCTGGCATTTCAGGCAAACAGTGGTCTCCTTGTTATTCGCCTCATCGTGAGTGCAGGGAATAGAACACAAGTGAAGAGAAGAGAAGGGTTGAGTTGGAAGGGACCTGCAGCGATCCTTCCGGACTCTCTAGCTGAGGGGAAGACGACTAGCAGGAGCAAGGCAAAGGCTGAGAGGGCTGCCGTCACTTTCCGGAAAGGGATTGAGGGTGAAGGCCAAGGGAGGAGAAAAGCTCTTGAGTGCAAGGAAAAAGATGGTCAAGAAGAGAAAAGGATTTGGGACTTCTTTCCCAGAAGAAGACCTCAGCATAAGCAGGGGAGTAGCAAATGTGCCTTGGTGCATGGGTCAGGAACGGCGAGGCCATCCTGCACGTGCTCTCCGTCTCTGCCCAGTTCACGCCGAGGGAAGCAAAAGCCTTGCTTTCACCTCTGGCATCCCCACAACCAAAGGAATGCAGATGGGACAAACAGCCTTGACGACGTAGTCTGAATGTCCAGATGTATTTAGGGGGACGCCCAGCAGCTGTGCCCAGGGCATGGCCAGCAAGGGCAGGGACAGCCCCCGAGCCTCCTGGGCCCAGGGACTGCCTCGGGGCCAGCAGCCCAAAGGCCTTCCTGGGAAGGATGCTGGGCGGAGGGCCGGCGGGCGGGGCTGCGCAGGGGGGGCCCCGTCACCCCCGTGTCACAGTGCCAGCACCCGGCAATGCAGCAGTCACCATGCCCCGGGGCAGCATAAAAGGGAGCACGCTCCCGCGTCGCGCTGCCATAGCTGGCCTGCGGGCAGCGCCAAGACGTGCGAGAGGAAGTCCTTGAGGAGGCGGTGGAATTACTTGGCGAGGGCTGAGGGAGGAAGGCCGGTGGAGGCTCGACGAGGCTGCTGGAGACGAGAAGAACCCCCAACAGCTGGAGGTTGGTGAGGCTGGCTGGCCTTTTCAGCTGGCTAGCAGTGGCAAGAGCAAGGGAATGCCTTCTTGAGGAGCCCTGCAGAGCTCGCCATCCTCATCCCTTGCGGAGCCAGTGTCAGCAGCCGTGAGGAATGGGATGCAGAGATGTTGGCGGGGGTGCCGGTGCTTTGGAGCAGCCGCTGGTGCCTTGCCAGGCGCCGGAAGGATCGTTGTCCCCCAGATGGATCAGGCCGGGGGCGTTTTGCCCCTCTGGGAAGGCCCTGAGGTGGCAGCAGGTGGAGGGAGAATCGGGGTTGGGCATCTCCTGGGAGGCGTGAGCAGCCTGCGGGCCGAGGAGGCAGGTCTTGCTCACGTGCTCAGGGAATAGCCCATGGCCGGCGACGCTGGGGTCAGGAAGGAATTTTGCCCCGGGGCAGATTGGCTCTGGTGCCCGGGGGTTTTTTGCCTTCCTCTGCAGCATTGAGCATGAGCACTTGTCAGGGCTCCTCTGGGCCATTTTGGCTGGGTTACTGCCTGTTGCTCATGCACCACGAAGGTGGCCTCTCGTGGCCTGCAGCTGCGGGGAGGAAGGCTTTTTTCCCCCCACGGTGGGCTAGCAAGTGTCCCCGGGGGTTTTTTGCCTTCCTCTGCAGCACTGAGCACAGCCCCTTGCCAGGGCTCCTTTGGGCCGTTTTGGCTAGGTGCCTGCTGCTCCTGCTTCACGAAGGTGGCCCTCGTGCCCCGCATGCGGGGGGAGGACGCTTTCTGGACTCCCAGGGCGGACGCCCAGGGTGGCCCCCGGGGGTTGCTTCTTCTCCTGCGTAGCACTGAGCGCAGCCCCTTGTCAGGGCTCCTCTGGGCCCTTTGGGCTCAGTTCTTGCCCGCCGCTCTTGCACCTGCGAGGCGCCCCTCGTGCCCTGGCGCTCCCTGGCTTTTTGCCCATTGCAGGTTTGGAGCAGGAGCGAGCTCTGCTCTTGCCTTGGCTCCGTTTCCCGAGGTGTCGTTGCTTGTGCAAAACAGCCTGTGCTTGGAAGGGCTGCAGGCTTGCTGCACCATGCGGAGCTGCTGCTTTTCAGCTCTCCCTGCATGCGATGCAAGCGCAGGGCAGGCAGGAGAGCGCTTTTCATGCCTCCCTGGCCAAGCAGCACAGCGGAGCAAGTTTTGGAAGGCAAAAGGGGTGCTTGTCATCGACACGTGTCCTACTTGTGAAAATAGCCCAGGGCAGCACACCCCTCCTCTTCTTCTGCTTTTCGGTGTGTGGTCGGTCCCCATCCTCCTTCTTCAAGTTCTTCTGCACTGTTGAGAACCGAGGGACTGCTTGGCCTGTCTTCCTGCTGCTCCTTTCTGCAGCTTTCCTTTGCCAGACTGCAAGGGATGCTTTTTCAAACTAAAGTAAAGGACACATCAGCCTGCTCCTGGCTGCACATGCGCATTGTGTTAATGCTTGTGAGCCTCGGCTCTGAAAGAGATTCAGCAAAATAGCCTAAAAGAGCCTAAACCAAAATAAGATCAAATAAAATGATAAAATGATAAAATAATAAAAGAACAAAGCAAAATAAAAACGCGTAAAGCAAGGTCCAATAAAATAAGATAAACCAACATAAAATAAAATCATAAGAAATAACCCCAAAGAAAATAGAATCAAATCAAATCCATAACATCACAGGAAAGAAACGAAACTAAACTAACATAAACCAACAGAACAAGACAGAAAATAAAATACAGTAAAATAAAGTCAAATCAAGTGAAATCAAATCCTCTTTCTACTTGTATCCTTTTTGATTTGTGTCCTCGAAAGTGTTTCTGGAGCTGTAAACCCCCTGGCATTTCAGGCAAACAGTGGTCTCCTTGTTATTCGCCTCATCGTGAGTGCAGGGAATAGAACACAAGTGAAGAGAAGAGAAGGGTTGAGTTGGAAGGGACCTGCAGCGATCCTTCCGGACTCTCTAGCTGAGGTGAAGACGACTAGCAGGAGCAAGGCAAAGGCTGAGAGGGCTGCCGTCACTTTCCGGAAAGGGATTGAGGGTGAAGGCCAAGGGAGGAGAAAAGCTCTTGAGTGCAAGGAAAAAGATGGTCAAGAAGAGAAAAGGATTTGGGACTTCTTTCCCAGAAGAAGACCTCAGCATAAGCAGGGGAGTAGCAAATGTGCCTTGGTGCATGGGTCAGGAACGGCGAGGCCATCCTGCACGTGCTCTCCGTCTCTGCCCAGTTCACGCCGAGGGAAGCAAAAGCCTTGCTTTCACCTCTGGCATCCCCACAACCAAAGGAATGCAGATGGGACAAACAGCCTTGACGACGTAGTCTGAATGTCCAGATGTATTTAGGGGGACGCCCAGCAGCTGTGCCCAGGGCATGGCCAGCAAGGGCAGGGACAGCCCCCGAGCCTCCTGGGCCCAGGGACTGCCTCGGGGCCAGCAGCCCAAAGGCCTTCCTGGGAAGGATGCTGGGCGGAGGGCCGGCGGGCGGGGCTGCGCAGGGGGGGCCCCGTCACCCCCGTGTCACAGTGCCAGCACCCGGCAACGCAGCAGTCACCATGCCCCGGGGCAGCATAAAAGGGAGCACGCTCCCGCGTCGCGCTGCCATAGCTGGCCTGCGGGCAGCACCAAGACGTGCGAGAGGAAGTCCTTGAGGAGGCGGTGGAATTACTTGGCGAGGGCTGAGGGAGGAAGGCCGGTGGAGGCTCGACGAGGCTGCTGGAGACGAGAAGAAGCCCCAACAGCTGGAGGTTGGCGAGGCTGGCTGGCCTTTTCAGCTGGCTAGCAGTGGCAAGAGCAAGGGAATGCCTTCTTGAGGAGCCCTGCAGAGCTCGCCATCCTCATCCCTTGCGGAGCCAGTGTCAGCAGCCGTGAGGAATGGGATGCAGAGATGTTGGCGGGGGTGCCGGTGCTTTGGAGCAGCCGCTGGTGCCTTGCCAGGCGCCGGAAGGATCGTTGTCCCCCAGATGGATCAGGCCGGGGGCGTTTTGCCCCTCTGGGAAGGCCCTGAGGTGGCAGCAGGTGGAGGGAGAATCGGGGTTGGGCATCTCCTGGGAGGCGTGAGCAGCCTGCGGGCCGAGGAGGCAGGTCTTGCTCACGTGCTGAGGGAATAGCCCGTGGCCGGCGACGCTGGGGTCAGGAAGGAATTTTCCCCCGGGGCAGATTGGCTCTGGTGCCCGGGGGTTTTTTGCCTTCCTCTGCAGCATTGAGCATGAGCACTTGTCAGGGCTCCTCTGGGCCATTTTGGCTGGGTTACTGCCTGTTGCTCATGCACCACGAAGGTGGCCTCTCGTGGCCTGCAGCTGCGGGGAGGAAGGCTTTTTTCCCCCCACGGTGGGCTAGCAAGTGTCCCCGGGGGTTTTTTGCCCTCCTCTGCAGCACTGAGCACGGCCCCGTGCCAGGGCTCCTTTGGGCCGTTTTGGCTAGGTGCCTGCTGCTCCTGCTCCACGAAGCTGGCCCTCGTGCCCCGCATGCGGGGGGAGGACGCTTTCTAGACTCCCAGGGCGGACGCCCAGGGTGGCCCCCGGGGGTTGCTTCTTCTCCTGCGTAGCATTGAGCGCAGCCCCTTGTCAGGGCTCCTCTGGGCCCTTTGGGCTCAGTTCTTGCCCGCTGCTCTTGCACCTGCGAGGCGCCCCTCGTGCCCTGGCGCTCCCTGGCTTTTTGCCCATTGCAGGTTTGGAGCAGGAGCGAGCTCTGCTCTTGCCTTGGCTCCGTTTCCCGAGGTGTCCTTGCTTGTGCAAAACAGCCTGTGCTTGGAAGGGCTGCAGGCTTGCTGCACCATGCGGAGCTGCTGCTTTTCAGCTCTCCCTGCATGCGATGCAAGCGCAGGGCAGGCAGGAGAGCGCTTTTCATGCCTCCCTGGCCAAGCAGCACAGCGGAGCAAGTTTTGGAAGGCAAAAGGGGTGCTTGTCATCGACACGTGTCCTACTTGTGAAAATAGCCCAGGGCAGCACACCCCTCCTCTTCTTCTGCTTTTCGGTGTGTGGTCGGTCCCCATCCTCCTTCTTCAAGTTCTTCTGCACTGTTGAGAACCGAGGGACTGCTTGGCCTGTCTTCCTGCTGCTCCTTTCTGCAGCTTTCCTTTGCCAGACTGCAAGGGATGCTTTTTCAAACTAAACTAAAGGACACATCAGCCTGCTCCTGGCTGCACATGCGCATTGTGTTAATGCTTGTGAGCCTCGGCTCTGAAAGAGATTCAGCAAAATAGCCTAAAAGAGCCTAAACCAAAATAAGATCAAATAAAATGATAAAATGATAAAATAATAAAAGAACAAAGCAAAATAAAAACGCGTAAAGCAAGGTCCAATAAAATAAGATAAACCAACATAAAATAAAATCATAAGAAATAACCCCAAAGAAAATAGAATCAAATCAAATCCATAACATCACAGGAAAGAAACGAAACTAAACTAACATAAACCAACAGAACAAGACAGAAAATAAAATACAGTAAAATAAAGTCAAATCAAGTGAAATCAAATCCTCTTTCTACTTGTATCCTTTTTGATTTGTGTCCTCGAAAGTGTTTCTGGAGCTGTAAACCCCCTGGCATTTCAGGCAAACAGTGGTCTCCTTGTTATTCGCCTCATCGTGAGTGCAGGGAATAGAACACAAGTGAAGAGAAGAGAAGGGTTGAGTTGGAAGGGACCTGCAGCGATCCTTCCGGACTCTCTAGCTGAGGTGAAGACGACTAGCAGGAGCAAGGCAAAGGCTGAGAGGGCTGCCGTCACTTTCCGGAAAGGGATTGAGGGTGAAGGCCAAGGGAGGAGAAAAGCTCTTGAGTGCAAGGAAAAAGATGGTCAAGAAGAGAAAAGGATTTGGGACTTCTTTCCCAGAAGAAGACCTCAGCATAAGCAGGGGAGTAGCAAATGTGCCTTGGTGCATGGGTCAGGAACGGCGAGGCCATCCTGCACGTGCTCTCCGTCTCTGCCCAGTTCACGCCGAGGGAAGCAAAAGCCTTGCTTTCACCTCTGGCATCCCCACAACCAAAGGAATGCAGATGGGACAAACAGCCTTGACGACGTAGTCTGAATGTCCAGATGTATTTAGGGGGACGCCCAGCAGCTGTGCCCAGGGCATGGCCAGCAAGGGCAGGGACAGCCCCCGAGCCTCCTGGGCCCAGGGACTGCCTCGGGGCCAGCAGCCCAAAGGCCTTCCTGGGAAGGATGCTGGGCGGAGGGCCGGCGGGCGGGGCTGCGCAGGGGGGGCCCCGTCACCCCCGTGTCACAGTGCCAGCACCCGGCAATGCAGCAGTCACCATGCCCCGGGGCAGCATAAAAGGGAGCACGCTCCCGCGTCGCGCTGCCATAGCTGGCCTGCGGGCAGCGCCAAGACGTGCGAGAGGAAGTCCTTGAGGAGGCGGTGGAATTACTTGGCGAGGGCTGAGGGAGGAAGGCCGGTGGAGGCTCGACGAGGCTGCTGGAGACGAGAAGAACCCCCAACAGCTGGAGGTTGGTGAGGCTGGCTGGCCTTTTCAGCTGGCTAGCAGTGGCAAGAGCAAGGGAATGCCTTCTTGAGGAGCCCTGCAGAGCTCGCCATCCTCATCCCTTGCGGAGCCAGTGTCAGCAGCCGTGAGGAATGGGATGCAGAGATGTTGGCGGGGGTGCCGGTGCTTTGGAGCAGCCGCTGGTGCCTTGCCAGGCGCCGGAAGGATCGTTGTCCCCCAGATGGATCAGGCCGGGGGCGTTTTGCCCCTCTGGGAAGGCCCTGAGGTGGCAGCAGGTGGAGGGAGAATCGGGGTTGGGCATCTCCTGGGAGGCGTGAGCAGCCTGCGGGCCGAGGAGGCAGGTCTTGCTCACGTGCTCAGGGAATAGCCCGTGGCCGGCGACGCTGGGGTCAGGAAGGAATTTTGCCCCGGGGCAGATTGGCTCTGGTGCCCGGGGGTTTTTTGCCTTCCTCTGCAGCATTGAGCATGAGCACTTGTCAGGGCTCCTCTGGGCCATTTTGGCTGGGTTACTGCCTGTTGCTCATGCACCACGAAGGTGGCCTCTCGTGGCCTGCAGCTGCGGGGAGGAAGGCTTTTTTCCCCCCACGGTGGGCTAGCAAGTGTCCCCGGGGGTTTTTTGCCTTCCTCTGCAGCACTGAGCACAGCCCCTTGCCAGGGCTCCTTTGGGCCGTTTTGGCTAGGTGCCTGCTGCTCCTGCTTCACGAAGGTGGCCCTCGTGCCCCGCATGCGGGGGGAGGACGCTTTCTGGACTCCCAGGGCGGACGCCCAGGGTGGCCCCCGGGGGTTGCTTCTTCTCCTGCGTAGCACTGAGCGCAGCCCCTTGTCAGGGCTCCTCTGGGCCCTTTGGGCTCAGTTCTTGCCCGCCGCTCTTGCACCTGCGAGGCGCCCCTCGTGCCCTGGCGCTCCCTGGCTTTTTGCCCATTGCAGGTTTGGAGCAGGAGCGAGCTCTGCTCTTGCCTTGGCTCCGTTTCCCGAGGTGTCCTTGCTTGTGCAAAACAGCCTGTGCTTGGAAGGGCTGCAGGCTTGCTGCACCATGCGGAGCTGCTGCTTTTCAGCTCTCCCTGCATGCGATGCAAGCGCAGGGCAGGCAGGAGAGCGCTTTTCATGCCTCCCTGGCCAAGCAGCACAGCGGAGCAAGTTTTGGAAGGCAAAAGGGGTGCTTGTCATCGACACGTGTCCTACTTGTGAAAATAGCCCAGGGCAGCACACCCCTCCTCTTCTTCTGCTTTTCGGTGTGTGGTCGGTCCCCATCCTCCTTCTTCAAGTTCTTCTGCACTGTTGAGAACCGAGGGACTGCTTGGCCTGTCTTCCTGCTGCTCCTTTCTGCAGCTTTCCTTTGCCAGACTGCAAGGGATGCTTTTTCAAACTAAAGTAAAGGACACATCAGCCTGCTCCTGGCTGCACATGCGCATTGTGTTAATGCTTGTGAGCCTCGGCTCTGAAAGAGATTCAGCAAAATAGCCTAAAAGAGCCTAAACCAAAATAAGATCAAATAAAATGATAAAATGATAAAATAATAAAAGAACAAAGCAAAATAAAAACGCGTAAAGCAAGGTCCAATAAAATAAGATAAACCAACATAAAATAAAATCATAAGAAATAACCCCAAAGAAAATAGAATCAAATCAAATCCATAACATCACAGGAAAGAAACGAAACTAAACTAACATAAACCAACAGAACAAGACAGAAAATAAAATACAGTAAAATAAAGTCAAATCAAGTGAAATCAAATCCTCTTTCTACTTGTATCCTTTTTGATTTGTGTCCTCGAAAGTGTTTCTGGAGCTGTAAACCCCCTGGCATTTCAGGCAAACAGTGGTCTCCTTGTTATTCGCCTCATCGTGAGTGCAGGGAATAGAACACAAGTGAAGAGAAGAGAAGGGTTGAGTTGGAAGGGACCTGCAGCGATCCTTCCGGACTCTCTAGCTGAGGTGAAGACGACTAGCAGGAGCAAGGCAAAGGCTGAGAGGGCTGCCGTCACTTTCCGGAAAGGGATTGAGGGTGAAGGCCAAGGGAGGAGAAAAGCTCTTGAGTGCAAGGAAAAAGATGGTCAAGAAGAGAAAAGGATTTGGGACTTCTTTCCCAGAAGAAGACCTCAGCATAAGCAGGGGAGTAGCAAATGTGCCTTGGTGCATGGGTCAGGAACGGCGAGGCCATCCTGCACGTGCTCTCCGTCTCTGCCCAGTTCACGCCGAGGGAAGCAAAAGCCTTGCTTTCACCTCTGGCATCCCCACAACCAAAGGAATGCAGATGGGACAAACAGCCTTGACGACGTAGTCTGAATGTCCAGATGTATTTAGGGGGACGCCCAGCAGCTGTGCCCAGGGCATGGCCAGCAAGGGCAGGGACAGCCCCCGAGCCTCCTGGGCCCAGGGACTGCCTCGGGGCCAGCAGCCCAAAGGCCTTCCTGGGAAGGATGCTGGGCGGAGGGCCGGCGGGCGGGGCTGCGCAGGGGGGGCCCCGTCACCCCCGTGTCACAGTGCCAGCACCCGGCAACGCAGCAGTCACCATGCCCCGGGGCAGCATAAAAGGGAGCACGCTCCCGCGTCGCGCTGCCATAGCTGGCCTGCGGGCAGCACCAAGACGTGCGAGAGGAAGTCCTTGAGGAGGCGGTGGAATTACTTGGCGAGGGCTGAGGGAGGAAGGCCGGTGGAGGCTCGACGAGGCTGCTGGAGACGAGAAGAAGCCCCAACAGCTGGAGGTTGGTGAGGCTGGCTGGCCTTTTCAGCTGGCTAGCAGTGGCAAGAGCAAGGGAATGCCTTCTTGAGGAGCCCTGCAGAGCTCGCCATCCTCATCCCTTGCGGAGCCAGTGTCAGCAGCCGTGAGGAATGGGATGCAGAGATGTTGGCGGGGGTGCCGGTGCTTTGGAGCAGCCGCTGGTGCCTTGCCAGGCGCCGGAAGGATCGTTGTCCCCCAGATGGATCAGGCCGGGGGCGTTTTGCCCCTCTGGGAAGGCCCTGAGGTGGCAGCAGGTGGAGGGAGAATCGGGGTTGGGCATCTCCTGGGAGGCGTGAGCAGCCTGCGGGCCGAGGAGGCAGGTCTTGCTCACGTGCTCAGGGAATAGCCCGTGGCCGGCGACGCTGGGGTCAGGAAGGAATTTTCCCCCGGGGCAGATTGGCTCTGGTGCCCGGGGGTTTTTTGCCTTCCTCTGCAGCATTGAGCATGAGCACTTGTCAGGGCTCCTCTGGGCCATTTTGGCTGGGTTACTGCCTGTTGCTCATGCACCACGAAGGTGGCCTCTCGTGGCCTGCAGCTGCGGGGAGGAAGGCTTTTTTCCCCCCACGGTGGGCTAGCAAGTGTCCCCGGGGGTTTTTTGCCCTCCTCTGCAGCACTGAGCACGGCCCCGTGCCAGGGCTCCTTTGGGCCGTTTTGGCTAGGTGCCTGCTGCTCCTGCTCCACGAAGCTGGCCCTCGTGCCCCGCATGCGGGGGGAGGACGCTTTCTAGACTCCCAGGGCGGACGCCCAGGGTGGCCCCCGGGGGTTGCTTCTTCTCCTGCGTAGCATTGAGCGCAGCCCCTTGTCAGGGCTCCTCTGGGCCCTTTGGGCTCAGTTCTTGCCCGCTGCTCTTGCACCTGCGAGGCGCCCCTCGTGCCCTGGCGCTCCCTGGCTTTTTGCCCATTGCAGGTTTGGAGCAGGAGCGAGCTCTGCTCTTGCCTTGGCTCCGTTTCCCGAGGTGTCCTTGCTTGTGCAAAACAGCCTGTGCTTGGAAGGGCTGCAGGCTTGCTGCACCATGCGGAGCTGCTGCTTTTCAGCTCTCCCTGCATGCGATGCAAGCGCAGGGCAGGCAGGAGAGCGCTTTTCATGCCTCCCTGGCCAAGCAGCACAGCGGAGCAAGTTTTGGAAGGCAAAAGGGGTGCTTGTCATCGACATGTGTCCTACTTGTGAAAATAGCCCAGGGCAGCACACCCCTCCTCTTCTTCTGCTTTTCGGTGTGTGGTCGGTCCCCATCCTCCTTCTTCAAGTTCTTCTGCACTGTTGAGAACCGAGGGACTGCTTGGCCTGTCTTCCTGCTGCTCCTTTCTGCAGCTTTCCTTTGCCAGACTGCAAGGGATGCTTTTTCAAACTAAAGTAAAGGACACATCAGCCTGCTCCTGGCTGCACATGCGCATTGTGTTAATGCTTGTGAGCCTCGGCTCTGAAAGAGATTCAGCAAAATAGCCTAAAAGAGCCTAAACCAAAATAAGATCAAATAAAATGATAAAATGATAAAATAATAAAAGAACAAAGCAAAATAAAAACGCGTAAAGCAAGGTCCAATAAAATAAGATAAACCAACATAAAATAAAATCATAAGAAATAACCCCAAAGAAAATAGAATCAAATCAAATCCATAACATCACAGGAAAGAAACGAAACTAAACTAACATAAACCAACAGAACAAGACAGAAAATAAAATACAGTAAAATAAAGTCAAATCAAGTGAAATCAAATCCTCTTTCTACTTGTATCCTTTTTGATTTGTGTCCTCGAAAGTGTTTCTGGAGCTGTAAACCCCCTGGCATTTCAGGCAAACAGTGGTCTCCTTGTTATTCGCCTCATCGTGAGTGCAGGGAATAGAACACAAGTGAAGAGAAGAGAAGGGTTGAGTTGGAAGGGACCTGCAGCGATCCTTCCGGACTCTCTAGCTGAGGTGAAGACGACTAGCAGGAGCAAGGCAAAGGCTGAGAGGGCTGCCGTCACTTTCCGGAAAGGGATTGAGGGTGAAGGCCAAGGGAGGAGAAAAGCTCTTGAGTGCAAGGAAAAAGATGGTCAAGAAGAGAAAAGGATTTGGGACTTCTTTCCCAGAAGAAGACCTCAGCATAAGCAGGGGAGTAGCAAATGTGCCTTGGTGCATGGGTCAGGAACGGCGAGGCCATCCTGCACGTGCTCTCCGTCTCTGCCCAGTTCACGCCGAGGGAAGCAAAAGCCTTGCTTTCACCTCTGGCATCCCCACAACCAAAGGAATGCAGATGGGACAAACAGCCTTGACGACGTAGTCTGAATGTCCAGATGTATTTAGGGGGACGCCCAGCAGCTGTGCCCAGGGCATGGCCAGCAAGGGCAGGGACAGCCCCCGAGCCTCCTGGGCCCAGGGACTGCCTCGGGGCCAGCAGCCCAAAGGCCTTCCTGGGAAGGATGCTGGGCGGAGGGCCGGCGGGCGGGGCTGCGCAGGGGGGGCCCCGTCACCCCCGTGTCACAGTGCCAGCACCCGGCAACGCAGCAGTCACCATGCCCCGGGGCAGCATAAAAGGGAGCACGCTCCCGCGTCGCGCTGCCATAGCTGGCCTGCGGGCAGCACCAAGACGTGCGAGAGGAAGTCCTTGAGGAGGCGGTGGAATTACTTGGCGAGGGCTGAGGGAGGAAGGCCGGTGGAGGCTCGACGAGGCTGCTGGAGACGAGAAGAAGCCCCAACAGCTGGAGGTTGGTGAGGCTGGCTGGCCTTTTCAGCTGGCTAGCAGTGGCAAGAGCAAGGGAATGCCTTCTTGAGGAGCCCTGCAGAGCTCGCCATCCTCATCCCTTGCGGAGCCAGTGTCAGCAGCCGTGAGGAATGGGATGCAGAGATGTTGGCGGGGGTGCCGGTGCTTTGGAGCAGCCGCTGGTGCCTTGCCAGGCGCCGGAAGGATCGTTGTCCCCCAGATGGATCAGGCCGGGGGCGTTTTGCCCCTCTGGGAAGGCCCTGAGGTGGCAGCAGGTGGAGGGAGAATCGGGGTTGGGCATCTCCTGGGAGGCGTGAGCAGCCTGCGGGCCGAGGAGGCAGGTCTTGCTCACGTGCTCAGGGAATAGCCCGTGGCCGGCGACGCTGGGGTCAGGAAGGAATTTTCCCCCGGGGCAGATTGGCTCTGGTGCCCGGGGGTTTTTTGCCTTCCTCTGCAGCATTGAGCATGAGCACTTGTCAGGGCTCCTCTGGGCCATTTTGGCTGGGTTACTGCCTGTTGCTCATGCACCACGAAGGTGGCCTCTCGTGGCCTGCAGCTGCGGGGAGGAAGGCTTTTTTCCCCCCACGGTGGGCTAGCAAGTGTCCCCGGGGGTTTTTTGCCCTCCTCTGCAGCACTGAGCACGGCCCCGTGCCAGGGCTCCTTTGGGCCGTTTTGGCTAGGTGCCTGCTGCTCCTGCTCCACGAAGCTGGCCCTCGTGCCCCGCATGCGGGGGGAGGACGCTTTCTAGACTCCCAGGGCGGACGCCCAGGGTGGCCCCCGGGGGTTGCTTCTTCTCCTGCGTAGCATTGAGCGCAGCCCCTTGTCAGGGCTCCTCTGGGCCCTTTGGGCTCAGTTCTTGCCCGCTGCTCTTGCACCTGCGAGGCGCCCCTCGTGCCCTGGCGCTCCCTGGCTTTTTGCCCATTGCAGGTTTGGAGCAGGAGCGAGCTCTGCTCTTGCCTTGGCTCCGTTTCCCGAGGTGTCCTTGCTTGTGCAAAACAGCCTGTGCTTGGAAGGGCTGCAGGCTTGCTGCACCATGCGGAGCTGCTGCTTTTCAGCTCTCCCTGCATGCGATGCAAGCGCAGGGCAGGCAGGAGAGCGCTTTTCATGCCTCCCTGGCCAAGCAGCACAGCGGAGCAAGTTTTGGAAGGCAAAAGGGGTGCTTGTCATCGACACGTGTCCTACTTGTGAAAATAGCCCAGGGCAGCACACCCCTCCTCTTCTTCTGCTTTTCGGTGTGTGGTCGGTCCCCATCCTCCTTCTTCAAGTTCTTCTGCACTGTTGAGAACCGAGGGACTGCTTGGCCTGTCTTCCTGCTGCTCCTTTCTGCAGCTTTCCTTTGCCAGACTGCAAGGGATGCTTTTTCAAACTAAACTAAAGAACACATCAGCCTGCTCCTGGCTGCACATGCGCATTGTGTTAATGCTTGTGAGCCTCGGCTCTGAAAGAGATTCAGCAAAATAGCCTAAAAGAGCCTAAACCAAAATAAGATCAAATAAAATGATAAAATGATAAAATAATAAAATAACAAACCAAAATAACAACGCGTAAAGCAAGGTCCAATAAAATAAGATAAACCAACATAAAATAAAATCATAAGAAATAACCCCAAAGAAAATAGAATCAAATCAAATCCATAACATCACAGGAAAGAAACGAAACTAAACTAAC
This sequence comes from Platalea leucorodia, assembly GCF_965183815.1. NCBI lineage: Eukaryota > Metazoa > Chordata > Aves > Pelecaniformes > Threskiornithidae > Platalea > Platalea leucorodia. Next base: position 38,046 of record NW_028121432.1, on the reverse strand, counting down.
ATAAACCAACAGAACAAGACAGAAATAAAATACAGTAAAATAAAGTCAAATCAAGTGAAATCAAATCCTCTTTCTACTTGTATCCTTTTTGATTTGTGTCCTCGAAAGTGTTTCTGGAGCTGTAAACCCCCTGGCATTTCAGGCAAACAGTGGTCTCCTTGTTATTCGCCTCATCGTGAGTGCAGGGAATAGAACACAAGTGAAGAGAAGAGAAGGGTTGAGTTGGAAGGGACCTGCAGCGATCCTTCCGGACTCTCTAGCTGAGGGGAAGACGACTAGCAGGAGCAAGGCAAAGGCTGAGAGGGCTGCCGTCACTTTCCGGAAAGGTATTGAGGGTGAAGGCCAAGGGAGGAGAAAAGCTCTTGAGTGCAAGGAAAAAGATGGTCAAGAAGAGAAAAGGATTTGGGACTTCTTTCCCAGAAGAAGACCTCAGCATAAGCAGGGGAGTAGCAAATGTGCCTTGGTGCATGGGTCAGGAACGGCGAGGCCATCCTGCACGTGCTCTCCGTCTCTGCCCAGTTCACGCCGAGGGAAGCAAAAGCCTTGCTTTCACCTCTGGCATCCCCACAACCAAAGGAATGCAGATGGGACAAACAGCCTTGACGACGTAGTCTGAATGTCCAGATGTATTTAGCGGGATGCCCAGCAGCTGTGCCCAGGGCATGGCCAGCAAGGGCAGGGACAGCCCCCGAGCCTCCTGGGCCCGGGGACTGCCTCAGGGCCAGCAGCCCAAAGGCCTTCCTGGGAAGGATGCTGGGCGGAGGGCCGGCGGGCGGGGCTGCGCAGGGGGGGCCCCGTCACCCCCGCGTCACAGTGCCAGCACCCGGCAACGCAGCAGTCACCATGCCCCGGGGCAGCATAAAAGGGAGCACGCTCCCGCGTCGCGCTGCCATAGCTGGCCTGCGGGCAGCGCCAAGACGTGCGAGAGGAAGTCCTTGAGGAGGCGGTGGAATTACTTGGCGAGGGCTGAGGAAGGAAGGCCGGTGGAGGCTCGACGAGGCTGCTGGAGACGAGAAGAAGCCCCAACAGCTGGAGGTTGGCGAGGCTGGCTGGCCTTTTCAGCTGGCTAGCAGTGGCAAGAGCAAGGGAATGCCTTCCTGAGGAGCCCTGCAGAGCTCGCCATCCTCATCCCCTGCGGAGCCAGTGTCAGCAGCCGTGAGGAATGGGATGCAGAGATGTTGGCGGGGGTGCCGGTGCTTTGGAGCAGCCACTGGTGCCTTGCCAGGCACAGGAAGGATCGTTGTCCCCCAGATGGATCAGGCCGGGGGCGTTTTGCCCCTCTGGGAAGGCCCTGAGGTGGCAGCAGGTGGAGGGAGAATTGGGGTTGGGCATCTCCTGGGAGGCGTGAGCAGCCTGCGGGCCGAGGAGGCAGGTCTTGCTCACGTGCTCAGGGAATAGCCCGTGGCCGGCGACGCTGGGGTCAGGAAGGAATTTTCCCCCGGGGCAGATTGGCTGTGGTGCCCGGGGGTTTTTTGCCTTCCTCTGCAGCATTGAGCATGAGCACTTGTCAGGGCTCCTCTGGGCCATTTTGGCTGGGTTACTGCCTGTTGCTCATGCACCACGAAGGTGGCCTCTCGTGGCCTGCAGCTGCGGGGAGGAAGGCTTTTTTCCCCCCACGGTGGGCTAGCAAGTGTCCCCGGGGGTTTTTTGCCTTCCTCTGCAGCACTGAGCACAGCCCCTTGCCAGGGCTCCTTTGGGCCGTTTTGGCTAGGTGCCTGCTGCTCCTGCTCCACGAAGCTGGCCCTCGTGCCCCGCATGCGGGGGGAGGACGCTTTCTAGACTCCCAGGGCGGACGCCCAGGGTGGCCCCCGGGGGTTGCTTCTTCTCCTGCGTAGCATTGAGCGCAGCCCCTTGTCAGGGCTCCTCTGGGCCCTTTGGGCTCAGTTCTTGCCCGCTGCTCTTGCACCTGCGAGGCGCCCCTCGTGCCCTGGCGCTCCCTGGCTTTTTGCCCATTGCAGGTTTGGAGCAGGAGCGAGCTCTGCTCTTGCCTTGGCTCCGTTTCCCGAGGTGTCGTTGCTTGTGCAAAACAGCCTGTGCTTGGAAGGGCTGCAGGCTTGCTGCACCATGCGGAGCTGCTGCTTTTCAGCTCTCCCTGCATGCGATGCAAGCGCAGGGCAGGCAGGAGAGCGCTTTTCATGCCTCCCTGGCCAAGCAGCACAGCGGAGCAAGTTTTGGAAGGCAAAAGGGGTGCTTGTCATCGACACGTGTCCTACTTGTGAAAATAGCCCAGGGCAGCACACCCCTCCTCTTCTGCTGCTTTTCGGTGTGTGGTCGGTCCCCATCCTCCTTCTTCAAGTTCTTCTGCACTGTTGAGAACCGAGGGACTGCTTGGCCTGTCTTCCTGCTGCTCCTTTCTGCAGCTTTCCTTTGCCAGACTGCAAGGGATGCTTTTTCAAACTAAACTAAAGAACACATCAGCCTGCTCCTGGCTGCACATGCGCATTGTGTTCATGCTTGTGAGCCTCGGCTCTGAAAGAGATTCAGCAAAATAGCCTAAAAGAGCCTAAACCAAAATAAGATCAAATAAAATGATAAAATGATAAAATAATAAAAGAACAAAGCAAAATAAAAACGCGTAAAGCAAGGTCAAATAAAATAAGATAAACCAACATAAAATAAAATCATAAGAAATAACCCCAAAGAAAATAGAATCAAATCAAATCCAATAACATCACAGGAAAGAAACGAAACTAAACTAACATAAACCAACAGAACAAGACAGAAAATAAAATACAGTAAAATAAAGTCAAATCAAATGAAATCAAATCCTCTTTCTACTTGTATCCTTTTTGATTTGTGTCCTCGAAAGTGTTTCTGGAGCTGTAAACCCCCTGGCATTTCAGGCAAACAGTGGTCTCCTTGTTATTCGCCTCATCGTGAGTGCAGGGAATAGAACACAAGTGAAGAGAAGAGAAGGGTTGAGTTGGAAGGGACCTGCAGCGATCCTTCCGGACTCTCTAGCTGAGGGGAAGACGACTAGCAGGAGCAAGGCAAAGGCTGAGAGGGCTGCCGTCACTTTCCGGAAAGGTATTGAGGGTGAAGGCCAAGGGAGGAGAAAAGCTCTTGAGTGCAAGGAAAAAGATGGTCAAGAAGAGAAAAGGATTTGGGACTTCTTTCCCAGAAGAAGACCTCAGCATAAGCAGGGGAGTAGCAAATGTGCCTTGGTGCATGGGTCAGGAACGGCGAGGCCATCCTGCACGTGCTCTCCGTCTCTGCCCAGTTCACGCCGAGGGAAGCAAAAGCCTTGCTTTCACCTCTGGCATCCCCACAACCAAAGGAATGCAGATGGGACAAACAGCCTTGACGACGTAGTCTGAATGTCCAGATGTATTTAGCGGGATGCCCAGCAGCTGTGCCCAGGGCATGGCCAGCAAGGGCAGGGACAGCCCCCGAGCCTCCTGGGCCCGGGGACTGCCTCGGGGCCAGCAGCCCAAAGGCCTTCCTGGGAAGGATGCTGGGCGGAGGGCCGGCGGGCGGGGCTGCGCAGGGGGGGCCCCGTCACCCCCGCGTCACAGTGCCAGCACCCGGCAACGCAGCAGTCACCATGCCCCGGGGCAGCATAAAAGGGAGCACGCTCCCGCGTCGCGCTGCCATAGCTGGCCTGCGGGCAGCGCCAAGACGTGCGAGAGGAAGTCCTTGAGGAGGCGGTGGAATTACTTGGCGAGGGCTGAGGAAGGAAGGCCGGTGGAGGCTCGACGAGGCTGCTGGAGACGAGAAGAAGCCCCAACAGCTGGAGGTTGGCGAGGCTGGCTGGCCTTTTCAGCTGGCTAGCAGTGGCAAGAGCAAGGGAATGCCTTCCTGAGGAGCCCTGCAGAGCTCGCCATCCTCATCCCCTGCGGAGCCAGTGTCAGCAGCCGTGAGGAATGGGATGCAGAGATGTTGGCGGGGGTGCCGGTGCTTTGGAGCAGCCACTGGTGCCTTGCCAGGCACAGGAAGGATCGTTGTCCCCCAGATGGATCAGGCCGGGGGCGTTTTGCCCCTCTGGGAAGGCCCTGAGGTGGCAGCAGGTGGAGGGAGAATTGGGGTTGGGCATCTCCTGGGAGGCGTGAGCAGCCTGCGGGCCGAGGAGGCAGGTCTTGCTCACGTGCTCAGGGAATAGCCCGTGGCCGGCGACGCTGGGGTCAGGAAGGAATTTTCCCCCGGGGCAGATTGGCTGTGGTGCCCGGGGGTTTTTTGCCTTCCTCTGCAGCATTGAGCATGAGCACTTGTCAGGGCTCCTCTGGGCCATTTTGGCTGGGTTACTGCCTGTTGCTCATGCACCACGAAGGTGGCCTCTCGTGGCCTGCAGCTGCGGGGAGGAAGGCTTTTTTCCCCCCACGGTGGGCTAGCAAGTGTCCCCGGGGGTTTTTTGCCTTCCTCTGCAGCACTGAGCACGGCCCCGTGCCAGGGCTCCTTTGGGCCGTTTTGGCTAGGTGCCTGCTGCTCCTGCTCCACGAAGCTGGCCCTCGTGCCCCGCATGCGGGGGGAGGACGCTTTCTGGACTCCCAGGGCGGACGCCCAGGGTGGCCCCCGGGGGTTGCTTCTTCTCCTGCGTAGCATTGAGCGCAGCCCCTTGTCAGGGCTCCTCTGGGCCCTTTGGGCTCAGTTCTTGCCCGCTGCTCTTGCACCTGCGAGGCGCCCCTCGTGCCCTGGCGCTCCCTGGCTTTTTGCCCATTGCAGGTTTGGAGCAGGAGCGAGCTCTGCTCTTGCCTTGGCTCCGTTTCCCGAGGTGTCCTTGCTTGTGCAAAACAGCCTGTGCTTGGAAGGGCTGCAGGCTTGCTGCACCATGCGGAGCTGCTGCTTTTCAGCTCTCCCTGCATGCGATGCAAGCGCAGGGCAGGCAGGAGAGCGCTTTTCATGCCTCCCTGGCCAAGCAGCACAGCGGAGCAAGTTTTGGAAGGCAAAAGGGGTGCTTGTCATCGACACGTGTCCTACTTGTGAAAATAGCCCAGGGCAGCACACCCCTCCTCTTCTGCTGCTTTTCGGTGTGTGGTCGGTCCCCATCCTCCTTCTTCAAGTTCTTCTGCACTGTTGAGAACCGAGGGACTGCTTGGCCTGTCTTCCTGCTGCTCCTTTCTGCAGCTTTCCTTTGCCAGACTGCAAGGGATGCTTTTTCAAACTAAACTAAAGAACACATCAGCCTGCTCCTGGCTGCACATGCGCATTGTGTTCATGCTTGTGAGCCTCGGCTCTGAAAGAGATTCAGCAAAATAGCCTAAAAGAGCCTAAACCAAAATAAGATCAAATAAAATGATAAAATGATAAAATAATAAAATAACAAACCAAAATAACAACGCGTAAAGCAAGGTCCAATAAAATAAGATAAACCAACATAAAATAAAATCATAAGAAATAACCCCAAAGAAAATAGAATCAAATCAAATCCATAACATCACAGGAAAGAAACGAAACTAAACTAACATAAACCAACAAAGCAAGACAGAAAATAAAAGAAAGTAAAAGAAAGTCAAATCAAGTGAAATCAAATCCTCTTTCTACTTGTATCCTTTTTGATTTGTGTCCTCGAAAGTGTTTCTGGAGCTGTAAACCCCCTGGCATTTCAGGCAAACAGTGGTCTCCTTGTTATTCGCCTCATCGTGAGTGCAGGGAATAGAACACAAGTGAAGAGAAGAGAAGGGTTGAGTTGGAAGGGACCTGCAGCGATCCTTCCGGACTCTCTAGCTGAGGGGAAGACGACTAGCAGGAGCAAGGCAAAGGCTGAGAGGGCTGCCGTCACTTTCCGGAAAGGTATGGAGGGGGAAGGCCAAGGGAGGAGAAAAGCTCTGGAGTGCAAGGAAAAAGATGGTCAAGAAGAGAAAAGGATTTGGGACTTCTTTCCCAGAAGAAGACCTCAGCATAAGCAGGGGAGTAGCAAATGTGCCTTGGTGCATGGGTCAGGAACGGCGAGGCCATCCTGCACGTGCTCTCCGTCTCTGCCCAGTTCACGCCGAGGGAAGCAAAAGCCTTGCTTTCACCTCTGGCATCCCCACAACCAAAGGAATGCAGATGGGACAAACAGCCTTGACGACGTAGTCTGAATGTCCAGATGTATTTAGCGGGACGCCCAGCAGCTGTGCCCAGGGCATGGCCAGCAAGGGCAGGGACAGCCCCCGAGCCTCCTGGGCCCAGGGACTGCCTCGGGGCCAGCAGCCCAGAGGCCTTCCTGGGAAGGATGCTGGGCGGAGGGCCGGCGGGCGGGGTTGCGCAGGGGGGGCCCCGTCACCCCCGTGTCACAGTGCCAGCACCCGGCAACGCAGCAGTCACCATGCCCCGGGGCAGCATAAAAGGGAGCACGCTCCCGCGTCGCGCTGCCATAGCTGGCCTGGGGGCAGCGCCAAGACGTGCGAGAGGAAGTCCTTGAGGAGGCGGTGGAATTACTTGGCGAGGGCTGAGGGAGGAAGGCCGGAGGAGGCTCGACGAGGCTGCTGGAGACGAGAAGAACCCCCAACAGCTGGAGGTTGGCGAGGCTGGCTGGCCTTTTCAGCTGGCTAGCAGTGGCAAGAGCAAGGGAATGCCTTCCTGAGGAGCCCTGCAGAGCTCGCCATCCTCATCCCCTGCGGAGCCAGTGTCAGCAGCCGTGAGGAATGGGATGCAGAGATGTTGGCGGGGGTGCCGGTGCTTTGGAGCAGCCACTGGTGCCTTGCCAGGCACAGGAAGGATCGTTGTCCCCCAGATGGATGAGGCCGGGGGCGTTTTGCCCCTCTGGGAAGGCCCTGAGGTGGCAGCAGGTGGAGGGAGAATCGGGGTTGGGCATCTCCTGGGAGGCGTGAGCAGCCTGCGGGCCGAGGAGGCAGGTCTTGCTCACGTGCTCAGGGAATAGCCCGTGGCCGGCGACGCTGGGGTCAGGAAGGAATTTTCCCCCGGGGCAGATTGGCTCTGGTGCCCGGGGGTTTTTTGCCTTCCTCTGCAGCATTGAGCATGAGCACTTGTCAGGGCTCCTCTGGGCCATTTTGGCTGGGTTACTGCCTGTTGCTCATGCACCACGAAGGTGGCCTCTCGTGGCCTGCAGCTGCGGGGAGGAAGGCTTTTTTCCCCCCACGGTGGGCTAGCAAGTGTCCCCGGGGGTTTTTTGCCCTCCTCTGCAGCACTGAGCACGGCCCCGTGCCAGGGCTCCTTTGGGCCGTTTTGGCTAGGTGCCTGCTGCTCCTGCTCCACGAAGCTGGCCCTCGTGCCCCGCATGCGGGGGGAGGACGCTTTCTAGACTCCCAGGGCGGACGCCCAGGGTGGCCCCCGGGGGTTGCTTCTTCTCCTGCGTAGCATTGAGCGCAGCCCCTTGTCAGGGCTCCTCTGGGCCCTTTGGGCTCAGTTCTTGCCCGCTGCTCTTGCACCTGCGAGGCGCCCCTCGTGCCCTGGCGCTCCCTGGCTTTTTGCCCATTGCAGGTTTGGAGCAGGAGCGAGCTCTGCTCTTGCCTTGGCTCCGTTTCCCGAGGTGTCCTTGCTTGTGCAAAACAGCCTGTGCTTGGAAGGGCTGCAGGCTTGCTGCACCATGCGGAGCTGCTGCTTTTCAGCTCTCCCTGCATGCGATGCAAGCGCAGGGCAGGCAGGAGAGCGCTTTTCATGCCTCCCTGGCCAAGCAGCACAGCGGAGCAAGTTTTGGAAGGCAAAAGGGGTGCTTGTCATCGACACGTGTCCTACTTGTGAAAATAGCCCAGGGCAGCACACCCCTCCTCTTCTGCTGCTTTTCGGTGTGTGGTCGGTCCCCATCCTCCTTCTTCAAGTTCTTCTGCACTGTTGAGAACCGAGGGACTGCTTGGCCTGTCTTCCTGCTGCTCCTTTCTGCAGCTTTCCTTTGCCAGACTGCAAGGGATGCTTTTTCAAACTAAACTAAAGAACACATCAGCCTGCTCCTGGCTGCACATGCGCATTGTGTTCATGCTTGTGAGCCTCGGCTCTGAAAGAGATTCAGCAAAATAGCCTAAAAGAGCCTAAACCAAAATAAGATCAAATAAAATGATAAAATGATAAAATAATAAAATAACAAACCAAAATAACAACGCGTAAAGCAAGGTCCAATAAAATAAGATAAACCAACATAAAATAAAATCATAAGAAATAACCCCAAAGAAAATAGAATCAAATCAAATCCATAACATCACAGGAAAGAAACGAAACTAAACTAACATAAACCAACAGAACAAGACAGAAATAAAATACAGTAAAATAAAGTCAAATCAAGTGAAATCAAATCCTCTTTCTACTTGTATCCTTTTTGATTTGTGTCCTCGAAAGTGTTTCTGGAGCTGTAAACCCCCTGGCATTTCAGGCAAACAGTGGTCTCCTTGTTATTCGCCTCATCGTGAGTGCAGGGAATAGAACACAAGTGAAGAGAAGAGAAGGGTTGAGTTGGAAGGGACCTGCAGCGATCCTTCCGGACTCTCTAGCTGAGGGGAAGACGACTAGCAGGAGCAAGGCAAAGGCTGAGAGGGCTGCCGTCACTTTCCGGAAAGGTATTGAGGGTGAAGGCCAAGGGAGGAGAAAAGCTCTTGAGTGCAAGGAAAAAGATGGTCAAGAAGAGAAAAGGATTTGGGACTTCTTTCCCAGAAGAAGACCTCAGCATAAGCAGGGGAGTAGCAAATGTGCCTTGGTGCATGGGTCAGGAACGGCGAGGCCATCCTGCACGTGCTCTCCGTCTCTGCCCAGTTCACGCCGAGGGAAGCAAAAGCCTTGCTTTCACCTCTGGCATCCCCACAACCAAAGGAATGCAGATGGGACAAACAGCCTTGACGACGTAGTCTGAATGTCCAGATGTATTTAGCGGGATGCCCAGCAGCTGTGCCCAGGGCATGGCCAGCAAGGGCAGGGACAGCCCCCGAGCCTCCTGGGCCCGGGGACTGCCTCAGGGCCAGCAGCCCAAAGGCCTTCCTGGGAAGGATGCTGGGCGGAGGGCCGGCGGGCGGGGCTGCGCAGGGGGGGCCCCGTCACCCCCGCGTCACAGTGCCAGCACCCGGCAACGCAGCAGTCACCATGCCCCGGGGCAGCATAAAAGGGAGCACGCTCCCGCGTCGCGCTGCCATAGCTGGCCTGCGGGCAGCGCCAAGACGTGCGAGAGGAAGTCCTTGAGGAGGCGGTGGAATTACTTGGCGAGGGCTGAGGAAGGAAGGCCGGTGGAGGCTCGACGAGGCTGCTGGAGACGAGAAGAAGCCCCAACAGCTGGAGGTTGGCGAGGCTGGCTGGCCTTTTCAGCTGGCTAGCAGTGGCAAGAGCAAGGGAATGCCTTCCTGAGGAGCCCTGCAGAGCTCGCCATCCTCATCCCCTGCGGAGCCAGTGTCAGCAGCCGTGAGGAATGGGATGCAGAGATGTTGGCGGGGGTGCCGGTGCTTTGGAGCAGCCACTGGTGCCTTGCCAGGCACAGGAAGGATCGTTGTCCCCCAGATGGATGAGGCCGGGGGCGTTTTGCCCCTCTGGGAAGGCCCTGAGGTGGCAGCAGGTGGAGGGAGAATTGGGGTTGGGCATCTCCTGGGAGGCGTGAGCAGCCTGCGGGCCGAGGAGGCAGGTCTTGCTCACGTGCTCAGGGAATAGCCCGTGGCCGGCGACGCTGGGGTCAGGAAGGAATTTTCCCCCGGGGCAGATTGGCTGTGGTGCCCGGGGGTTTTTTGCCTTCCTCTGCAGCATTGAGCATGAGCACTTGTCAGGGCTCCTCTGGGCCATTTTGGCTGGGTTACTGCCTGTTGCTCATGCACCACGAAGGTGGCCTCTCGTGGCCTGCAGCTGCGGGGAGGAAGGCTTTTTTCCCCCCACGGTGGGCTAGCAAGTGTCCCCGGGGGTTTTTTGCCTTCCTCTGCAGCACTGAGCACGGCCCCGTGCCAGGGCTCCTTTGGGCCGTTTTGGCTAGGTGCCTGCTGCTCCTGCTCCACGAAGCTGGCCCTCGTGCCCCGCATGCGGGGGGAGGACGCTTTCTGGACTCCCAGGGCGGACGCCCAGGGTGGCCCCCGGGGGTTGCTTCTTCTCCTGCGTAGCATTGAGCGCAGCCCCTTGTCAGGGCTCCTCTGGGCCCTTTGGGCTCAGTTCTTGCCCGCTGCTCTTGCACCTGCGAGGCGCCCCTCGTGCCCTGGCGCTCCCTGGCTTTTTGCCCATTGCAGGTTTGGAGCAGGAGCGAGCTCTGCTCTTGCCTTGGCTCCGTTTCCCGAGGTGTCCTTGCTTGTGCAAAACAGCCTGTGCTTGGAAGGGCTGCAGGCTTGCTGCACCATGCGGAGCTGCTGCTTTTCAGCTCTCCCTGCATGCGATGCAAGCGCAGGGCAGGCAGGAGAGCGCTTTTCATGCCTCCCTGGCCAAGCAGCACAGCGGAGCAAGTTTTGGAAGGCAAAAGGGGTGCTTGTCATCGACACGTGTCCTACTTGTGAAAATAGCCCAGGGCAGCACACCCCTCCTCTTCTGCTGCTTTTCGGTGTGTGGTCGGTCCCCATCCTCCTTCTTCAAGTTCTTCTGCACTGTTGAGAACCGAGGGACTGCTTGGCCTGTCTTCCTGCTGCTCCTTTCTGCAGCTTTCCTTTGCCAGACTGCAAGGGATGCTTTTTCAAACTAAACTAAAGAACACATCAGCCTGCTCCTGGCTGCACATGCGCATTGTGTTCATGCTTGTGAGCCTCGGCTCTGAAAGAGATTCAGCAAAATAGCCTAAAAGAGCCTAAACCAAAATAAGATCAAATAAAATGATAAAATGATAAAATAATAAAATAACAAACCAAAATAACAACGCGTAAAGCAAGGTCCAATAAAATAAGATAAACCAACATAAAATAAAATCATAAGAAATAACCCCAAAGAAAATAGAATCAAATCAAATCCAATAACATCACAGGAAAGAAACGAAACTAAACTAACATAAACCAACAGAACAAGACAGAAAATAAAATACAGTAAAAGAAAGTCAAATCAAGTGAAATCAAATCCTCTTTCTACTTGTATCCTTTTTGATTTGTGTCCTCGAAAGTGTTTCTGGAGCTGTAAACCCCCTGGCATTTCAGGCAAACAGTGGTCTCCTTGTTATTCGCCTCATCGTGAGTGCAGGGAATAGAACACAAGTGAAGAGAAGAGAAGGGTTGAGTTGGAAGGGACCTGCAGCGATCCTTCCGGACTCTCTAGCTGAGGGGAAGACGACTAGCAGGAGCAAGGCAAAGGCTGAGAGGGCTGCCGTCACTTTCCGGAAAGGTATTGAGGGTGAAGGCCAAGGGAGGAGAAAAGCTCTTGAGTGCAAGGAAAAAGATGGTCAAGAAGAGAAAAGGATTTGGGACTTCTTTCCCAGAAGAAGACCTCAGCATAAGCAGGGGAGTAGCAAATGTGCCTTGGTGCATGGGTCAGGAACGGCGAGGCCATCCTGCACGTGCTCTCCGTCTCTGCCCAGTTCACGCCGAGGGAAGCAAAAGCCTTGCTTTCACCTCTGGCATCCCCACAACCAAAGGAATGCAGATGGGACAAACAGCCTTGACGACGTAGTCTGAATGTCCAGATGTATTTAGCGGGATGCCCAGCAGCTGTGCCCAGGGCATGGCCAGCAAGGGCAGGGACAGCCCCCGAGCCTCCTGGGCCCGGGGACTGCCTCAGGGCCAGCAGCCCAAAGGCCTTCCTGGGAAGGATGCTGGGCGGAGGGCCGGCGGGCGGGGCTGCGCAGGGGGGGCCCCGTCACCCCCGCGTCACAGTGCCAGCACCCGGCAACGCAGCAGTCACCATGCCCCGGGGCAGCATAAAAGGGAGCACGCTCCCGCGTCGCGCTGCCATAGCTGGCCTGCGGGCAGCGCCAAGACGTGCGAGAGGAAGTCCTTGAGGAGGCGGTGGAATTACTTGGCGAGGGCTGAGGAAGGAAGGCCGGTGGAGGCTCGACGAGGCTGCTGGAGACGAGAAGAAGCCCCAACAGCTGGAGGTTGGCGAGGCTGGCTGGCCTTTTCAGCTGGCTAGCAGTGGCAAGAGCAAGGGAATGCCTTCCTGAGGAGCCCTGCAGAGCTCGCCATCCTCATCCCCTGCGGAGCCAGTGTCAGCAGCCGTGAGGAATGGGATGCAGAGATGTTGGCGGGGGTGCCGGTGCTTTGGAGCAGCCACTGGTGCCTTGCCAGGCACAGGAAGGATCGTTGTCCCCCAGATGGATCAGGCCGGGGGCGTTTTGCCCCTCTGGGAAGGCCCTGAGGTGGCAGCAGGTGGAGGGAGAATTGGGGTTGGGCATCTCCTGGGAGGCGTGAGCAGCCTGCGGGCCGAGGAGGCAGGTCTTGCTCACGTGCTCAGGGAATAGCCCGTGGCCGGCGACGCTGGGGTCAGGAAGGAATTTTCCCCCGGGGCAGATTGGCTGTGGTGCCCGGGGGTTTTTTGCCTTCCTCTGCAGCATTGAGCATGAGCACTTGTCAGGGCTCCTCTGGGCCATTTTGGCTGGGTTACTGCCTGTTGCTCATGCACCACGAAGGTGGCCTCTCGTGGCCTGCAGCTGCGGGGAGGAAGGCTTTTTTCCCCCCACGGTGGGCTAGCAAGTGTCCCCGGGGGTTTTTTGCCTTCCTCTGCAGCACTGAGCACGGCCCCGTGCCAGGGCTCCTTTGGGCCGTTTTGGCTAGGTGCCTGCTGCTCCTGCTCCACGAAGCTGGCCCTCGTGCCCCGCATGCGGGGGGAGGACGCTTTCTGGACTCCCAGGGCGGACGCCCAGGGTGGCCCCCGGGGGTTGCTTCTTCTCCTGCGTAGCATTGAGCGCAGCCCCTTGTCAGGGCTCCTCTGGGCCCTTTGGGCTCAGTTCTTGCCCGCTGCTCTTGCACCTGCGAGGCGCCCCTCGTGCCCTGGCGCTCCCTGGCTTTTTGCCCATTGCAGGTTTGGAGCAGGAGCGAGCTCTGCTCTTGCCTTGGCTCCGTTTCCCGAGGTGTCCTTGCTTGTGCAAAACAGCCTGTGCTTGGAAGGGCTGCAGGCTTGCTGCACCATGCGGAGCTGCTGCTTTTCAGCTCTCCCTGCATGCGATGCAAGCGCAGGGCAGGCAGGAGAGCGCTTTTCATGCCTCCCTGGCCAAGCAGCACAGCGGAGCAAGTTTTGGAAGGCAAAAGGGGTGCTTGTCATCGACACGTGTCCTACTTGTGAAAATAGCCCAGGGCAGCACACCCCTCCTCTTCTGCTGCTTTTCGGTGTGTGGTCGGTCCCCATCCTCCTTCTTCAAGTTCTTCTGCACTGTTGAGAACCGAGGGACTGCTTGGCCTGTCTTCCTGCTGCTCCTTTCTGCAGCTTTCCTTTGCCAGACTGCAAGGGATGCTTTTTCAAACTAAACTAAAGAACACATCAGCCTGCTCCTGGCTGCACATGCGCATTGTGTTCATGCTTGTGAGCCTCGGCTCTGAAAGAGATTCAGCAAAATAGCCTAAAAGAGCCTAAACCAAAATAAGATCAAATAAAATGATAAAATGATAAAATAATAAAATAACAAACCAAAATAACAACGCGTAAAGCAAGGTCCAATAAAATAAGATAAACCAACATAAAATAAAATCATAAGAAATAACCCCAAAGAAAATAGAATCAAATCAAATCCATAACATCACAGGAAAGAAACGAAACTAAACTAACATAAACCAACAAAGCAAGACAGAAAATAAAAGAAAGTAAAAGAAAGTCAAATCAAGTGAAATCAAATCCTCTTTCTACTTGTATCCTTTTTGATTTGTGTCCTCGAAAGTGTTTCTGGAGCTGTAAACCCCCTGGCATTTCAGGCAAACAGTGGTCTCCTTGTTATTCGCCTCATCGTGAGTGCAGGGAATAGAACACAAGTGAAGAGAAGAGAAGGGTTGAGTTGGAAGGGACCTGCAGCGATCCTTCCGGACTCTCTAGCTGAGGGGAAGACGACTAGCAGGAGCAAGGCAAAGGCTGAGAGGGCTGCCGTCACTTTCCGGAAAGGTATGGAGGGGGAAGGCCAAGGGAGGAGAAAAGCTCTGGAGTGCAAGGAAAAAGATGGTCAAGAAGAGAAAAGGATTTGGGACTTCTTTCCCAGAAGAAGACCTCAGCATAAGCAGGGGAGTAGCAAATGTGCCTTGGTGCATGGGTCAGGAACGGCGAGGCCATCCTGCACGTGCTCTCCGTCTCTGCCCAGTTCACGCCGAGGGAAGCAAAAGCCTTGCTTTCACCTCTGGCATCCCCACAACCAAAGGAATGCAGATGGGACAAACAGCCTTGACGACGTAGTCTGAATGTCCAGATGTATTTAGCGGGACGCCCAGCAGCTGTGCCCAGGGCATGGCCAGCAAGGGCAGGGACAGCCCCCGAGCCTCCTGGGCCCAGGGACTGCCTCGGGGCCAGCAGCCCAGAGGCCTTCCTGGGAAGGATGCTGGGCGGAGGGCCGGCGGGCGGGGTTGCGCAGGGGGGGCCCCGTCACCCCCGTGTCACAGTGCCAGCACCCGGCAACGCAGCAGTCACCATGCCCCGGGGCAGCATAAAAGGGAGCACGCTCCCGCGTCGCGCTGCCATAGCTGGCCTGGGGGCAGCGCCAAGACGTGCGAGAGGAAGTCCTTGAGGAGGCGGTGGAATTACTTGGCGAGGGCTGAGGGAGGAAGGCCGGAGGAGGCTCGACGAGGCTGCTGGAGACGAGAAGAACCCCCAACAGCTGGAGGTTGGCGAGGCTGGCTGGCCTTTTCAGCTGGCTAGCAGTGGCAAGAGCAAGGGAATGCCTTCCTGAGGAGCCCTGCAGAGCTCGCCATCCTCATCCCCTGCGGAGCCAGTGTCAGCAGCCGTGAGGAATGGGATGCAGAGATGTTGGCGGGGGTGCCGGTGCTTTGGAGCAGCCACTGGTGCCTTGCCAGGCACAGGAAGGATCGTTGTCCCCCAGATGGATGAGGCCGGGGGCGTTTTGCCCCTCTGGGAAGGCCCTGAGGTGGCAGCAGGTGGAGGGAGAATCGGGGTTGGGCATCTCCTGGGAGGCGTGAGCAGCCTGCGGGCCGAGGAGGCAGGTCTTGCTCACGTGCTCAGGGAATAGCCCGTGGCCGGCGACGCTGGGGTCAGGAAGGAATTTTGCCCCGGGGCAGATTGGCTCTGGTGCCCGGGGGTTTTTTGCCTTCCTCTGCAGCATTGAGCATGAGCACTTGTCAGGGCTCCTCTGGGCCATTTTGGCTGGGTTACTGCCTGTTGCTCATGCACCACGAAGGTGGCCTCTCGTGGCCTGCAGCTGCGGGGAGGAAGGCTTTTTTCCCCCCACGGTGGGCTAGCAAGTGTCCCCGGGGGTTTTTTGCCTTCCTCTGCAGCACTGAGCACGGCCCCGTGCCAGGGCTCCTTTGGGCCGTTTTGGCTAGGTGCCTGCTTCTCCTGCTCCACGAAGGTGGCCCTCGTGCCCCGCATGCGGGGGGAGGACGCTTTCTAGACTCCCAGGGCGGACGCCCAGGGTGGCCCCCGGGGGTTGCTTCTTCTCCTGCGTAGCATTGAGCGCAGCCCCTTGTCAGGGCTCCTCTGGGCCCTTTGGGCTCAGTTCTTGCCCGCTGCTCTTGCACCTGCGAGGCGCCCCTCGTGCCCTGGCGCTCCCTGGCTTTTTGCCCATTGCAGGTTTGGAGCAGGAGCGAGCTCTGCTCTTGCCTTGGCTCCGTTTCCCGAGGTGTCCTTGCTTGTGCAAAACAGCCTGTGCTTGGAAGGGCTGCAGGCTTGCTGCACCATGCGGAGCTGCTGCTTTTCAGCTCTCCCTGCATGCGATGCAAGCGCAGGGCAGGCAGGAGAGCGCTTTTCATGCCTCCCTGGCCAAGCAGCACAGCGGAGCAAGTTTTGGAAGGCAAAAGGGGTGCTTGTCATCGACACGTGTCCTACTTGTGAAAATAGCCCAGGGCAGCACACCCCTCCTCTTCTGCTGCTTTTCGGTGTGTGGTCGGTCCCCATCCTCCTTCTTCAAGTTCTTCTGCACTGTTGAGAACCGAGGGACTGCTTGGCCTGTCTTCCTGCTGCTCCTTTCTGCAGCTTTCCTTTGCCAGACTGCAAGGGATGCTTTTTCAAACTAAACTAAAGAACACATCAGCCTGCTCCTGGCTGCACATGCGCATTGTGTTAATGCTTGTGAGCCTCGGCTCTGAAAGAGATTCAGCAAAATAGCCTAAAAGAGCCTAAACCAAAATAAGATCAAATAAAATGATAAAATGATAAAATAATAAAAGAACAAACCAAAATAACAACGCGTAAAGCAAGGTCCAATAAAATAAGATAAACCAACATAAAATAAAATCATAAGAAATAACCCCAAAGAAAATAGAATCAAATCAAATCCAATAACATCACAGGAAAGAAACGAAACTAAACTAACATAAACCAACAGAACAAGACAGAAAATAAAATACAGTAAAAGAAAGTCAAATCAAATGAAATCAAATCCTCTTTCTACTTGTATCCTTTTTGATTTGTGTCCTCGAAAGTGTTTCTGGAGCTGTAAACCCCCTGGCATTTCAGGCAAACAGTGGTCTCCTTGTTATTCGCCTCATCGTGAGTGCAGGGAATAGAACACAAGTGAAGAGAAGAGAAGGGTTGAGTTGGAAGGGACCTGCAGCGATCCTTCCGGACTCTCTAGCTGAGGGGAAGACGACTAGCAGGAGCAAGGCAAAGGCTGAGAGGGCTGCCGTCACTTTCCGGAAAGGTATGGAGGGGGAAGGCCAAGGGAGGAGAAAAGCTCTGGAGTGCAAGGAAAAAGATGGTCAAGAAGAGAAAAGGATTTGGGACTTCTTTCCCAGAAGAAGACCTCAGCATAAGCAGGGGAGTAGCAAATGTGCCTTGGTGCATGGGTCAGGAACGGCGAGGCCATCCTGCACGTGCTCTCCGTCTCTGCCCAGTTCACGCCGAGGGAAGCAAAAGCCTTGCTTTCACCTCTGGCATCCCCACAACCAAAGGAATGCAGATGGGACAAACAGCCTTGACGACGTAGTCTGAATGTCCAGATGTATTTAGCGGGACGCCCAGCAGCTGTGCCCAGGGCATGGCCAGCAAGGGCAGGGACAGCCCCCGAGCCTCCTGGGCCCAGGGACTGCCTCGGGGCCAGCAGCCCAGAGGCCTTCCTGGGAAGGATGCTGGGCGGAGGGCCGGCGGGCGGGGTTGCGCAGGGGGGGCCCCGTCACCCCCGTGTCACAGTGCCAGCACCCGGCAACGCAGCAGTCACCATGCCCCGGGGCAGCATAAAAGGGAGCACGCTCCCGCGTCGCGCTGCCATAGCTGGCCTGGGGGCAGCGCCAAGACGTGCGAGAGGAAGTCCTTGAGGAGGCGGTGGAATTACTTGGCGAGGGCTGAGGGAGGAAGGCCGGTGGAGGCTCGACGAGGCTGCTGGAGACGAGAAGAACCCCCAACAGCTGGAGGTTGGTGAGGCTGGCTGGCCTTTTCAGCTGGCTAGCAGTGGCAAGAGCAAGGGAATGCCTTCCTGAGGAGCCCTGCAGAGCTCGCCATCCTCATCCCCTGCGGAGCCAGTGTCAGCAGCCGTGAGGAATGGGATGCAGAGATGTTGGCGGGGGTGCCGGTGCTTTGGAGCAGCCACTGGTGCCTTGCCAGGCACAGGAAGGATCGTTGTCCCCCAGATGGATGAGGCCGGGGGCGTTTTGCCCCTCTGGGAAGGCTCTGAGGTGGCAGCAGGTGGAGGGAGAATCGGGGTTGGGCATCTCCTGGGAGGCGTGAGCAGCCTGCGGGCCGAGGAGGCAGGTCTTGCTCACGTGCTCAGGGAATAGCCCGTGGCCGGCGACGCTGGGGTCAGGAAGGAATTTTGCCCCGGGGCAGATTGGCTCTGGTGCCCGGGGGTTTTTTGCCTTCCTCTGCAGCATTGAGCATGAGCACTTGTCAGGGCTCCTCTGGGCCATTTTGGCTGGGTTACTGCCTGTTGCTCATGCACCACGAAGGTGGCCTCTCGTGGCCTGCAGCTGCGGGGAGGAAGGCTTTTTTCCCCCCACGGTGGGCTAGCAAGTGTCCCCGGGGGTTTTTTGCCTTCCTCTGCAGCACTGAGCACAGCCCCTTGCCAGGGCTCCTTTGGGCCGTTTTGGCTAGGTGCCTGCTGCTCCTGCTCCACGAAGGTGGCCCTCGTGCCCCGCATGCGGGGGGAGGACGCTTTCTAGACTCCCGGGGCGGACGCCCAGGGTGGCCCCCGGGGGTTGCTTCTTCTCCTGCGTAGCATTGAGCGCAGCCCCTTGTCAGGGCTCCTCTGGGCCCTTTGGGCTCAGTTCTTGCCCGCTGCTCTTGCACCTGCGAGGCGCCCCTCGTGCCCTGGCGCTCCCTGGCTTTTTGCCCATTGCAGGTTTGGAGCAGGAGCGAGCTCTGCTCTTGCCTTGGCTCCGTTTCCCGAGGTGTCCTTGCTTGTGCAAAACAGCCTGTGCTTGGAAGGGCTGCAGGCTTGCTGCACCATGCGGAGCTGCTGCTTTTCAGCTCTCCCTGCATGCGATGCAAGCGCAGGGCAGGCAGGAGAGCGCTTTTCATGCCTCCCTGGCCAAGCAGCACAGCGGAGCAAGTTTTGGAAGGCAAAAGGGGTGCTTGTCATCGACACGTGTCCTACTTGTGAAAATAGCCCAGGGCAGCACACCCCTCCTCTTCTGCTGCTTTTCGGTGTGTGGTCGGTCCCCATCCTCCTTCTTCAAGTTCTTCTGCACTGTTGAGAACCGAGGGACTGCTTGGCCTGTCTTCCTGCTGCTCCTTTCTGCAGCTTTCCTTTGCCAGACTGCAAGGGATGCTTTTTCAAACTAAACTAAAGAACACATCAGCCTGCTCCTGGCTGCACATGCGCATTGTGTTAATGCTTGTGAGCCTCGGCTCTGAAAGAGATTCAGCAAAATAGCCTAAAAGAGCCTAAACCAAAATAAGATCAAATAAAATGATAAAATGATAAAATAATAAAAGAACAAACCAAAATAACAACGCGTAAAGCAAGGTCCAATAAAATAAGATAAACCAACATAAAATAAAATCATAAGAAATAACCCCAAAGAAAATAGAATCAAATCAAATCCAATAACATCACAGGAAAGAAACGAAACTAAACTAACATAAACCAACAGAACAAGACAGAAAATAAAATACAGTAAAATAAAGTCAAATCAAGTGAAATCAAATCCTCTTTCTACTTGTATCCTTTTTGATTTGTGTCCTCGAAAGTGTTTCTGGAGCTGTAAACCCCCTGGCATTTCAGGCAAACAGTGGTCTCCTTGTTATTCGCCTCATCGTGAGTGCAGGGAATAGAACACAAGTGAAGAGAAGAGAAGGGTTGAGTTGGAAGGGACCTGCAGCGATCCTTCCGGACTCTCTAGCTGAGGTGAAGACGACTAGCAGGAGCAAGGCAAAGGCTGAGAGGGCTGCCGTCACTTTCCGGAAAGGGATTGAGGGTGAAGGCCAAGGGAGGAGAAAATCTCTTGAGTGCAAGGAAAAAGATGGTCAAGAAGAGAAAAGGATTTGGGACTTCTTTCCCAGAAGAAGACCTCAGCATAAGCAGGGGAGTAGCAAATGTGCCTTGGTGCATGGGTCAGGAACGGCGAGGCCATCCTGCACGTGCTCTCCGTCTCTGCCCAGTTCACGCCGAGGGAAGCAAAAGCCTTGCTTTCACCTCTGGCATCCCCACAACCAAAGGAATGCAGATGGGACAAACAGCCTTGACGACGTAGTCTGAATGTCCAGATGTATTTAGCGGGACGCCCAGCAGCTGTGCCCAGGGCATGGCCAGCAAGGGCAGGGACAGCCCCCGAGCCTCCTGGGCCCGGGGACTGCCTCGGGGCCAGCAGCCCAAAGGCCTTCCTGGGAAGGATGCTGGGCGGAGGGCCGGCGGGCGGGGCTGCGCAGGGGGGGCCCCGTCACCCCCGTGTCACAGTGCCAGCACCCGGCAACGCAGCAGTCACCATGCCCCGGGGCAGCATAAAAGGGAGCACGCTCCCGCGTCGCGCTGCCATAGCTGGCCTGCGGGCAGCGCCAAGACGTGCGAGAGGAAGTCCTTGAGGAGGCGGTGGAATTACTTGGCGAGGGCTGAGGAAGGAAGGCCGGTGGAGGCTCGACGAGGCTGCTGGAGACGAGAAGAACCCCAACAGCTGGAGGTTGGCGAGGCTGGCTGGCCTTTTCAGCTGGCTAGCAGTGGCAAGAGCAAGGGAATGCCTTCCTGAGGAGCCCTGCAGAGCTCGCCATCCTCATCCCCTGCGGAGCCAGTGTCAGCAGCCGTGAGGAATGGGATGCAGAGATGTTGGCGGGGGTGCCGGTGCTTTGGAGCAGCCGCTGGTGCCTTGCCAGGCGCCGGAAGGATCGTTGTCCCCCAGATGGATGAGGCCGGGGGCGTTTTGCCCCTCTGGGAAGGCCCTGAGGTGGCAGCAGGTGGAGGGAGAATCGGGGTTGGGCATCTCCTGGGAGGCGTGAGCAGCCTGCGGGCCGAGGAGGCAGGTCTTGCTCACGTGCTCAGGGAATAGCCCGTGGCTGGCGACGCTGGGGTCAGGAAGGAATTTTGCCCCGGGGCAGATTGGCTCTGGTGCCCGGGGGTTTTTTGCCTTCCTCTGCAGCATTGAGCATGAGCACTTGTCAGGGCTCCTCTGGGCCATTTTGGCTGGGTTACTGCCTGTTGCTCATGCACCACGAAGGTGGCCTCTCGTGGCCTGCAGCTGCGGGGAGGAAGGCTTTTTTCCCCCCACGGTGGGCTAGCAAGTGTCCCCGGGGGTTTTTTGCCTTCCTCTGCAGCACTGAGCACAGCCCCTTGCCAGGGCTCCTTTGGGCCGTTTTGGCTAGGTGCCTGCTGCTCCTGCTCCACCAAGGTGGCCCTCGTGCCCCGCATGCGGGGGGAGGACGCTTTCTAGACTCCCGGGGCGGACGCCCAGGGTGGCCCCCGGGGGTTGCTTCTTCTCCTGCGTAGCATTGAGCGCAGCCCCTTGTCAGGGCTCCTCTGGGCCCTTTGGGCTCAGTTCTTGCCCGCTGCTCTTGCACCTGCGAGGCGCCCCTCGTGCCCTGGCGCTCCCTGGCTTTTTGCCCATTGCAGGTTTGGAGCAGGAGCGAGCTCTGCTCTTGCCTTGGCTCCGTTTCCCGAGGTGTCCTTGCTTGTGCAAAACAGCCTGTGCTTGGAAGGGCTGCAGGCTTGCTGCACCATGCGGAGCTGCAGCTTTTCAGCTCTCCCTGCATGCGATGCAAGCGCAGGGCAGGCAGGAGAGCGCTTTTCATGCCTCCCTGGCCAAGCAGCACAGCGGAGCAAGTTTTGGAAGGCAAAAGGGGTGCTTGTCATCGACACGTGTCCTACTTGTGAAAATAGCCCAGGGCAGCACACCCCTCCTCTTCTTCTGCTTTTCGGTGTGTGGTCGGTCCCCATCCTCCTTCTTCAAGTTCTTCTGCACTGTTGAGAACCGAGGGACTGCTTGGCCTGTCTTCCTGCTGCTCCTTTCTGCAGCTTTCCTTTGCCAGACTGCAAGGGATGCTTTTTCAAACTAAACTAAAGAACACATCAGCCTGCTCCTGGCTGCACATGCGCATTGTGTTAATGCTTGTGAGCCTCGGCTCTGAAAGAGATTCAGCAAAATAGCCTAAAAGAGCCTAAACCAAAATAAGATCAAATAAAATGATAAAATGATAAAATAATAAAAGAACAAACCAAAATAACAACGCGTAAAGCAAGGTCCAATAAAATAAGATAAACCAACATAAAATAAAATCATAAGAAATAACCCCAAAGAAAATAGAATCAAATCAAATCCAATAACATCACAGGAAAGAAACGAAACTAAACTAACATAAACCAACAGAACAAGACAGAAAATAAAATACAGTAAAATAAAGTCAAATCAAGTGAAATCAAATCCTCTTTCTACTTGTATCCTTTTTGATTTGTGTCCTCGAAAGTGTTTCTGGAGCTGTAAACCCCCTGGCATTTCAGGCAAACAGTGGTCTCCTTGTTATTCGCCTCATCGTGAGTGCAGGGAATAGAACACAAGTGAAGAGAAGAGAAGGGTTGAGTTGGAAGGGACCTGCAGCGATCCTTCCGGACTCTCTAGCTGAGGGGAAGACGACTAGCAGGAGCAAGGCAAAGGCTGAGAGGGCTGCCGTCACTTTCCGGAAAGGTATTGAGGGTGAAGGCCAAGGGAGGAGAAAAGCTCTTGAGTGCAAGGAAAAAGATGGTCAAGAAGAGAAAAGGATTTGGGACTTCTTTCCCAGAAGAAGACCTCAGCATAAGCAGGGGAGTAGCAAATGTGCCTTGGTGCATGGGTCAGGAACGGCGAGGCCATCCTGCACGTGCTCTCCGTCTCTGCCCAGTTCACGCCGAGGGAAGCAAAAGCCTTGCTTTCACCTCTGGCATCCCCACAACCAAAGGAATGCAGATGGGACAAACAGCCTTCACGACGTAGTCTGAATGTCCAGATGTATTTAGCGGGATGCCCAGCAGCTGTGCCCAGGGCATGGCCAGCAAGGGCAGGGACAGCCCCCGAGCCTCCTGGGCCCGGGGACTGCCTCGGGGCCAGCAGCCCAAAGGCCTTCCTGGGAAGGATGCTGGGCGGAGGGCCGGCGGGCGGGGCTGCGCAGGGGGGGCCCCGTCACCCCCGTGTCACAGTGCCAGCACCCGGCAACGCAGCAGTCACCATGCCCCGGGGCAGCATAAAAGGGAGCACGCTCCCGCGTCGCGCTGCCATAGCTGGCCTGCGGGCAGCGCCAAGACGTGCGAGAGGAAGTCCTTGAGGAGGCGGTGGAATTACTTGGCGAGGGCTGAGGGAGGAAGGCCGGAGGGGGCTCGACGAGGCTGCTGGAGACGAGAAGAACCCCAACAGCTGGAGGTTGGCGAGGCTGGCTGGCCTTTTCAGCTGGCTAGCAGTGGCGAGAGCAAGGGAATGCCTTCCTGAGGAGCCCTGCAGAGCTCGCCATCCTCATCCCCTGCGGAGCCAGTGTCAGCAGCCGTGAGGAATGGGATGCAGAGATGTTGGCGGGGGTGCCGGTGCTTTGGAGCAGCCGCTGGTGCCTTGCCAGGCACAGGAAGGATCGTTGTCCCCCAGATGGATGAGGCCGGGGGCGTTTTGCCCCTCTGGGAAGGCCCTGAGGTGGCAGCAGGTGGAGGGAGAATCGGGGTTGGGCATCTCCTGGGAGGCGTGAGCAGCCTGCGGGCCGAGGAGGCAGGTCTTGCTCACGTGCTCAGGGAATAGCCCGTGGCTGGCGACGCTGGGGTCAGGAAGGAATTTTGCCCCGGGGCAGATTGGCTCTGGTGCCCGGGGGTTTTTTGCCTTCCTCTGCAGCATTGAGCATGAGCACTTGTCAGGGCTCCTCTGGGCCATTTTGGCTGGGTTACTGCCTGTTGCTCATGCACCACGAAGGTGGCCTCTCGTGGCCTGCAGCTGCGGGGAGGAAGGCTTTTTTCCCCCCACGGTGGGCTAGCAAGTGTCCCCGGGGGTTTTTTGCCTTCCTCTGCAGCACTGAGCACAGCCCCTTGCCAGGGCTCCTTTGGGCCGTTTTGGCTAGGTGCCTGCTGCTCCTGCTCCACCAAGGTGGCCCTCGTGCCCCGCATGCGGGGGGAGGACGCTTTCTAGACTCCCAGGGCGGACACCCAGGGTGGCCCCCGGGGGTTGCTTCTTCTCCTGCGTAGCATTGAGCGCAGCCCCTTGTCAGGGCTCCTCTGGGCCCTTTGGGCTCAGTTCTTGCCCGCTGCTCTTGCACCTGCGAGGCGCCCCTCGTGCCCTGGCGCTCCCTGGCTTTTTGCCCATTGCAGGTTTGGAGCAGGAGCGAGCTCTGCTCTTGCCTTGGCTCCGTTTCCCGAGGTGTCCTTGCTTGTGCAAAACAGCCTGTGCTTGGAAGGGCTGCAGGCTTGCTGCACCATGCGGAGCTGCTGCTTTTCAGCTCTCCCTGCATGCGATGCAAGCGCAGGGCAGGCAGGAGAGCGCTTTTCATGCCTCCCTGGCCAAGCAGCACAGCGGAGCAAGTTTTGGAAGGCAAAAGGGGTGCTTGTCATCGACACGTGTCCTACTTGTGAAAATAGCCCAGGGCAGCACACCCCTCCTCTTCTGCTGCTTTTCGGTGTGTGGTCGGTCCCCATCCTCCTTCTTCAAGTTCTTCTGCACTGTTGAGAACCGAGGGACTGCTTGGCCTGTCTTCCTGCTGCTCCTTTCTGCAGCTTTCCTTTGCCAGACTGCAAGGGATGCTTTTTCAAACTAAACTAAAGAACACATCAGCCTGCTCCTGGCTGCACATGCGCATTGTGTTCATGCTTGTGAGCCTCGGCTCTGAAAGAGATTCAGCAAAATAGCCTAAAAGAGCCTAAACCAAAATAAGATCAAATAAAATGATAAAATGATAAAATAATAAAAGAACAAACCAAAATAACAACGCGTAAAGCAAGGTCCAATAAAATAAGATAAACCAACATAAAATAAAATCATAAGAAATAACCCCAAAGAAAATAGAATCAAATCAAATCCAATAACATCACAGGAAAGAAACGAAACTAAACTAACATAAACCAACAGAACAAGACAGAAAATAAAATGAAGTAAAATAAAGTCAAATCAAGTGAAATCAAATCCTCTTTCTACTTGTATCCTTTTTGATTTGTGTCCTCGAAAGTGTTTCTGGAGCTGTAAACCCCCTGGCATTTCAGGCAAACAGTGGTCTCCTTGTTATTCGCCTCATCGTGAGTGCAGGGAATAGAACACAAGTGAAGAGAAGAGAAGGGTTGAGTTGGAAGGGACCTGCAGCGATCCTTCAGGACTGTCTAGCTGAGGGGAAGACGACTAGCAGGAGCAAGGCAAAGGCTGAGAGGGCTGCCGTCACTTTCCGGAAAGGTATTGAGGGTGAAGGCCAAGGGAGGAGAAAAGCTCTTGAGTGCCAGGAAAAAGATGGTCAAGAAGAGAAAAGGATTTGGGACTTCTTTCCCAGAAGAAGACCTCAGCATAAGCAGGGGAGTAGCAAATGTGCCTTGGTGCATGGGTCAGGAACGGCGAGGCCATCCTGCATGTGCTCTCCGTCTCTGCCCAGTTCACGCCGAGGGAAGCAAAAGCCTTGCTTTCACCTCTGGCATCCCCACAACCAAAGGAATGCAGATGGGACAAACAGCCTTGACGACGTAGTCTGAATGTCCAGATGTATTTAGCGGGACGCCCAGCAGCTGTGCCCAGGGCATGGCCAGCAAGGGCAGGGACAGCCCCCGAGCCTCCTGGGCCCGGGGACTGCCTCGGGGCCAGCAGCCCAAAGGCCTTCCTGGGAAGGATGCTGGGCGGAGGGCCGGCGGGCGGGGCTGCGCAGGGGGGGCCCCGTCACCCCCGTGTCACAGTGCCAGCACCCGGCAACGCAGCAGTCACCATGCCCCGGGGCAGCATAAAAGGGAGCACGCTCCCGCGTCGCGCTGCCATAGCTGGCCTGGGGGCAGCGCCAAGACGTGCGAGAGGAAGTCCTTGAGGAGGCGGTGGAATTACTTGGCGAGGGCTGAGGAAGGAAGGCCGGTGGAGGCTCGACGAGGCTGCTGGAGACGAGAAGAAGCCCCAACAGCTGGAGGTTGGCGAGGCTGGCTGGCCTTTTCAGCTGGCTAGCAGTGGCAAGAGCAAGGGAATGCCTTCTTGAGGAGCCCTGCAGAGCTCGCCATCCTCATCCCCTGCGGAGCCAGTGTCAGCAGCCGTGAGGAATGGGATGCAGAGATGTTGGCGGGGGTGCCGGTGCTTTGGAGCAGCCGCTGGTGCCTTGCCAGGCACAGGAAGGATCGTTGTCCCCCAGATGGATGAGGCCGGGGGCGTTTTGCCCCTCTGGGAAGGCCCTGAGGTGGCAGCAGGTGGAGGGAGAATCGGGGTTGGGCATCTCCTGGGAGGCGTGAGCAGCCTGCGGGCCGAGGAGGCAGGTCTTGCTCACGTGCTCAGGGAATAGCCCGTGGCCGGCGACGCTGGGGTCAGGAAGGAATTTTGCCCCGGGGCAGATTGGCTCTGGTGCCCGGGGGTTTTTTGCCTTCCTCTGCAGCATTGAGCATGAGCACTTGTCAGGGCTCCTCTGGGCCATTTTGGCTGGGTTACTGCCTGTTGCTCATGCACCACGAAGGTGGCCTCTCGTGGCCTGCAGCTGCGGGGAGGAAGGCTTTTTTCCCCCCACGGTGGGCTAGCAAGTGTCCCCGGGGGTTTTTTGCCTTCCTCTGCAGCACTGAGCACAGCCCCTTGCCAGGGCTCCTTTGGGCCGTTTTGGCTAGGTGCCTGCTGCTCCTGCTTCACGAAGGTGGCCCTCGTGCCCCGCATGCGGGGGGAGGATGCTTTCTAGACTCCCAGGGCGGACACCCAGGGTGGTCCCCGGGGGTTGCTTCTTCTCCTCCGTAGCACTGAGTGCAGCCCGTTGTCAGGGCTGCTCTGTGTGGGATACCTGAAAAGCCAAGGACATGTAGTGAGCAACCCAGACTGAGACTATGTGGACTTAATCTGCATTTAACGCAAGAGGAATTCAAGGATGCTGCGAAGGTCTACTGCGGTTTGGAAGACATGAAACAAGCAGATTAAGAGGAAGAAACTATTGGCTTGCAATGTTGAAAACAAGATATGCGAGAAGCGGGCGGTGCGTGTTAACTATTGTTATGAACGAATCAGAATATCGCTGGTAGCGCATGATCGGTATATTGCCAAACATAGTTAACCAATTAGCGATAAGTTTATGCATGATTAGGAAGGCAAGAAACTATATTAACTAAGCTTTGTATGTAATAAACTGACATTTTGCTTGATCATTTTGATCGTGTGCTGTGTCCGTGACATCCGCGTCAGCAGGTGGCGCCTGAACAGGGACCCTCAGATCGAGTTGGATTTTCTCACGAAACCGAGAACGGAGGGGGCGGAAGCCGGCGGAAGGTGAGTGCTGCCCCGGCACTCGGGAGACGCTAGCGCGAAAGGTGGAATCTCACCCTGATCAGGTGAGCGGCCGGGGAGGAGATGGGGGCTACCATGACAAAAGAAGAGTCAGCGGTGGTTAAGCTCCGACATCGTATCCTCTCAACGAGAGGTATAAGTTGTGACTCGTCTACTCTGAAAGCATTATTGCTCTGGGCAAAAGGAAAGGATTTGATCCCCACGGTTGGAGTTGCCTTTGATGCTATGACATGGGAGAAAATAGGGGCAGAACTGTGGGAAGAAATAAGTAAAGGATCCAAAGAGACGAGCAAATTCCCCACTGTGTGGAGACCGATTAATGAAACTTTAAAAAGCATAGGGGAGGAGCGGCAAGTCGCTGCATCGGCTTTCGCGGCTTTGACTCCAGGGGGCGGGCCCACCTCTGCAACCAGTATGTTGTTTTCGGGTCCGACAATCCCTGCAGCAACCCCAGCCCGCGTTGCAGGAGGGGTCCGGATCCTAGCAGGGACTGCAACTGCAGCTCCCACCACCACCGAAGTGCAGTCACCAGAAAAAAACGCTGCGGAGGCTACTCCACCATCGCCCGATGTACCACAGTCGGACCACCCTCCGAGTTACGATGAGGCTGATCCACCAAATGGACCTCCCTCACCAGTGGCAACCACCTCACTTTACCCTCCTTTGCCACCAGGTGGCGAAGAGGAGGAGGAAAACAACGGTGTTCTAGAGGAGAAAGCTGAATTACAGGAATTGATAAAAAGACTGGAGACTTTAGAAGCGCAATTGGCGGCCCCGCCAGAAAACCCACCAACGTCACTGTCTGCATTATACCGAGGACGGTCAGCACCCAACGTTTTTGCTCCAACTAGGACACCGGTGGAAACTGGTGCTTTTCCGTCTTTGCCACCACAACAACCATCGGGGGGGCGGTATTCGGGCAAGGGATGTTGGTGGGAGGAGTTGGGGATCTGTCAATGCGATGGAAAGGTGTTATCCGAGATGCCATGATAGAGGGACAGGTTTTACCCATGGCTTTTCCTGTTGTAGTTGATAATAACGGGAGAGGTGTATGGGAAGCACTGGACTGGAAAATATTGAAAGAAGCGAAAAGTGCTGTTACTCAATATGGTTTAAAATCACCATATACTCAATCTATATTACAGCACATTTTTTCAGCACAGTTATTAACTCCTTATGATTCTAGAATGATTGTCCAGATGCTATTGCCACCATCACAACAACTACAATTTTTCCAACATTGGCAAACTGCCTGTGATAGGGCAGCTTCAATACCTTGACAACAAGGCGATCCGTTATTCGGAATCCAGGCTCAAATGTTAATGGGCGCAGGGCCTTTTACGCGACCTGATTGGCAAGGGCAGTTTGCTACCGAGGCATTGCAATTGAGTCAGGAGTTAGCTTATAAAGCTCTTATTAATGTGCATGATGAGAAAATTAGACCTGCTTTTACCGCTGTAAGGCAGGGACCCACTGAATCGTACGGCAAGTTTATTGATCGTTTGCACGCTGCAATTATGGCTCATCCAGATATGGATGAGGGAATGAAAGTAAAGTTCTTAGATATGCTTGCTTTTGATAACGCTAATGAAAAAACAAAAAGAGCACTCAGTGTGTTGCCAAGAGGATCCAGCACAGGACAGTTGCTAGAGGCTGCTGAGCGAATGCTAGAACAAGAAAAGGCTGCGGTTATGGCCGCAGCTGTAGGTGCAGCACTGAAGCCGTTGGTATCAAAAAAGCAAGGGGGAAAAAAGGACAAGAAGTGCTTTAATTGTGGAAAACTAGGCCATTTTAAAAAAGAATGTAGGAGTCCAATTAATACTGAGGGTTGGAAAGAAAAATGGTGTACAAATTGTAAAAAAGATAATCACGACACCCAAGAGTGTCGAAAATCAGGAAACACGGCGCGTAGCGCGCCACACCCACGCGTGAAGACACAAGTGCAGGGTGCTTGGACCGCTGCGCAGCCGCCACAGCCGGTAGCGCCGGAGTGGACCTGGCAACAGCAGTAGACATAACCTTAACAACGTCTGAGGTTAAATTAATTGATTCAGATCAACAAGGACCTCTAGGGCATGGGTTGAGTGCATTGCTCATAGGCTGTTCTTCAATATCACGAAAAGGTATATTTATAGTACCAGGACTCAACGATGCGGATTTCTGCGGAACCATAAAGATTATGGTATATACCTTAACGCCACCACTTACAATACCAGCAGAGTCTAAAATAGCTCAATTAATACCATTTCATGCGTGTGTCCCTAAAGCGCATTCAGTTGTACGTGGGCATGGAGGTTTTGGATCCACAGGAGTACCAAATGTGTTATTAGCAATAGATATTGCCAAGGGAAAACCTGAAGAAAGGGTAACATTAAGACATCCTAATGGACAATCTTTAGTACTGTCAATGTTAATTGACACGGGGGCAGATGTAACTGTTGTCCCTATCACAAAATGGCCTCGTCATTGGCCACTGGTACCTGCAGCTACCAGTGTTGTGGGAGTCGGGGGGGCACAAGGCACGATGATTAGCAGATTACTGATAGCATTCAATTTTGAAGACGGTGCCACTGTTACCACAAGGCCATATGTAATGCACTTGCCTGTAGCTCTTATAGGTCGGGATATATTATCCCAAATGGGAGCCAAACTTGTAACCCAGCATTTTTAGGAGCGGCCATGGTTGAGCAGCCCATCTTAAAACTCACCTGGACTACGACAACGCCAGTGTGGGTAGACCAGTGGCCGCTGAAACAGGAGAGGCTGCATATTTTACAAAATTTAGTTAAAGAACAGTTAGAAGCAGGTCACATTGTGCCTTCCACAAGCCCTTGGAACACACCCGTTTTTACCATCCCGAAAAAAATCTGGAAAATGGCGATTGTTGCATGATTTACGAGCGGTGAATGCTGTAATGCAAAATATGGGGGCATTACAGCCAGGATTACCCTCCCCTGTGATGATCCCAGAAAATTGGGACTTCCTCATCATTGATTTGAAGGATTGTTTTTTTACTATTCCTTTGCATCCTGAAGATGCAGAAAAATTTGCATTTACAGTACCATCAATCAATAAACAGGAACCAGCAAAAAGATACCATTGGGTGGTACTACCTCAAGGAATGAAAAACTCACCTACTCTGTGTCAAAATTTTGTAGCATGGGCCTTACAACCATTCCGAATGAAACATCCATTTTTACTAGTTTTTCACAATATGGATGATATCTTAATTGCTGGAGAAAAAATGGATGTGGAAGGAACTTTACAAAGGTTAATAGAAACCTTAGAACCGAAAGGTCTTAAAATTGCTCCAGAAAAGGTACAAGGACAAAATCCATGGCAATATTTAGGATGGACAATTACTGGGAGCACAGTCAGACCACAGAAGATCATACTCAAAACAGACATTAAGACGCTCTCAGATGTTCAAAAACTAATGGGAGATTTACAGTGGGTAAGGTCAGTTAGTGGAATAACTAATGATGATCTAGCTCCCTTGATGCCTCTGTTGGGAACCTCAACCAGAGCCGATGAACGACGAAGCCTGACGAAGGAACAAGAGCAGGCATTGGATCACATTCTAAAAAAGGTTTTGACAACAGTTGTACAAAGAAAAATTAGTGATTTGCCTTTGCAATTTTTAATTGTTAACTCATCACCCAACCGAAAACACTTCATAGGACTGATAATCCAAATAGATAGCCCACGCATCAACGTTTTAGAGTGGGTATTTTTATCCTATCAGCCAAAAAATACCGTCTGTACACGGACTGAACTATTAGCTAATATGATCATCAAAGGTAGAAGAAGGATTTGTGATCTGACAGGACAAGAACCTGAAACCCTGTTTGTACCTATAGCACAGAATTATTTAGATTGGCTATGATCAAATTACTGAAGAATAACACCTTATATATGTTATTAATGCAACTTTTATTTTTATGGAATCAACGCACTAAACACTATTTTGTGACACATATTCGTAGCCATCAATTTGATCAAGGCTTGTCGATTGGAAACAACATAGCCGACAAGTTGGTTGCTACCATCTGGAAAAATCAAAATATTAACCTGTTTGAGCAGGCCCGTTTATCTCATGAATTTTTACATCAATCTGCAAAAGTATTGGCGAAACAATTTGATTTAAAACTATCAGATGCCCGAGGCATCGTCCAAAACTGTCCTGCCTGCCAAAAATCAGGATTCGGTTTAGGTCTTGGGGTCAGCCCTCGAGGTCTGGGAGCCCTACAATTATGGCAAATGGATGTCACCCACATCACAGAGTTTGGACGGCAAAAATATGTACACGTTAGCGTTGATACTTATTCGCATGCAATCTGGGCCACTGCTCAAACAGGGGAAACAGCCAAACATGTTGTAAAACATATGTGTGCAGCCATCGCTGCCTTGGGGAGTCCTCAAGAGATAAAAACAGATAATGGCCCTGCATATATCTCTCAAACATTCGAACATTTCTGCCACTTGTGGGGCATTCGCAGAATCACAGGCATACCACACTCTCCTACAGGACAGGCGATCGTAGAACGCGCACGTGCTACGTTAAAATCGCTGTTGCAAAAACAAAAGGGGGGAGAAATAGCCCCTGCTGAACGTCTTGCAAAAGCGATTTACGTTTTAAATTATTTACGGTTAACAGGGGACCGTGAATCTCCTCCAATTGTTATACACCATATGTCATTTCAATCGGGAATACAGAAGACCGATTCAGTATCGGTAAAAGTACGATACCGTGACTTAAAAACTGGAGAATGGAAGGGTCCTGCAGAAATTAAGATGACAGGTCGAGGATATGTTTGTGTTTTGACAGACGAAGGTCCGAGGTGGGTGCCTAGCCGCTGGGTGAAACCATGGAGAGAAGAGTCGGGACCACAACAGGAGTTACCATGATATGTTTTCTCACGTCATTCCTCTCCATCGTTGGTAGTGGTCACTCATGGATCTCAGTACAACCACGTACAAATGTTTGGGTAACTCTAGCTAATAAAACAGGGCAAGATTCAATCTGTTTAGCGGCAGCAAATGCAGGCAACCCATTTATGACATGTTTAGTGGGGACTCCGATTGGCGGTAAAGAGTGGGAGTATGTTTGTAACTCCTCCACCATCAGGCATGCATGCAGAGATATAGCTAACGACGTCAATGATTTTGAATATTAAAAAAAACCCAAACCCACAGATCTTGAAGAAGTATTGAAAAATATTCAAAGGACTGTAAGTCAGATTTAGATTTCTGGACAGCAGATAAAACAATTGTAGAAAGACTAGCTCTTTAGGTTTTAATTCATGGTTAGCTGGGTTAGGCATTTCAGGTTGGGGAAAAGATCTAATTATCCATGGGTTTATATTATTATTGCAATTATTATTAACTATACTTATATTAAGATGTGTTTTTAAATATTTCATGAAAGCCGTGGAGCGTATGATGAATGGAGTCTGGATTGCTCAAAAACAAAAAGGGGGATTTGTGGGATATCTGAAAAGCCAAGGACATGTAGTGAGCAACCCCGACTCAGACTAGGTGGACTTAATCTGCATTTAACGCAAGAGGAATTCAAGGACGCTGCGAAGGTTGACTGCGGTTTGGAAGACATGAAACAAGCAGATTGAGAGGAAGAAACTATTGGCATTCAATGTTGAAAACAAGATATGGGAGAAGCGGGCGGTGCGTGTGAACTATTGTTATGAACGAATCAGAATATCGCTGGTAGCGCATGAACAGCATATTGCCAAACATAGTTAACCAATTAGCGATAAGTTATGCGTGATTAGGAAGGCAAGAAACTATATTAACTAAGCAGTGTATGTAATAAACCGACATTTTGCTTGATCATATTGATCGTGTGCTGTGTCCGTGATTTCCGCGTCAGCATTCCTCTTCTTTCCTCTGCCTTCCTCCTCCTCCTCCTGCTCCTCCTTTGCCTGCTTTCTCCTCACTCTTCTTCTCTATTCCTCATCTTCCCCCTCTTCCTCTTGCCTCCTGCTGCCTCCTCGTCTCTCCTTCTCCTTCCTTACCTCCTACTCCTCTGCTGACGCCTTCTTGCTCTCTCTCGCCTCCTCCTCCTCTTGCCTCTCCTTGCCTCAGCGGCCTTTGGCCTTCTCTTCCTCCACAGCCTCCTCAAGCCTCCTCTTCCCTCCTCTGCCATCCTACGGACTACTTCTCTTCTTCCTCTTGCCTTTTCCTACTCAGCCTCCCTTGCCTCTTCCTCCTCTTTGCTCCTCTCTAAGCCTCCTCTCTTTGCCTCCTCCTCCTCCTCGCGCCTCTTCTGCCCTCCTCGTGCCTCCTCCTTTTCCGCTTTTGCTTGCCTCCTCCTTCTTTTGCCTTCTTGCCTGCTCTCACCTCCTCGCGCCTCCTCTTTTGCCCCTCCTCCTGCTCTCGCCCGTTGCCTCCTCCTCTGCCTCCTATTGCCTCCTGCTACCTCACCTCGCATCCTCGCCTCTCCTCCTTTTCCGCTTTTGCTTGTTGCCTCCTCCTCCTTTACCTTCTGGCTCCTGCTCTGCCCTCCTCTGGCCTCTCCTTTTTGCCTCCACCTCGTGCCTCCTCGCGCCTCTTGGGCCATCCAGCTGCCTCCTCCTCGCGCCTCCTCCTGCCGCCTCACCTTGCCTCCTCTTGCCTTTCCCTTCTCTTCTGCTGCAGCCTCCGACCACCTCCTCTTCCCACACCTTGCCTCCGTCTCCTCCTCCTCCTCTTTTCTTCACCTCACACCCTTTTGCCTTCTCCTTTGCCTCCTTCTCTTCCTCTTCCTCCTACTCATTCCTCTTACGGCCGCTTGCCTTTGCCTCCTCCTGCTTTCTCCCATTGCCTCCTCTTCCATACTCCTCCTCTTCTTGCCTCCTACGGCACCTTCGCGCCTCCTCCTCTTTGGCCTCCTCTTCCCTCCTCCTCCTTTACCTCCTCTCTCCTGCTCTGCCCTCTTCGCGCCTCGACTTTTGCCGTGCCCCAGTGCCTCCTCTTGCCTCCCTTGCCTCCTCTTGCCTCCTCCTCCCTTGCCTCTTGCCTCCCTTTGCCTCCTGCTACCTCTGCCTCCTAACACCCCTCTGCCTTTCTCTTCCCTCCTCTTCACACGCTCTTCTTCTCCACCTCACACGCCTCCTCTCCTCAACTCTGGACGCCTCTTGCCTTCTCTGGCCTCCACTTCCTCAGCCTCCTCTTCTTTCCTCCTCCTCCTCCTGCTCCTCCTTTGCCTGATTTCTCTTGGCTCTTCCCCTCTACTCCTCATCCTCCTCCTCTTGCCTTCTCTTACTCCCTCTTTTAGACTCTTCCCTCCTTCTCCTTCTCTTCCCTTCTCCTCCAGGAGGAAAGCGGAGGGAAGAGGAGAAGGAGGGAAGAGCAGGCAAGGAAAAGCAAGTGAAGGCAAGAGGAGGAGGAGACAGGAGGGAAGAGGAGGAGGATGCACGCAGAGGCCAG
This sequence comes from Platalea leucorodia, assembly GCF_965183815.1. Classification (NCBI taxonomy): domain Eukaryota; kingdom Metazoa; phylum Chordata; class Aves; order Pelecaniformes; family Threskiornithidae; genus Platalea; species Platalea leucorodia. The sequence continues at coordinate 3,943 of NW_028121432.1, read as the reverse complement.
ATGAGGCAACCTGAGGAGGAAGAAGAGGATGAGGCAAGAGCACGAGGAAGTGGAGGAGGGAGCAGGAGGCAAGGGGAAGCAAGAGCAGGAGGTGGAGGAGGAGGCAAGAGGAGGCCAGAGGAGCAGGAGGAGGAAGAGGAAGACAGAGAGGAGGAGGAGGAGGAGGAGGAGGAAGAGTGACAGTTAGGCAAGCGGAGGGAAGCTGAGCAGGACTGATGATAGGAGGCGAAGAGTATAAAGAGGAGGAGGTAGGAGGAGGGAAGAGGAGGCTAGAGGATGATGTGGCAAAAGGAGGTGAAAGGAGGAGGAAGAGGCAGACGTGAAAAGAGGCAAGAGGAGGCCAGAGGAGGCAGAGGAAGAGGAGCAAGAAGGGTCAAGAGTAGGCGAGGGGAAAAGGAGGAAGAAAAGCAAGGTAGAGAGAGAGGAATAGCAACGGGAGGAGGAGGAGAAGGAGGAGGCGCGAGGAGGAGGAGGAGGAGGAAGCAAGAGGGGGGAGGAGGAGGAAGCAAGAGGAGGCAAGAGAAGGAGGAGGCAAGAGAAGGAGGAGGCAAGATGAGGCAAGAGGAGTGAGAGGCGCGAGGAGTGAGAAGGAAGAAGAGGCAAGAGGCAAGAGAAGCAAGAGGCAGAAGGAGGAGGGGGAGGAGCAGGAGGAAAGCGGAGGAGGAGGAGGCAAGTGGTGGGAAGAGGAGGAGGAGGAGAAGGAGGCCAAAAGGAGGCAAGTGGAGGAGGAGAGAAAAGGAGGCAAGGGAAAGCCAGAGGAGGAGGAAAGAGGAGAAGGAGAAGGGAAGAGGAGGCAGCCAGGAGGCAAGAGCAGAAGTGGGGAGCAAGTGGAGCAGGAGGCAATCAAAGGCAAGAGGAGGAAGACGCCATTGCCTTTTGCCTCCTGTTGCCTGCTGTTGCTGCAGTCACCTCTCTCCCTCCTCAGGTTCTTCCCGTTGCTCCCGTTGACCCTCGACTCCACCACCCTCCACTCTCCTTCTCCTACCACTCCTCTTCCTCTGACATCTTCTTGCCTCCTCTTGCGCCTTACAGCAGTCCTGTAGCCTTCTTCTCTTTTTCTTCCTCTTGCCTCCTTTTGCCTACTCCTCATTTACCTCTGGGATCCTGCTGTCTCCTGCCCTTACCTCCTCTTGCCTCCACCTCCTTGGCCTCCTCTGTTCTGCTCTGTCCTCTTCTTATTCATCCTCTTGCCTCCCGCTGCCTCCTCTTGTCTCCTTCTCCTTCTTTACCTCCTACTCCTCTGCTGACGCCTTCTTGCTCTCTCTCGCCTCCTCCTCCTCTTGCCTCTCCTTGCCTCAGCGGCCTTTGGCCTTCTCTTCCTCCACAGCCTCCTCAAGCCTCCTCTTCCCTCCTCTGCCATCCTACGGACTACTTCTCTTCTTCCTCTTGCCTTTTCCTACTCAGCCTCCCTTGCCTCTTCCTCCTCTTTGCTCCTCTCTAAAGCCTCCTCTCTTTGCCTCCTCCTCCGTCCTCGTGCCTCCCATTGCCTCCTATTGTGCCTCCTCCTCCTCGCGCCTCTTCTGCCCTCCTCGCGCCTCCTCCTTTTCCGCTGCTTGCTTGCCTCCTCCTTCTTTTGCCTTCTGCCCTGCTCTCACCTCCTCGCGCCTCCTCTTTTGCCCTCCTCCTGCTCTCGCCCCATTGCCTCCTCCTCTGCCTCCTATTGCCTCTTGCAAGCTCATGTCGCATATTCCTTTCTCATCATTTCCCGCTTTTGCTTGCCTCCTCCTTCTTTTGCCTTCTGCCCTGCTCTCACCTCCTCGCGCCTCCTCTTTTGCCCTCCTCCTGCTCTCGCCCATTGCCTCCTCCTCTGCCTCCTATTGCCTCTTGCAAGCTCATGTCGCATATTCCTTTCTCATCATTTCCCGCTTTTGCTTGCCTCCTCCTCCTTTACCTTCTGGCTCCTGCTCTGCCCTCCTCTTGCCTCCTCTTTTCTCCTCGTCCTCTTGCCTCCTCTTGGCCTCCTGGGGCATCCTGCTGCCTCCTTTTTCTTCCTTTTGCGTCAGGTGCCTTTTTCCTTCTGTTCCCTCTGCATCCTCCTGTTCTCTTCTCCTCCCTCCTCCTGACTACTCTTACCTACTTCTCTCCTTCCTCTTGCATTTTCCCTTTTCTCCTCTCATTCTTCTTCTTCCTTTCACCAGCTGTTACATCATGCTTTCTTCTGCCACTCCTTCTCCTTTTGTCTCCTGGTGCTCTTCTTGTCTCGTCCTCCTCTTTCCTCCTCTTCTGTACTCTTGCCTCCTCTTGCCTTCAATTGCCTCCTCCTTTTCTGCTTTTTCTTGTTTCCTCCTGCCTCTTCCTTCTTTGGCCTTCTGGCCTACTGTGACCTCTCTTGCTTCCTCTTTTACCATTAGCTTGACGCCTCATGTTTCCACCACCTCCTCCTCCTATTGACTCTCCTTACATCATGTGGCATCCTCTTGTCTCCTCCTTTTTCTCTTTCTTTTTGTCTCATTTTGCCTCCCCCTCCTTTACTTCTGTGTCATCCGGCCTCTTCTTCCCTCCTCTTTTCTCCTCTTGCCTCCTCCTCCTCCTCCCCTTGCCTTTTCTTGCCTTCTTTTGCCTCCTGTTTCCTCCTCCTCCTCTTGCCTCTCCTTGCCCCGTTGCCCTCCCTCTCTTCCTCTGCATTCGCGTACAGCCTCTTATTCCCATCTCTTGGCTCCTCTTGCCTCTTCCTCCTTCTCCTTTCTTCTTCTTGCATCCGATTTTTCCATTTCTCCTGCTCCCCTTCTTCTTCTTCATACTACCTCCTCTTATGTCCTCTTGCCTTTTCCTTCTCCTGCTGTCTCCCATTGCCTCCTATTGCTGCCTCCTCCGTACTCTTACCTCCTATGGCATCCTGTTCCCTCCTCCTTTTTTCCCTACTCTTGCCTCTTCTTGCCTCCTCCTCCTTCGTTTCCTCTTACCTCCTCTTGCTTCCCTCTCCTATACTTCCTGTGTCCTGCTCGTGTCCTATTCTTGCCTCCACTTTTTCCCTGCCCCGTTGCCTCCTCTTGCCTCCTCCTCCTCCTCTTGCCTCCTCCTCTTCCTCTTGCCTCCTTTGCCTCCTGCTACCTCTGCCTCCTAATCTCCCTCTTGCTTTCTTTTCCCTCCTCTTGACTGTCTTTATCTCCACCTCATAGGCCTCTTCTCCTCAACTCTTTGTCTTGTCTTGCTTCCTCTTGCCTCCATTTCTCATCCGCCTCTTAGCTCCTTTTGCTTCCTCCTCCTCTTCCTTCTTCTCCCCCTCTTCCTTTTTTCTCTTCTTGCCACCTGTTACTGCCTGTATTTTTCTCTTGCCTCCTCTCCTCCTCCTCATATTCACTTTACCTCCAGGAGGGAACAGGAGGTAAGAGGAGAGTGAAGGAACAGCAGGCAAGGAAAGGCATGAGAAGGGAAGAGGAGGAGGAGACAGGAGCAAGAGGAGGAGGAGGTGAAGAAAGCAGAGGCAACAGGAGGCAAGAGGAAGAGGAAGAGGAGGAGGAGGAGGCAAAAAAGGCAGAAAAAAGCAATAGGAGGAAGTGAAGATTGAGGAGGAGGAGGGAAGCACTAGGAAGAAAGAGGAGGCAGAAGAGGCAGTAGAGGAAGAGGCCACAAGGGGCAGTACTAGGCGACAGAAGAGGGATGCAGAAAAGAAAGCGAGAGGACAGAGGAGAAGGCAACCGGAGGAGGAGGAGGAGGGAACAGGTGGAGGAGAAAGTGACAGGAGGTAACAGAAGGAGGAGCGAATATGAGGCAAGAGGAGGAGAGGCAACGAGGCAGAAAAAAGGAAGAGGAAGGAGGCAAGAGAAGAAAGAAGCAAAATGAGGAGAAGGATTTGGAGGCAAGAGGAGAAGGAGGAGGCAAGAGGTTGCAAGAGCAGGAGGGGAAGGAGGAAAAAAGGAGGAAAGTGGAGGAGGAGAATAATGTAGGCAACGGAAAGGAAGAAGAGGAGGAAGAGGAGAAAGAAAGAGGAGGCAGCAGGAGG